>NW_006399789.1:19803023-19825322 GCF_000299155.1 Elephantulus edwardii
AGTGTTGGAGACAGTGTGATTGGCACAGGACAGAGCGGAGTTTAGGGCTGTTGTACATAAGGTCGCTATGAGTCACAGGTGACTCGATGGCACATAACAACAACCCACTGATTGGTCACTATTTCTTACAGTCTATAGGGAGTTGTATTGCTAAGCCCAAAACTGAACTTCTCTGGTTGCTCGAATTTATCACATATTCAGAGAGAGAAAGACAGGCACTATCCTCCCGTATGAAACCTAATGGAGGGCCAGCTATACACTTATTCTAACTCAACAACAATAACAATGAGACAGATACGTGAGGTGGGAAGTGAAGTATTCAAAGATGACAGAGCCACACAATTGAGGAGATTGAATGTCCCTAAATCATTGCTTAGAGATAAACTACCTTACACAAGACAAGCTAATCAGATTTGAGAAATGCCTTATTCCAGTGTTGTTGGTGGTTGTGTGTGTACCGTCAGGTCAGAACCCGCTCATAGCTGGCTCTCCAGTAGTATTTTAAAGGCAGTAAATCATTTGGGAGGAGACTGCCCATTTTCTCTTTCAGAGCAGCTGGTAGATTCAGCTCTCCCTCCTTTGAATTGATGGCTCAGCTCTTTACCACAAGGTCACCAGAGCTGCCTCTTATTGCAACATTGTTGGTGTGTTGCTATGTGCCATCGAGTCAAGTACAATTCATAGCAACCTTATGAATAGAGATCTGAACATTGTCCTATCCTGCACTATCCTTGCCATCTTGACACACTTGAGCCCATTGCTGCAGTCACCATTTCAATCTGTCTCAAAGAGAGCCTTCCTCTTTTTTTGCTCGCCCTTCCAAGTTTTCAAGCATGATGCCCTCCTCCAAAGAAAAGCTCCTCCAAACAACATGCACGAAGTATACGAAACAAATGTTCACTTTTCTCAAAAGAGCACTCTGATTGCACCTTCTCCAAGATATATCTGTTTGTTCTTTTGGCAGTCCACGGGCTATACAGCACGCTCCTCTGAGACCTCAGGTCAAAGGCATCAACTTTTCTGTCATCCTTATTCATTGTTTTACTCTAAGATGCATAGTAGGTAATCATAAAGACTAAGGCTTGAATCAGGCATGCTTTAGTCTTTAAGCTGGCACCATAGTTCTTCATGACTTTGGAGAGGTCCCTGGCAACCAACTTTCTCAAAGCTCTATGTCTCTTGATCTCTTGACTGCTGGTACCAAGGATGCTGACTGTAAAACCAAGGAAGATGATATAATTGACAATTTCAGACTTTCCTCCATCTATCATGTTGCCTTTGGCCCAGTGGTAAAGATTTTTGTGTTTTTGACGTTCAGATGTAATCCATATTGAAGGCTGTATGCTTTGATCTGCAGTAAGCTCTCCAAGTGCTTCTTGCTTTCAGTGAGCATGGTTGTGTCCCTAGTAAGTACAAACAAGCACAAACAATTTAAGAAATCACTAAGTCATTAGGTATAATCAAGTTGAAAGTGACTCATAACTGACCCTCCAGTGTGTTTTCACTGACAGTAAATCACACATGTGATTCTCAAAGGAATCACTGCATTCTCTAATATTTCAAACACGGATCATACCAGAATGTGTCAAGAGAACAAGTAACTTGAAATCACAGACTTTCTAGAAGCCTGGTGATTGAAATTCAAAGTAAACACAATTTCAAAGATTGTTGTTGTGTGATGCCAAATCAGAACAGACTCATAGGTGAGCTTCTAGTAGATTTTCAGAGCCAGTAAATGGCAAAGGAGGAGACTATCCATCTTTGTCCTGCTGGAGAGACGATGGATTCAAACTAAGTGGCTTTCGGTTGGCAGCACAACTCCTTAGCATTAGGCCTCCAAAGGCATCATATCTTTAGCAATGACATTACATAGAATTTTACAATCATGAATATATTTACTATTAACAATAGATTAACAATTTCATTGTTAGTTGCTGTTAATTGATCCTGAGTATAATTAGGTGTGTGCACAATGGACTTTCCCCATAGGCTTTTCAAGGCTTCAAAGTAGACTGGGAGACCTTTTTTTCTGATATACTTTTGGGTGGTTTCACATCCCAGAACTTTCAGTAATGGAGCATTTAACGTTTTGTTTCACTCAGCTTCATCTATTAGGTAAGGTGGTTGCTGTTGTTTGGTGCCATCACGTCAAATACAACCTGTGAACAACAGATGGCAACTTTCCCTATTCTGTACCATCTTCATAATCTCACCACCTTAGCATCCACTGTTAAAATTATAGCGTTAAACCATCTTAGTAAAGATCTTCCTCTCCTTCATTGACCTGCTTTTCCAAAGCACGATGTCTTTTTCTGAGGGCTTATCCCTCCTGAAAGTTTGTGACAAGAAGATTTACCACCTCTGCCTCTGTTTTGGTTTTTTTGTCGTTGTTGGTTTTGGGTGTTCTGTTTTCCCCCCCTTGCTTATTGTATACTGTAGAATTGGATCCAACTAGTATACGAGGAGATTGCCACTCCTTCTCCAGCGGAGTATCTGGTGGATTTAAACCACAAGCTTTCAAGATTGGTGCCTTGCCTCTAGGAAGCACCTTCATTTCACTTTGTCTAAGACAGATTTGTTTATTGTTTTGACAATTCATGGGATATTCAATACTCTTTAACACTACTATCCAAAAGTATCAAATTTTCTTGTTTTCTTTATTAGTACATTAGGTATATTGCTGTCATGTGCCTTTAAATCAGAACTGTCTCATAACTGACCCTCCTCTGGGTTTAAAAAGGTAGTAACTCACACAGGAAGATATTGTTCTGGTTTTTTTCCTCTGGAGTAGCCAGTTGATTTGAACTGTGTGCCTTTGGATTGACAGTGTAGTTTTTTACAGCTAAGCCACCAGAACTCCCTTAGTCATACCACTATTAGATACAGTACACATAAATAAGCAAGCTATAGTTGAATTCTAATTTAGCCGTGACTGGTTAAGATCCACATAGTCAAATATGTCTGCATAATCAATCAAATATAAATAGACATTCTTCTGATATTCTTTACTTTCAGCCAGGATCTGACATCTCAGTGATATCCCTGGTGCATGACCTTTTCTAAATTCTGCTGGATTAAATCCTGCTAAATCCTATCTATGTACTTCTCTAGTCATTTTTACATGATATTCTGCAGTATTCTGCTTGCATGGGATATTAAAGATATTGTTTGATAGTTTCCATATTCCTTTCATAGAAATGGGAACACATTCAGATCTTTTTTAATCCATTGGTGATATTACTGTCCTCCAAATTTCCAGACATAGACTGTTACACATATTCAGGACCATCTTTGTTAACTGAAATTAAATTGAAACTAGTATCACATCAATTCCTGGGGCCTTATTTTTTTGGCAATGCTTTCAATGTAGTTTCCATGTCCTCCTTCATTACCATTGCTTCTTGCTCAGATGGTACTTCCTGAATTTTTTCATTGTCAGTCAGATCTTTTAGGTAGAGTGATTCTGGGTATTCCTTCCATCTTCTTTTGATACTTTCTGTGTTATTCAATATATTGCCCCTGATATCTCTCAATATAGTGCCTCAAGCCTGAATTTAAGTTAAGAATGGAAATCTGAGAGCATTTAATTGTGCTAAAGTAAAATCTGTACCGAGATTAGGAGGTATTGTGCAAACAGAGTAAGAGAACACTCCATAGTTTAAAATTAGGAAAGGAGTGTGTCAGTGTTGTATTCTTTCCCCATACCTATTCATTCTGTATGCTGAATGAATTATTTGAAAAGCTGGACTTTATAAAGAGGTTTGTGACATCAAGATTGAAAGGAGACTCATCAATAACCTGCATTATGCAGGTGACACAACCTAGCTTGCTGAAAATGAAGAGTACTTGAAGCACTTGTTTCAGAAGATCAAAGAATAAAGCCTTCAGTATGGGTTACATCTCAATATCAAGAAAACAAAATTCTTATCACTGGATTGATAGGCAACATCATGATGGATGGAGAAAAGATTGAAACTGTCAACAACTTCATCTTACTTGGATCCATAGTTAACACCCTTGGTACAAGCAGTCAAGAAATCAGGAGATGTATTGCACTGGGGTAATATGTGGTTAAGCCCCTCTCCAAACTATTGAGGCATAATGATGCCAATGTGAGGGCTAAGGTGCATCTGATTCAGGTCACGGTTTTTCTAATCACTTGATATGAATCTGAGAGTTGGACAATGAGGAAGAAGGACGGAAGAAGAATTTGTGTCTTTGAGTTGTGGTGTTGGAGAAGAGCAGTGAGCATCCCAAGGACTTCCAAAAGAACAAACAAATATATCTTGGAGAAAGTGTAGCCAGGGTGCTCTTACGAGTCTGGGATGATGAGGCTTCACTTCACATACTTTGATATTGCTCACATATTGCTAGGTGGAATTATTTTATGGAGAAGGACATGATGCTCAGAAGGGTAGAGGGTCAGCAAAGGAGAGGCAGACCATGTGGATCAACATGGTGACTGCCACAATGGGCTCTAATGTGTCAGGAAGTGTGAAGATGGCACGGGATAAGACAAGGTTCAGAACTGTTGTTCATAAAGTTGCTATGAGTTGTGCTTAACTTGATGGCACCTAATAACAACATTCTTGTTGTTGTTGTTAAGTGCCGTCGAGTTGCAGGTAACTCATAGAATGAAGGAGAGTCCTTGATGCTTGAGTGCCTTTAGCCCCATGTTCAAGTTCATAGGGTTTCCGGAGACAAGCTATTATGGAAGCGGATGCCACTCCTCCTTCCAAAATAACAACATAGATGAATTAAAACTATTTCCTCCACCATTTGTAACTTTCTCCAACATTTCTAACAATAATAAACTCAACTTTCAGTTAAAAGGGGGGGGGGAACCCAAAGTTTGGTTGTCCTACCATTTGTAGATGTTCAAAGTTGTACTGTATCATCACTTTCACAAAGACTTTTACTTTTGAACTCTCCTTCTAATAGGTGTCATTGCCATTTAATAACACAAAGCCCTTCTTCCAGAAATTAACACCTCCTGCCCCTGCCTGACTCTTTTCTTGCTCACATGTAAATAGTATTTCAGTGTCTCCACATTCCAGCAGCAGTTACATGGAGGGTTCTCCACTCAAGGAAAAGAAGCAGTAGAGTAAATAAGCAATATTGCTGCAATAAAGCTATAAGTGTGGTTTTTAAGCACTTAAACATGAGATGCAGAAGTGTTTTCGCACAAGAACAAACCCTGCTTCACACCATGCAATCTGTGCAGAAACAATTGTTATGTTTATTCTAGTTGTTCAGTCAGAGAGATTAAAGTCACATAGAAGACAGAGCAAGAGGAAGAGTGAAGAGATACTTTATACATAATGAGGCTTTAAATAAATTATCTTTCCAAACACTAGACTGGTCTAAACAGTGAGTAATAACACCAGGGCAGGGTAATCTTCATCATTATCTACCCCACAAAATCACAGGGTAGCATTTGTCCAAAAGCAACACTTAGAGGCAAAAAAGGGACAGTAAAGAGGGACAAATGGTCATGAGGAACCCAGAGAGAAAGTGAGAAAAGTTATTAAAAAGTTATCACATTGAGAGTATTGTGATTAATGTCGCAAAACAAAATGTTCTGTAAATTTTCACCTAAATTATACTCAACAAGATAGATTTACACAGAGCCTGTAACAATGGGCTCTCATAGAGCCCATGAGCATAGTGCAGGATAGAACAAGGTTCAGATCTGTTGTTCAGAGGGTTGTAGTTGTTGTTAAGTGCTGTCGAGTCATAGGCAACTCAATAGTGACACTATGAATGAACGTCCTGGACGCCTCCTGTATAATTTTTGTCCTTTCTCCAGGTTCATAGGGTTTCCAGAGGCAAGCTATTGTGGAAGTGGATGCCACTCCTGCTTCCAAACTTGTTTTAATCATGGTTACTAAGAGTCAACCTGATAGTACCTAATAACACAATTAAAATCAAATAAGTAAATAAATAAGTCACTTTAGAAAACCCAAGTGATCATTCATGTTAGTCAACACTAGGAAGACAAAGAGGGGAAAAGAAGTATTCTCAAAAGGGGATATGTATGGACAGAGGACTTTCCCCCTTCCCTTCCCCTTTATCGGCAGAAAAGAGTTATGAGCGATAGCAAAGAGCACAAAGTAATATTGGCCTGTACTGTTCTCCTTCCTTTCAATTTTCTGTGAAAAGAAAATGGTGCTGAAAACAGTAAAGAGACAGGGTTATTCCAAATGGGAAACCTTTGGGAAACAAACATGTGGAGAACAAGGGAAATATAAACTACAGAAGGAAGATTGCTGTGAAGGAAAAATAGCCTGATTTTTGGGGGCTTACTTCTCAACCTTAAGAAATTTTGTTTAAAAAAAAATTTAAAATAACAACAACAAAACAAAACTCCTTCACATTTCAATAGAAAACTACAAAGCTGTTTAGGAATTAAATGTCTGAAGGTAACTTCTTTGTGTGGATCTGTGTTTATATTGATAGTTATTCTGTCTTTGCTGTGCCCTTCTAAGCCCACACCTGAAAGACTAGCACAAAATAAATGCTCGTTAGGTGGCTGTACAAATGCTAATGAATTTTAATTGTGGATCTGCACAAGGATACAAAAGGGTTCTTGGATGTCAAAAAGCATTTGTTATTTTAGAATCTTCACTGAATTTATGTTACACGTCTGAATTACAAAGTATAATTTGAATTATATACTTTTAAAAAAATATAAACTTTTCATGGAAGCCCCTTTGTTACCTTACAAGGTGTCGCTACAATGTTCCACTCTACCAGCTGAGCTTTTGAAGGATGCTAGAATATATCTCTAAATTTTTTCAATATTGCAAGCTAATATGAGACACAAATAGGACAGTAAAGGAGAAAGGTAGTAGTCAGAAAACAAATGCATTTGCTCAGATCTCCCCATGTAATGACTATCAGTGCCAAATCATCCTTCTATCCATAGAATCTTTAAAGATCTGCTTTTCCAAAGCTGTACTACTGCTAACATAAATATATTGAAGAATCATTATAGATATTCACAATACAATAATTTTTTTTACCTACTGAGAGTGATGTGTGGGTATAAAATAAATATAACAGTTGGTTGTTTCTCAAAAGAAGCAATCATTAATCATTTGTAAGTGATGTGTTCCTTAATAATCTACAAAGTCCAAGAAGTTGCTTACCTGACATAAAAGAAGAAAAAATTTTAGCTATTTCATGAGTTTTCCCTAAAATTATTTTTTTAATTACAGAAAGTCCTGGGCTACCTCTTTTATTGGTTTGCTTTTCATTGATTAGCTTTTACTATTACATGCTTAAAATAGCAAGTAAAGAGTTGTGCTGCCAGTGCAGGTGGACTGAATCTACCAGCTGCTCTGTGAGAGAAAGAAGGGTAATCTCCTCCCATGCAATGTGGTGGTCGTGTTGTTAGATGCTGTCAAGTCGTCCTGAACTCATAGTGACCCAATGGACAACAGAGCTGAACCTTGCCCTGTCCTGTGACAGTCTCACACTTCCAACTATACTTAAGGCCATTGCTCTAGTCATTATGTCCATTCATCTCAATGATGGTTTTCTTCTATTTATCATCTCCCCTTTCAAGTATGATGTCCTCCTCCAGAGACTAGCCTTTCCCAGTAATATGCTCAAAGTATTTGAGATTCAGTATTATCATCCTTCCTTCCACGGAGGACAATAGCTGGGCCCTTTCCAAGAAATAATTGTTTGGTTTTTAGGAAGTCCATGGTATGTTCAGTCTACTGTCATCCTTAGTCAGTCTCTGAAAACCTTCTTGAGTGTTAGTTGTGAGTTGGTTCCAACTGGAGGGCACATAACAACAGCAACAACAATAATTGTCATCTGGAAACTCTGAGAGATGAAATGGTTAAAGTGTATGCCTGACAACTAAAGTTTGAATGTTCAAATTCACCCAGAAATGCCACACACACATGTACACATACAAGCCTGACAATCTACATCTAAGCTATTAGTTATAGAGAGCACAGTTCAACTTTACGGGTCACCATGAGTCTATGACTAAGAATCAACTAGAGAGAAACTGATAAATGACCTGGACAATGTCAGAAATATAAAGTATTAAATCTGAGTCAATGTACAGTGAAGTTGAGTTGAAAGAATCAAAATATTTACATCATTTAATCTTTTAAATTTATCTTTAGAAGAGCAATGGATGAACTAAAATAAATTATGGAAGGTGGCAGAAAAATCTGGGAGGAATAAACAAAAAAATCATATACTCATCTTAAAATGGAAATAATTTCAGTGGTAAGTGTCCAGAGAGCAGAAAACAGTACATAGAAGCACAAGTGTGTGAATGTCTCTTTGAAAGGACCAGATGAAGTAAGAATAGCACAGCCCCTCACCGTTCTAGAGCAGAGAGCAGATAAAGAGCCTGTAGCCCAGCCTCATGCTGCCTCTATAGCCAGACAAACAGCAAGAAGTTCATTTATTGGTTGCTGACTCATAGAATCGCAAATTTTGTGCTGAGAATGGGGTTTATTAGAGAAGTAAGTTGAAGAGTGGGAGAGGTTAAGTATTTCACCCAAAACAACTCTAGCTTTTATCCCAAGTTATAAGGCACAACTCCTCAATTAGTTTAGGCTGATTTCAGCAGTTAGATCCAAATCATCAAGCAAGTTTTGCCTCATAGCAGTTATAAGTCAGCTTCCCCTTCAGGCATCTTGCAAGGAGAGCAAAAACCTTTAACTGTGGCCAGCACAAATGCAAGCAGCTTCAGGTCACAATTTCCGTAGTTTCTCTACAGCAATAACAATCTCTCCACCACCATCACCAGGGTTTTATTCCAGTCTCCCACAAGTCTTGCTCACCTCAAATCTTGCTGCTGTAAGTTCCGTTTGCCTCCAGTCTTGCTGCTCAGTGTGGGAACCACTTTTTCTCTTATCCTAATCCCACAGCTGTTGGTGATTGCAAGACCACACTGATTTGCAAGACCATATGCCTGCAGTAAGGTATCTGGAGACCAGAGGAGGCTAACTGTAATAGCTTAAAAAAAAAAAAATCCAACTTTTAGGCAAACACCACCAAAGGTCCTTAGGGGAACTTTCATTTAGTTAGTTCACATCCTCATCATCATCATCATCACCACCACAACCTCATTGACACTGAGTTGGAACTGACTCATAACTGACCCTACATTGGATTTCTAAGGATATAAGCTGCACCAGAGGGGATTTGAGAGAAAAGTAATAATTATTCAGAGAATCGGGGGTTTAATGGTAGAATTTTAGCATCCACACAGGAAATTCCCTTTTGATCTTATGCAATTCATGCACACCCACTATCCATTTTTCAGAGTAGATAGAATGTTACTATGATATTGAACAGTTTTCAGCAGAACTGAAAATGAACTTAGAAGAAAGTCCTAGTGATCTGTATTTTTGAGCACACAAGTTTTATACATTCTTGCATACTTCACAATTCTATGTGTTGTTGTCATAAGGATGTTATATCAATATTATTTTTCATGCTGATGATTTTTTTTTCTTGCCTACTGACTTTAATGTACAGTTTTCATCTTGGTGCCTCTTAAAAGTTTCACTCCCAGCAGCACATCCTTGCTAACTTACCCTGGATTTCTAACACAGATCTCTCTGCTAAGATTCCTATCCAACTTTGAATACCAATATTCTCAATACTGGAAGAAATCACTTTTTCAACCTGGAAACAGCCCTAACTCAGGAGATGCATGAGACTATGCAACCAAAGCATAAAGGACCACTCAGATAAGTGAGAGTAGTGAACAACAGATATTTGCCACACAGCTGCTGTGAGGTGGGCATGAAAGCCACAAGCATAGAGGGACCACACATCCTTCACCTGAACAAGATGGGTATCACCCTATCTCCTGTTTTCAGGTAGAAATGGCACCACAGGACACAGGCGTTCATGGGCTCTAGTTCCCACCCATCACTGGATTACTCTGTGTTCAGTCCTTAGCCTGATCACCTACGTATCTCAGCAAACTGTCCAGGATAAGTAATGTTTTTTTATTAATTGTTCTTGTTGTTCTTGGGTACCACTGAGATGAGTATAACTCATATAGAAATTTGAACAATAGATATGAACCCGGTCCTATCCTATGCCATTCTCACAATCTCTGACATCCTCAAGCCCATTGATGCAGTCATTGTGTCAATTCATGTGTTTGCAGGTCTTACTCTCTTTTGTTGACCCTCCACTTTTCCAAGCATGATGTCCTACCTGTCCTAAAAGAATGTCCAAAGTATGTGAGAGGAAACCTTTGCCTCCAAGGAGCACTCTGGCTGCACCTTCTCAAAGATGTATGTCTTTGTTCTTTTGGCAGTCCATGGGATATTGAGCATTCTTCTCCAATACCACAGTTCAAAGGAATCAATTTTTCTTCAAGCATCCTCATTCATTCTCTGGCTCTCAGATGCACAGCAAATTACTTAAAAGACCATAACTTGAATCAGGCATACTTTAGTCCTCAAAGAATTGATGCCTTTGAGCTATGGTTTTGAAGAAGAGTACTGAACATCCCATGGATGGCTAAAAGAACAAACAGATATGATTGGAAAAGATGCATATGGAGTAGTCTTTGGAGATAGTAAGAATGATGAGGCTTTGCCCCATATATTTTGGGAATGTTGCTAGGAGGGGCTATTCCTTGGAGAGGGACATTTTACTAGGAAAGGTGGAGGGTCGGCGAAGAAAAGGAAGATGCTCAGCCAAATGGATTGACACGGTGACTGCTGCAACGGTCAGTTCTGTGTCAGGAAGTGTGAGGATGGCACAGGATAGAACAGGGTTCAGATCTTTTGTTCATAGGGTCGTTATGAGTTGTACTCAACTTGTTGGCACACAACAACAGCAATTTATGTGTGTATATATATATGATACCTATAATTTTATATCTATCTATCTGTCTATCTATCTATCTATCTATCTATCTATCTATCTATCTATCTATCTATCTATCGAACCCTGCGCCTCTGGGATTGTAGTTGCAGCTCCTTGCCACTAGGCCACCAGAGCTCCCCTTATCTCTATCTCTATCTCTATCTCTATCTCTATCTCTATCTCTATCTCTATCTCTAAATGTATATCTAATCTATATGTAAATCTCTATCTATCTCTATATCTCTATCATATCTATCTCTATCTCTATCTCTATCTCTATCTCTATCTCTATATCTATATCTATGATGTTGTTGTTGTTGTTATGTGCCCTCTAGTCGCTTGCGACTCATAGCGACCCTATGTACAACAGCCCTAAACTCTGCTATGTCTTGTACAACAGCCCTAAACTCTGCTATGCCAATTGCACTCTCTGACACTCCCATCCCGATTACCCCAGTCACTGAATCAATCCACCTCATACAGGGCCTTCCCCTCCTGCACTGTCCTTCCACCCTCCCAAGCATGATGTCCTTCTCCAAGGACCTGTCTCTTCTTACAACATGTCCAGAGTATGTTAGATGGAGCCTGAGAATCCTTGCCTCCAAGGAGCCACCCAGTTTAACCCTTTCCAGGATGAACCTGTTTGTTGTCCTAGCAGTCCATGGTACTCTCAATACTCTTCTCCAGCACCACAGCTCAAAGGCATCAATTCTCCTTCTATCCTTCTTGGTCATTGTCCAACTCTCTGATGCATAACAAGTAATTGCAAAGACCATGGCCTGTATCAGATGCACCTTAGTCTCCAGAGAGACACCATTGCTCTTCAGTACTTTGGAGAGGTTCCTACATATATATACATGGACCATATATACATACATATATAATACATATAATTTTATACATACAATACATATAATTATATATATATGACACATATAATTTTATTTATGTGAAAATATAATTTTACAGATATGTTTATATAATTTTATAATTATATAAAATTGTTGTTGCCTCTACAAACTCTATGAACTTTGATCAATGTTGATAATTGTAGAGGGGCTTCAGGACTTTTGTTCATAGGGTCACTATGAGTAATGTTCAACTTGAAAGCAATCAACACCACCATATGTGTGTGTGTGTGTGTGTGTGTGTGTGTGTGTGTGTGCCCTATATACACATATCTATACATATCTCTATATATCTCTATATCATCTATCTCTCTCTCTATCTCTATCTCTATCTCTATCTATCTCTATCATCACTCCCTAATTTTTGTCAAGTCATAATGGATTCATTACTCCTTACTGACACTCTAGGGGATTTTCAGAGGCTATATCTCAGTGGCAAGAAACTATGCTGCAATCTCGAGGGCATGTGGTTTGAGGCCACCATCTGTTCTGAGGCAGAAGGATGGAAAATCTCCTCCTGTGCAATTAAGTTCCTCTGAAAGCCCTCCAGAGGTTTATTTATGGGTCAGTTCCAACTCTATGGTACACAACAACAACAAATTTCACTCTGTAAGTGAATGCTCTTCTTTCTCTCTCAAAGCTGCTTGTGGATTAAAACTATCTGCCTTTGTTTTAGCAGAACAACTCTCTGTGTATCAGACCCCCACAACTATATAGAAGAGAGAAAATTGAAAGGTAGCAAGAAAGAGAGGATGTGTTTTTGTTCACAAAAATCATGGCAATGATGCAGGTCTGGGCAACATTTTGGGTCCCCAGGAATCAGTGAAGCCTTTGCAGTTAATAACAAGGACAATAATTATGCACAGGAAATTAAAGACATTCCTGGCTGGGATATGAGAGCTAGAAAAGAAGATTGAGGGGGGATAACTCCTCCCTTGGGTAATAGAACAGAATAGAAAAAGGCGATACTAGCATTTGAAGGAATTGAACCAAGCCCTTCTTGTTTCTTCATTTTCTCCTGAAATCATTGAAACTTCAATTCTAAGTCTAGCATTCTACTAATTGTGTTCTCAAAATTCAATAACTACCTCCTGTGTGATGTTTTGTTGAATACTTACCAACAAAAATCCGTTTCTTGACCTTTCCATAAGTAATTTTATATAGCAACATGTTTTTGCTCTAATGCATAGAATTATTATCCTGTAATAACATACATCTCACACTTTTATAATTATTTTTCTTTTTTTCAAGGCTCCATCATAGATTTTTTAAACTCTGTGAGAGAAGATAAATAAAACATTTTTCCCTAATTCTGAAAATGAAGCCCAAAAGTGTCTCTCAGCTAAGTGCAATTCAGAACACATCTCATGATTTCAGTTAAGAAAACATAGACATCAGACTCAATATATCTCAATCATTCCTACAATTTATGTCAACCATCTAATTCATAGTTATATGCTGATAATGTCTTCAATTCATGTCTTACTATTCATGAATAAGCTCCATAAGTCTCTTTAATTTATCATTATATTTCCGGTACCAAATAGGATACCTAGGGCATATCCACTATCACCTAGTTTATTCCAGCTCATGTGCACCTCATGTGCTGCAAAAGATAATTCCTTATAGTTTCTTCGATTTGAATTATTTTACAGAAGTCTTTCATTCACTCTTTCTTCCACAGAACTTCCAGGTAGACTCAAACCAGTACCTTTTCGTTTAGTAAACCAAATGCAAACTCACTGCCATCCAGTGGATTCCAACTCTCGGCAAACCTTCACTGGTTTCCAAGGCTATAAATCTGCAGGAGACTCTCTGTTTTTTCTCTCAAAGAGACAGTAATAGTTGCAAACTACCTGCACTTCCCAAGTATAACACATAAAGGTACTCAATAGATACTCAGTAGGTACTTGTGACATGAATGGATTTGTGATTTCTTTTCATCAGCTGGTACCTAATCTGCATGTAAGTTAACCACAATAGTATCATCTGTTGGTCTCTGGTGGCCGAGTGGTAAGAAGTTGTTCTGCTGTCTCAAAAAGATATGGACCAACTCCACCAACTACCCTCAAAAGAAGAGTGGATTAGCTCCATCCTGGGATTTACTGCCTCTGAAAATCTACTGGAGGGTCAGCTATGGATCAGTTCCAACTCAATGGCAAACAATAACCACTACCACATGTCCAAATCCATTTCAATCCACCTCACTGCATGCTCTTCATTATCTTTGTGAATCAAGATCTCTAATAGACACTTACATCCTGCATTGATATCCAATAAATAGATGAGGAAATGAACTTTTCCACTGCTCAATCTATAAACAGCCAGAATAATTTTCTATTTTTGAAGCACAATGGTCACTTATCAAACTCAATGCACCTACACAGAAAGTCCCTCTCAATTTTGTGGCAAGTCTAAAACATTTTTTCCCACTATGAGTGAATAACCCACTATGTATAAATCAAGTAGAGCCTCAATGCCACCTGCCAATCCATGAAGATCGCCCACCTTCCTTAAAAAGAGGAGGAGAGGGGTTGCGGATGGGCAGGGGAGACAGGATTTAATCATAGGGTCACACAATTTAATGGGTGGAGGGAGGGGTGAGTAAAGGACGGGGGAAAGATCTGGTGTAAAAAACAACGTAGAAGTACCTTGTAAGTAAACCAGTATAAAATTAAAATGAAAAAATAAAAATCTCCTCCCTTAGGAATACAACTACCCAAAACACACTGAAGCATCAGATTTATTCAATTTTGACTATACATAATAATAAAAACCTATATAAGTGCGTATATAAGTACACATACACACACACACACACGAGAACCTTGTCAAGGTAAGATCTCAGTACTGTCAACCAAAAGAGGGTTCTGACTTGTCATTTGGATATTGGCATTTCCTACCAATGTGCTATATTGCCCTCAATTGTTCTCACTTGGGCAGAATTTTGTGAAACAGATGTGGACTTTTTGCAGGTTTGGCTTCTTGCTTTTACACTGGCATCAAGCCCTTACACTTGAATGTGAGAAATGCTAATGGTAAAAATTTTGACCTAACATTCTCTACAAGTGCAAGCTGCACTTCTTGAAACTAGAAGACTGAGCATTTCTAAAAGATTTTCCTCCACACCTCAAAGGGAGAAGTGACATTTCCAGTTCTTACTTCTCAATCAGGAATAAAGTTCTCCCATTTTATGAAGGGAAAACAGCAGTAATTCAGAGACATTTTAAAGGTCACTAATATATGACATAGAACTGAAATCTGTGAAGAAAATCACTACTTAGAAAGGATAAAGCTGCTCACTCAACCTTCAACTACACTAATTAAAATGATATCTTCCTAAAGAAAAAATGCTAAGTCAGATACTTCACAAAATAACAGCCTAGTTTCAGTGAAATTCAATTTCATAAAACCAAGAGGTTCTTAAATGTCATTCAGACCCCTACACAAATTGTATCAATAGTGATATAAAAAGAGACATTTTATTGGTCATATGATTCAAATTTCTGAATTCCTTTATTCGTATGATTTATTTATTAAGGGTTAAACTTTGGATCTCTTATGTATCTCATTTAAGGGACATCTGGGGTCATCCACTCACTTTAACTTCATGACAGAACTGCATTTATTTTTATACCTGAAGAATAATTGCCTGATACAACACTCGTTCTTTATTACTTGCTTTAGAGTCTTTCTGTTTTTTACTCCTACTAGGTTTAAGAAAAAGTCTTCATTTCAAACCATTAAACTGTTCATTTAAAACCTGCCTGTGAACCAAAAAGAAAAAACCCTATTTCAATATATTTTTATTCCTCAACTCATTTACTACTTCTAAATTCACTGTAAAGATATTTAAGCTTTGGTTTTAGTATAGCCATAAAGGTTACAACTTATAAATATGTCTAACGTGAAAGCAGATAGGCTTTCACTCACGGAGTACACCCATTAACCTGAACCAACTGTTCAAGTTCAGACTCTAGTGTCGCATGCAGAGTAGAGTAGTTGCTGTTATCAATCAGAGTGCTTTCAGCTGGAAGGAATAGATAAACAATTAAAAGAAAAGTGACTTCATTAAAGACATACTGCATCAATACTGAATAAAACCTCCTCTTTATCACTGAGTCAGAACCAACTCATAGGTGTGCCGACATAGCTACGTAAGATTATATTATCTTACCTCCAGTAGAGCAGATTTCTATTTCCCACAATTTAATGCTGACATACGATGTGGCGGTCAGCATGTTGCTTTGATGCTGGAAGCTATGTCAGCAGTATTTAGAATAATCAGCAAGGTAATCAGAATAGAATAAGTTCTTAAAATCCTTATGAGTCATGAAAAGACCAGAATAGACCCAGAGAGACGAGACATAGTAAGAGAAGAGAAAGACTGACAAAGACAGATACAGCTCAAAGAATTTCTAGTAAACATTAGAAGTTGGACTAGACAAAGAAGGACCTCTCCTAAATTTGGATATCTAGCCTTCTGAACTGTGAGATATTAAACTTCTGTTATTGAAATCAACTCATTTGTGGTAGTTTTGTTATAGATATACTTCTTGTTGTTATGTTCCATCGAGTCGCTTGCGACTCATAGTGACCCTATGTACAAGAGCTCTAAAAGCCATTCTATCCTGTGCCAACCTAGCCATCTCAAACACACTCATTCCCACCACCCCAATCACAGAATCGATTAATCTCATCAACGGTCTTCCTCTCCTGCACCATCCCTCCACTCTCCTAAACATGATGAACCTCTCCAAGGACCAGTCCCTCCTTGAAACATGCCCAAAGTATGTCAGATGAAGCTTCAGAATCCTTGACTCCAAGGAGCATTTCAGCTTCACCTTCTCCAGGACACACTGTTTGTTCTCCTAGCAGTCCATGGTATATTCAACATTCTTCTCCAGCACCACAGCTCAAAGGCATCAATTCTCTATCATCCATATTCACTGTCCAGCTCTCCGATGCATAGTACACAATTGCAAAGACTATAGCTTGGATCAGGTACCCCTTAGTCTCCAGTCTGACGTCGTTGCCCTTCAGTACTCTTGAGAGGTCCCTCACAGCTGACTTTCCCAATGCAATTCATCTCCTGATTTCCTGGCTCCTGTTACCAACAGTGTTCACTGTGGAACCAAGTAAACTAAAACTTGTTAACTATCTCAATCTTTTCGCCATCCATACTGATGCTGCCAGTGGTGAGAATCTTTGTTTTCTTGATGTTGAGCTTCAATCCATATTGAAGGCTGCAATCCTTGACTTTCTTCAGCAACCACTTAGATCCTCCTCAATTTCAGCAAGCAGGGTTGTGTCATCTGCATAATGCAGGTTGTTGATGATTCTTCCACCAATCCTCATGCCACATTCCTTCTCATAAATCCCAGCGTCTTGGATGATCTGTTCTGCATACAGATTGAAAAGTTATGAAGACAAAATACATCCCTGACGTACCCCCTTCTTGATTTTGAACCATGTAGTGTCTCCCTGTACTATCAGTACGTAAAGATAAGGTCTCTTCATTCTTGTCCCTTCATGGAAGCTAGAGAAGCAGCATGTAAAAAAGTCAGAGTGAAGAAATAGCTCAGTATCCTCCTTACAACATTTTACTAGAGAAAAATGGCTAAAGCTACCCCAGAAATTGTGCAACTGATTTTTTCTCCCATCTCACCCTAACTGGATCGATGGCAGAATGAATGAATCACTTTTCAGAGTTATGGGATTACCATAATTGACTTGGACTAGTCAAGATTCAACCTGGAGTTGGGAAGAAAGTAAAAATGCCCTAAGGTATAAAAGGCTCTGGATAAAGCCTGAACTAAATCAGTGAGGTTTTCTGTGTTAGCAATCAACCAGCCCTGTCTGTCATGGTTGCCAAGGATTATCTTATTCTTTTTTTATGCTTGTCAAGTTCATTCTCTCCTGCTTTCATTAAATACTGAAAACAATGAATTATTTCTTTCTTTTTTCTCAGTCCCAAACTTGTAGCACCAGCTTAAAGAACTCCCACTAGACCACTTTGTGGCATGTCTTATAAATAGGCTAACATTCAGTACAAAAAAAGCACTTATAAGCCCATTAAGAAACAAAATTGTCCATTAACCCTCTTAATCTTTGAGAGATTTGCAGCATAACTCACTGAAGACACCTGGGGGACTGAAGTAGCCACCACAGTATCCAGCAGATTTGATCAATTTAGTTCTCAGACCCCAAAATCTTGATTGCTGTGGTATGTTATAGCTACAAGAACAAAACTCACATGTCTCACCATGATGTGCTATAAGTAATGAATACATATTTATTGGAAAAATTAATAAAGTTATGCTGTCCTTTTTGTAACTCTCTTCTACACCCTGGCTAGATCAAAATTGCCATTTGGAAACACATTAGACTTCCTTTCTCTATGATCTGATATACCTTTTCACCACAGAATCTAGATTTGTCCCACAGAATAATGACTTGCTGTTCATTAGATTGCACCAGCCTTTTTTTGGCAATACATCTTAGATTTATTTTCTTGCATGTCATATTGTGTTCTGAGATTCTAATAACAGCCTAGGATTACAAAGCAAAACACCTCTTCATATCTTACAACAATATGCTGGTATGCAAGGTCATATTTATTCTCCATTGCCATACCTTATGAAGCCACCAAAATCTTCCATTCAGTTCACGATTTTCTTCACATTCTATGCTTTATAATACATCAATGCATTTGCCTGTCCAGTTTACTCTGCTTGAAATGTTCTTTCCTACATGATTACCTATGGGAATGATCCTGAGATTCACTCTTCTGGCTCTAGCTTGCCAGATAGCCCCAAGAATTACAGTCTTTTTCAAACCCCTTTAACCATGTTTATTATAGTTTTGTTTAAATTTGATTTAGTTTTTCATTATGCTTGTTTCCCCATTTGAAAGGTGAATATTGGAAACTTGGTTTTGGTCCTGTCTTATGTTTCGATTGCTTTGTTGCCTTTTTTACATTACTGGAACATAGCAAGTAAGGTAAATTATTTGCTAAATAGCATTCTTGAAATGCACCTAAATCTCTGATAAGCAGGAAAAGTTTATATTATAATCAGACTGATGGTCTGGTTGAATTGCAGCATCTTTCCATCTTTCTTCAGTTATTGGTTGTTGTTGTTGTTGTTGTATGTGTGCCAAGTCTCCTGTGACTCATAGCCAACCCTAAACCCTGCTCTATCCTGTGCCAATCTTTTTGTCTCTAACACACCTATGCATTATCCCAGTCACTGAATCAATCAATCTCATAGAAGATCTTCCTCTCCTGTGCTATCCCTCCACCCTCCCAAGCATGACCTCTCTCTCCAAGGACTGATCCCTCCTTGCAACATGTCCAAAATATGTCAGATGAAGCTTCAGAATCCTTGCCTCCAATGTGCAACCTTATTTAACCTTTACAACTTTGTTCTCTTAGCAGTCCATAGTATATTCAATACTTTTCTCCAACACCACAGCTCAAAGGCATCAATTCTTCTATCATCCCTAGTCATCGTCCAGCTTTTTGATGCATAGCGAGTGATTGCAAAGATCATGGCCTATAATAGGTGCACCTTAGTTTCCAGACTGACATTGCTCTTCAGTACTTTGTAGAGGTCTTTAACAGCAGATATTCCCATCTTAATATGTCTTTTAATTTCCTGGCTGCTCATGCCAAGAGTAGAGATTGTAAAGCCAAGCGAACTAAAGCTGTCAACAATCACAATCTCTTCACCATATATCATGATGCTTTCAATTGGCCCAATGTTAATAATCTTTGTTTTTCTTGATATTAAACCTCAATCCATATTGAAGGCTGAAGTCCCTGACCTTGTGCAGCAAGCACTTCAGATCCTCAGTTTCAGCAAGCAGAGTTGTGTCTTCTGCATAATGCAGACTGCTGATGAGTCTTCCTCCAATCCTGATGCCACATTTCTCCTCATAGAGCGCAGCCTCCCAGATAATATTTTCTGCATACAGGTTGAAAAGGTAAGGAGACAGAATACATCCCTGGTGTACAGCCTTCCCAGTTGTGAACCATGCAGTGTTTCATTGCTCTCTTCTGATGACTGCCTCCTGGTCCAAGTTTAGGTTTCATATTAGCACAGTCAATAGTTCTGGGATTCCCATTCTTCTCAGAGTTAGCCACAGTTTGTTATGATCCACACAGTCAAATTTCTTTGCATGACAGAAATGCTATAGAAGAAAGTCTGTTTCTCAATACTATGGAGGAAAGCATATTTCTCAGAGATAAATTTCACTCCACAATTTTTTTAATCAGATTAAAGATTACACATTCCACTTCATCCCAACATAGGTTATTTTCTATACTTGTTTTCCATTTCATTTTTTACAACTTCTAGCTTTCTCGGCTAAAAATTCATACCATATATATTCCCTGTTCCAATTATTAATGGAATTTTGCAGCTGTTGCTTCTCATTAGAAAAATAAAAAATATTTCATTGGCTAACAGTGTTTCTCTACCTTCATAATTAAGGTAGATGCTACTCTGAAGAAACAACTCATCCCCAGTCATATTTTGAGTGCTCTGTACTCTGAAGGCCTCAACTTTTGTCACTATATGAGTCAACAATCAATCCATTGTGATTCCTAAGGCTTTCAAGGGCCCATCATTTCTAAAGTAGATGACCATTCCTCCTTCCTAGTTGCCGTTGGTCTGGAAGTGTCACTAAATCTTGCTCACCATGGACACTTCATTGTTATATCTTCATTGAAATATCAGAGGCATAGTTTCAAGTGCCACAACAACACAAAGGCAAAATAAGTCACTACAGCACCAAAAGCAACATTCAAATACATCATAGATAATCATTTAAGTCCTAGGTTTCTCTACTTCCTCCAAGATACTGATTATTCCTTACATCCTATTTCTTCTAAGATAATTCCTAATTACTCCAATATTTCCTTAAATAGTGCTATAAATTATATGAAACACTTACTACAGAAGATCAAAGACTGTAGCCTTCAATATGGATTACATCTCAGTGTAAAGAAAACAAAAAATCCTCACCACTAGACCAATAGGTAACATCATGACAGATGGAGAAAAGATAGAAATTGTCAGTGGTTTCATGTTACTTGGATCCACAATCAATAATACCCTTGGAGCCAACAAGGGAGGAAAAAATGAAAATGAAGATTTGCACTGGGAAAATCCACTGTCAAAAGGTATCACCACAGCACCAAAGAACGATGATATCAGTTTAAGGACAAAGGTGCCCTGATTCAAGCCATGATCTTAATAATTGCTTGCTGGGCATCTGAAAGTTGAACAAAGAATAAGGATGACAGAAGAAGAATTGGTGCCTTTGAGTTGAGGTGTTAAAGAACAATAAAGAATAGTCCATACACTGCCAGTAGTTAACAAATATGTCTTAGAGAAAGTGCCACCAGGATGCTCCCTAGAGGCAAAAGTGGTGAAACATCGTCTCATATACTTTGGGCATATTTCTAGCAAGGGATATTTCTTAGAAAAAGATATCATGCTTGAAAGATCAGTGAAAGAGTGGAGGATTTTCATCAAGATGGACTGATTCACACAGTAACTGTAAAATGGGCTGAAAAATGTCAGAGACAATGGAGATGACACCCATAGGGCAAGATTCAAATCCCTTGTTTACAGAATCACTATGAGTTGTACTCAACTTGATGGCACCTTAAATAAAAACCAGTTCTAAATTGAGAGTTTGTGGAAAATCTAATGGAATACACAAATTGTTTCTCTAGAGAACTATGCATGTGTTTCTGCCTGATATCATTCTAGGAAGTTAAAAAAAAGTCCTTGGTATTCAGAGATTTTTATAAAATTTGTGTCACACATTACTCAAACCAATTTGTTTCTTTTTAGTGTTAATTTCCTTTATTTTCAATAAAATTATAAATACTTGGAGAATATGGACCATAATGCATATCATTTAAAATACATATTGCTCAAAGGATTTCCTTAAAATATTAAAAAGCAAGAATGTCAAAGAGGATTAAGTTGTACCTTCATGAGATCAGGATATTTTCAATCACCTCATACACATGTATTTTGTCTCCATACCTTTCCAGTCTGTATGCAGAACAGATCATCTGAGCCTCTGGGCTGTACGAGGAGAAATGTGGCATCAGGATTGGTGGAAGAGTCATCAACAACCTGTGTTATGCAGATGACGCAATCCTGCATGCAGAAACTGAGGAAGACTTCAAGAACTTGCTGCAGAAAGTCAAGGACTGCAACCTTCAATATGGATTGAGGCTCACATCAAGAAAACAAAGATTCTCACCACTGGGCCAATTGACAGCATCAATATGGATAATGAAGAGACTGTTGACAGTTTTAGTTTACTTGGCTCCACAGTCAACACTCTTGGTAACAAATGCCAGGAACTCAAGAGAAGAATTGCATTGGGAAACTCAGCTGTGAGGGACCTCTCAAGAGAATTGAACAGCAAAGACATCAGGCTGGAGACTAAGGTGTGCCTGATCCAGGCTAAAGTCTTCGCAATTATGTGTTATACA
>NW_006399789.1:19825982-19842533 GCF_000299155.1 Elephantulus edwardii
CTTCTCTCCATCAGGCCTAATCAAAGTGTAGACCTTAGCCATATAAGTGTCATAGAGCTTCTTTACAGCTTGTTTGACTTGGTGCTTGTTGGTCTTGACATCAACAATGAACACAAGTGTGTTGTTATCCTCTATCTTCTTCATGGCTTACTCAGTGGTCAGGGAAAATTTGATGATGGCATAGTGGTCAAGCTTGTTTCTCCTGGGGGCATTCTTTCAGGGGTATTTGGGCTGCCTTGGAGTCTCAGCGTCTTAGGTCTCTGAAAGGTGGGTGACGTGTGGATCTTCTTTTTTTTTTTGGCTGTGGTTGCCCTCCAGGACTGCCTTCTTGGCCTTTAATGCCTTTGCTTTGGCTTCAGTTTTGGGCCAGAGACTTCCTTCTTCTCTTTTGGCACCATGTTCATAGAAAGGGCAAGTGCACACATATTTTGCACTAAGACAGCCAGAAAGCATCTTAGATGTGAAGGTGTTATCAGGAAGGAACAATCTGTTCCTTGAGGCCTTTAAATAGATGGATTGAAAAAGTGACTACAAAAGTGGTCTCAAATACAGCAAAAATCATGAAGATGTTGCAGGACCTAACAATAACAAGTTTGCATATATTTTTTTAAATATTACTTTCTCTGTAAATACTCATGCTTGTGGGTCATAACCACTTTTCTTAAACGTTGCCAAATAGTATTCACTAACATTGTGATTGGGGGCATTTTTAAAACTTAAAGTTCTTACGGTGTTTGATTTTTATAGGAGGAAATGTGTTTAAGTCCACTAAAAACAATATCAACAAAACTAAAAACAACTCAGGTTTGATTTTAGCTCAAAATCATAATCAAATACTAAAGTACAATTAATAATGAGTAGTGTTAGATTGAGATAGAGGAATACACATTTAAAAAATAGAATAAAATATCCTGAGAAAGTTCAAATGAAAAATATCCTATCTTTAAAATTTTATAGAAGCACACAGAGACTATATTTTTAAATCCCTAAATTAATTTATTTTATGTTATGAAATAGTTCTCTACAAAAGAAAACAGAAATCCCTTCTCTATAATAACTTGTTTCCATAATTTTTCTCTCTACTTTAAAAATATGCAGTATTGAAGTTTTTCAATATACAACATTCAATTTGTAGAGAATTCTTGGAATCAGAGATAAAGCCAATTTCAAAGATATACAGGTAATCATATTAGGATTCTTTCACAAGAATGTGCTTGTTTCGCTCGGATTCTCCAGAGGATATAAACACATTTAGAATATACAAAGAACTATTCATCATTTTGTTAAAAGTATAAATAATCCACTGGGGGGAAATGTGAGAAGAAAAACCCAAGAGCTGTATGTGGCTCTAGAATACAAAATTAGTTTGGACAAATCATTAGAAAACATACTGTAAAGGATAATCCTCTGTTATTCCCCAAAGATTGAAAAGAGTGACATAGAGGAAAAAAAACATATTTTGGTCATCAATAGAATTCCCCCTCTAGAATACTGAAAAATATGAATCAACTTTTCAAAAGATCAATTAACCATTTTTTCCCTCTGTATCCCTATTCACATTCCATAAAAAGGAGTTATGACTTTAGGACTCCACAAATGCTATTGTTGTTGTTGCTGTTGTTGTTAAGTGCCATCAAGCTGTAGATGACTCATAGTGACCCTATGAACAAACACTTGTATAACTTTGGTCATTTTTCCATGTTCATAGAATTTCTGGAGGCAAGCCATTTCAGAAGGGGATCCTACTCCTGCTTCCAAGCTGGTTTTAATCAGGAAGCTCCACCAAACACTGTCCACCATGTGTAACCATTATTGCATTTGGCACATCAAGTGTCACAGTGTTTAGCATCACAACAACAACGAGTTACCTCTGTACAACAATGCACAGACCAGTGCTATACCACTTAGTAGAATGTTTGACAAAAAAACAATTTATTCCAAGCCTGCGACCCTTGGGCCCCAATGTGTTTTTAAACAGGAGGACTTATCACATTGTCTCACTTAACTTAGCGAGTCAACATTGCACCCTAATGCTCACCAATCCCAGCCAACTAGCTTCTGTAGAACCCAGCTCCTGCAGATGACTTTCAACCTGAATTCCAGCCCCATACTGCTGACAGAAATGGTTTTTAAATAGGACACCTTCTCATACACTCAAAGATTGAAGGAGGCTTTCAAATATCAGTGTCAGGAACTAATCCATAAACAACTGCACAAATCACAAGCACTACCTCTTCATTAATAATGCAAAATGCAAGTAACAGCATCTGATCCACTTCTAAAATATTCTTTGTTGTTGAGTTATTAACTTTTGACCTGTTTGTTTGAAGTCTGAACCACATTCATGTGAATTGTGTAGTACATTATTCTCAGAAGTGTCATAGTTTCTAGGACTTATGCTTTTCACAACTCTTAGGGGAAAAAAATCATACATCCATATATACTCTGAATTAGTCTAATCTCAGGGAGTTCTTTTTTTTTTTTTTTTAAAGGCATCATGTTGGGAAAGGAAAACTGTCAGAGCAAGAGAGAAAGACCCTCAACAAATAGATTGACATGTTGACTATAACCATAGGCTCAATCATAAGAATGGCACAGGATATGGCAATGCCCAGTCCTATTGTTCATAGGATCACTAGGAGGACTAGCTAACTCTAAGGCGAGTAACCATAACAACAGCAAGAGAATTATGAGGGTCTAGTCTGTAAGGAGTTGTACTTTCACCCCAAACTTACATCCCTCTTGTAGTTCAAATCTACAAAGGATTTGTTGTTATGATGTGCCGTAGAGTTACCTGTAACTCATAGTGACCCTGTATCCAACAACTTTGAACCGTGTGCTATCCTGAACCAATCTCATTGTTTCCAATAGACCAAATCTCATTCACTTCTCTGGTCACTCTGTCTAGTCAAAAACCATCTTATCCTGGGTCTTCCTCTGCTGCGTTGTACCTCCATTCTTTTAAGCACGACATTTTCCTCCAAGACTGGTTCCTTCAGGCCATGTGCCCAAAGTATGTGAAACTTCAAAATCCTAGGCTGCAGGAAACAGCTTGGATTTACTTTCTCGAGAACTGACTTGTTTGTTCTCCTGGAAGTTCAGAGTATATTTAACACTTTTCTCCAGCACCACAACTCAAAGGCATTGATTCTTCTTCTATCATCCTTTTCATTGTCCAGCTCTCTGATGCACAACAAGTTATTGCAAAGACCACGGCTTAGATCAGGTACACCTCAGTTTCCAGAGTGACATCATTATTCTTCAGTACTCTAGAGAGGTCCCTGACAGCCAACTTTCCTAATGCACTTGTCTTTTGATTTCCTGACTGCGGGTGCCAAGAGTGTTGATTATGGAACCAATCAAGCTGAAGTTGTTAATAATCTCAATCTCTTCTCTGTCTATCATGAAGCTGCCAATTGGCCCAGTAGTGAGAGGCTTTGTCTTCTTGATGTTGAGCTTCAATTCATATTGAAGACTGCAGCTCTTGGCCTTCTTCAGCATACATCTGATGTCCTCCTCAGTTTTGGCAAGTTTGTGTCATCTGCATAATGCAGGTTGTTGATGATTTTTCCTCCAACTCTGATGACATATTCCTTCTCATAAAGTTCGGCCTCTCAAATGATCTGTTCTGCATATACATTGAAATGGTATTGAGATAGGACGCATCCTTAATATGCACATTTCCTGATCCTGAACCATGCAGTGTTTCCCTGCTCTGATCTGACTACAGCTTCCTGTTCCAAGTACAGATTTTGCATAAACACAATTAAGTATTCTTAAATTCCCATTCTACTCAAGGTTATCCACAATTTGTTGTGATTCACACAGTCAAATGCTTTTGCATAGTCAATGAAACACAGATAGACACTCCTCTGGTACTCTCTGCTTTCAGCCAAGATCCATCCAACATTGGCTATGATGTCACTAGTGCTACAATACCTTCTAAACCCAGCTCGCACAACTGGCATTTCTCTGCTAATGTATTATTTCAGACATTTTTGGAAAATTAACAGCAGGATCTTGCTTGTGTGTGATATGAGTGATATCATTCAATAATTTTTCACACTCTGTCAAGTTACCTTTTTGAGGGAATGGGAATAAATATAGATCTCTTCCACTCAGTTGGCCAAGTAGTTGTCCTCTAGATTTCCTGACATAACCTGATAAGTGTGTCCAGGGCAGCATCTGTTTGCTGAAATATGTCTGTTGGTATTCCACCTATTCCTGGGACCTTGTTTTTTACCAATTGCTTCAGAGCAGCTTGAATTTCCTCCTTTGTCACCATAGGCTCTTGATCATATGTGTTTTCATGAAATTCTTCCATGTCAGCCAATTCTTTTAATGCCTCTGTGCACACCTTACATCTTCTTGTGACATGTCCTGGGTCGTTCAACATTCTGCTTTCAGTATCCTTAAGTATTGCTACTTGAGGTTTGAATGTGTTCTTCTTTCCTTCAACTTAAGAAATACCAAGCAAGTTTATCTCTTTTGATTTTCCAACTCTAGCTCTTTGTACATTTTGTTATAATACTTTCCTTTGTCTTCCTGTGTTGCCCTTTGAAATCTCCTGTTCAGCTCCTTAACCGCTGGATTTCCACCAGCCCTGCCTTTGGTTAATGAGAGAAGTCTTTGTGGGAGAAAAATAGGCATATTTCCCCTGAGCTATTACCATCTCTGAAAAACTTCTAGAGGATCAGTAATGAATCAGTACTGACTCCAAGACAATGAGTCTGAGGTTTTTTAGTGTAATGTAAAATTAATTTATGGTCTCAATATCCTTGGTCCTTCATGCTAAAACTTGAAATCTTAGGTTTTCTCAATAATATGTGACTAAGTTTGCAATCATCATCAAAAAACAAAAAATTTTACCACTGGACCGATGGGCAACATGATATATGGAGAAAAGATTGAGACTGTCAATGACTTCATCTTACTTGGTTCCACAGTCAACACTGTTGGTACCAGCAGTCAGGAAATCAGGAAGCATATTGTACAGGGAAAGTCTACAGTTAGGAACCTCTCCAAACTACTGAAAAGTAATGTCAGTTTGAGGACTAATGTGTGTTTGATTCAAGACATAGTCTTTCCGTTCACATCCTATGCATCTGAGATCTGGACAACGAATAAGGATGACAGAAACAGAATTTGATGTCTTTGAGTTGTGGTGTTGGAGAAGAGCACTGAACAGTCCATGGACAGCCAAGAGAACAAACCAATTGGAGAGGGTGCAGTGAGAGTTCTCTTTAGAGATAAGAATGATGGAGGCTTCACCTCACATACTTTGGACATGTTGCTGGGAGGGGTTTTTCCTTAGAGAAGGACATGATGCTGGGAAAGGTGGAGAATCGGCACGAGGAATACCCTAAACCAGGTGGATTGACACAGCGACTGCTCTAATGGTCTCTTGTGTTTCAGGAAGTGTGAGGATAGTGCAGAATGAAACAGGGTTCAGATCTTTGGTTCATAGGATTGCCATGAGTCATACTCAACTTGATAGAACCTAACAACAACAATAACAACAACATGATATTATTCTGAACATTGAAAAAAAAACACTATTTCAATCAATTCTTGTCATAATCTGAAGAAGGAATCCTAGTGCAGTACTCTGTTCAGTGTTGGGTTGCTAATTAAAAAACTTTAGTGATTTAAATGGTTCTCTTGCTCCTCAGTAAAAAAAGATGAAGTAGACTGCTCCACTGAAGATGTCCAGTTTTGGAACTGTAATGGAAAGTTGCCATGAGGCAACATGGTTGGTATAGTCCTGTGGAGGGTGTGAAGCATGTCTTATGAATTTTCTCATCTTAAAACTACAGCTCACAGACTTTGAATAATTTGAGCAGTCACTTAGTTGGTAAGCAATGAATTTGGGATTTGAATACAGACAGTATGACTCCAGAGAACATGTTCTTAATAACTAAGCCATCTTCCTTAGGTATCACACTGGTTTAATATATTGTTTCATATAAAAGAGCATTTTAATATACTCTTAAAAAAATCAGACAATCAACTCAAATTAATACTTTTAACATGGTCTGTTCTGTATGGCAATTAAATTATGGTCTAGTTTATGTTCCTATTCCAGAAAAGTGACTGGGTTTCTTACAATAAATTTATACTCTTTAACTACACGTTTAACTACTCCTTGTGCCTTCCTTCTCTTTAACCCTCATGTCTTTTTCAAACACCATAAACACTATCTCCATTCCTGCAAAGGTTCTGCTATAAGAAAGGCCTTATAGAACAGTAGTTTATTGGTTCTTTTCTTACTAATTAGTCATTGTCTAATGAAAACTTTCTTTCTGCCAGCTGGAACATGGCCTCTTGTGTGTCAGACCTATAATATCTAGAAGGTGTTTATATAACTGGACTGTTAGTCCAAAGCAGCACAATTCATCGTGATGTAGTTACCTCTTTCTCATGATTTTGCCATCCTTAGGGGTGACTTCTAGCCCAAAGGCCTGTGGTTTGAACCATCAGCTGTTCCATAAGCAAAAGATAGGGATTCTCCTCTCGAGTAATTTACAGTCTCTAAAAAAATCACTGAAGTGATAGCTATGAGTCTTTTCCAACTTAATGACATTGAGTGAGTGGATTCATTCTGCAAATAAGATTACTAAGACAATTTTGATTAAACAATAAGACACATAAGACTAATAATAATCTGCACATAAAACTGATAATAATGGAAATTTTAGTCTAAGAAAAATGTTCATTTATTTTTCCTGATAATATACTAGTCATTACATCAAACTCTCAAACTCATTACTGTCAAATTGGAATCAACTCATAGTTAACCTTCCAGTGTTGTCAGAGACTATAAATTACATAAGAAGAGATATCTGGTAACTTATTAAGAAGTTGTACTGCCAATCCAAATATTCATGGTTCAAATCAACCAGTTGCTTCTCAGGAGAAAGATGGACAAACTTCTCCTAGTGACTTTCTACTTCTGAAAACCCACTGGAGGGCCATCTATGAGTCAGTTCCAACTCAACTATGGCTTACAACAACAACAATACTTCACACAAGAGAATATTGCTCATCTTTCTCTCAGGTGGATTTGAACAGCCAGAGATAGGCCAGCTTTGAACTGGGAGTTCAGCGAACTCCCAAGCCACAAGAGTTCTTTCTAGTACAACAACATACTTCAAACTCACTCATTCAACCTTCAAATTAAAATTTGAGGAAGGAGGGAGGAAAAGCAAATCCAAAAAGAAGAGGTCATAGAAGTAGGGAAAGACAAGGAACAAAAGAATGAGAGAGATACAGTTATCTCTACAAATTATTATTTAGGAGGGCAATCTTGAAACAAACTAAGAGCAAATTTCAATTTGGTTGTTTAATCAAAATTTTGATTTCCCCTCAAAAAGACAAATATGACATTAGACTCTTTAAATACATGACCCAACACACACACAAAAAAAAAAACTGGGAAAATGCATGTTCCCCCTCAAAAATATTTTTTATCTAATAATATTGAATTCTCTTTTTAAATTCAATCTCTTAAGTAATGATTTATTTTGTATAATTTCCAGAAATGTTACTCCAGGGGGAAATGAAACCCAAAAAGATAAATGTTAGCAATTAAGTGAGAATCTTCTATCTTATGCTAGATGGTGCATTTACAAAGCTACAGAGAAAATATGAATCATCTTTATGACAATTGTTAGAAGAATCATTAGTATTAGTCTAGCATTAAATAAGAAAATAAATTGCTTTATTCAAAATTTAATCCAAGTATTTCTTTTCATATGCACTAAAATGAACATTTTACGTATTAGAAGGGCAGCGAAGGACCCTAAACTCCTTGTAGCAAACCATTAATATGCTTTACTATTACAAAGCATCTAAGTGTCAACAGTATAATTGGACTGGGGCATAGTAGGGAGGCTTTTTTGATTGTTTTGATTGACCTAACCTGTCAAATCAAGTCAAAACCATCAAATAATACTTGACATGGACAAACAATCCCAGAAGCATAAATACCCTGGGACACAACCCAAAACAGAGAAATTTTTGAGCAGTGTGTAAACAAGAAAGTAGGGTAAAACATACAGTATGTGCATTGGTTACAATACCTTCATAGAAAGAGATCTTACTTCCAAAGGTACAGGATAGTGTGTCTTTTCAACTTTCAACAACATAAGAATTCAGTTATTTTTTTAATAAAGTCCTCATTTACATACTTTCTTCTCCTTATAACTACGTTCTGTATTTTAGTCTTTTTCAATAATGTGCATTACTTTTGTTTAAGAAGAAAGATAAGTTAAAGGAAACAAAACACAATATTTGCCTTTGAATATCACCAAAAAGTTTGTTTAAAAGATATACTGTTGTTCTGTATGATAGAGTTGCAACTGATTCACAGCAATTAACTGCACATCAGAAGATTGCCTATCCTTCTCCAATGAAGTGCCTGGTGGCCTGGAACTATGGTGCAGCTTCTTGCCACTAGGCCACCAGAGACCCCTAAATAATTACAATGAAGTTATTTTATTGACTTCCTTGATATCCTTTAGCAATATCGATAGTAGTAACTAGGATATATGAAAAAAATTAATAAAGCATGAAGGCAAATTAAAAACCATCAGAGTACAGTAAATATTTTTGTCAAAAATAATACAAATCTAAAATTTTGGAAGAACATGGAAACAGTCCAAATCCTTCACAATTGAATAGATTGAGAAAGGATGGTACCTACACATGATGGAATCCTATACTGCATACAAGAGCAATGATTTTTTTTTTAACACTATCTAAGTTGGGAAACACTGAAGAGCATTATGCTAGATGAACTAACTCAGTTCCATAAGGACAGATACTGTATAAAACCATTATTGTAGAAATAGATAACTACTAAAACTTGTATGAAGATCTAATCGGGGGAGCACAGGAGTGAGGAGGCCACATGAGGAGGGGGTGCCACAAAATTCGATGAGTGGAGGGAGGGATGGGTTAAGGAAATGGGAATATCTGATGTGAAAAACAATGTATATGGAATTTATAAGTAAATCAAAAAAGAATAAAAAGTAAAACAAAATATAAATAGAAATGAACCCCCACTGCCATTGAGTCTGTCCCAATCCACTAAGTTTTGGAGATCATAAATCTTTACGAGAGAACACAAATTTCTTCCTCAGAGAGGCTAGTGGATTCAAACTAGGAAGCTTCTGGTTATCAGTTCAGTATGTTATATACTATACCACTAAGGCTTCTTAATTTACATATTGTATTACACTCAAACAGTAAAATTTGTATCTGAAAGCTGATAAGAAGAATCAATGTATTTGAGCTGTAGTGTTGGAGAGCACTGCTTATTCCATGGAATGGTAAAAGAACAAACCAATATGTCTTGGGAAAAGTGTAGCCAGAGTATTCTTTGGAGGTAAGAGTGATGAGGCTTTGCCTTACGTGCTTCCATGTTTAGAAGGGTGGAAGGTCAGCAAAGGAGAAGATGATCCTCAAGCAGGTGAACTGACACAGTAACTGCAACAATGTATTCAAGTGTGTCAGAGATATTGAGGATAGCATGAGATTGGTCAGGGTTCAGATCTGCTGATCCTCGGGTCACTATATAACATGTATACAAGTTGATGGTACTTAATAACAACATAGACATGAGAAACTTCATGACTTTCTAACTATGCTTGTCCATGCAATTCTTGACTTCAAAATGGGCTTCACCATTAACTTATGCCTAGAAAGCTTCTTAAACTATGTCTAATCCACCAATCATTCTCTAGGGTTTATGTAGGCAATCTACTCCTTTAAAGATATACAACCTAAGAAACCTGGTGGAGAGTGACCCTAAGTCAGCATGAATTCTATGTTGTTGTTACTGTTATGTGTTGTTGAGTGACTAGCACTCAGTGACCTTATGCACAATAGCTCTGAATCCTGCTCTAACTTGAATCAAACCACTGTTTCTGACATACCTACCCTTATCATCCCAATTACTGTGTCAATCCATCCTGTCCAGGGACTTTCTCTCCTACACTATCCCTTGACCTTTCCAAATATCTTTCTCCAAAGACTAGTCCCTTCTAGCTACATGCCCAAAATATCTGAGACATAGTCTCAAAATCCTTGCCTCCAAGGAGCAGTTTGGTTTTTATTATAGAGAGAATAGGGAAAATTTAACTTATGTATTCAATATGAATGCATCATATCTTGATCTCGTTTGCTCATGTTGTTTAAAAGGACATTCATAGCGAATAATGCAGAAAATTTACCTCCTTTGCAGGCCTTGTAAACAATGCTGCAAGAGAGAGGTTTGTGCTTTGCACATTTAGTCCTGTGTGTTTAGCTAATGAATCCAGTTCATTATCACTAAACTCATAAACCTTCTACAGGACAGATTTGATAGTTTTCTTGGCAGACCATGGTATATTAAATATTCTTTTCCAGCACCACAACAAGGCATCAGTTCTTGTGTCAGCCTTGTGCACTACCCAGCTCTCTAGAGATGCATAGCAAGTAACTATAAAGACCATGGCCTGGATCAGGTGTGCCTTCGTCTCTAGACTGACATCCTTGATAGCAGTGGGTTTTTTTTTTCTTTTTTGGTTTTGTAAACTCTTAAGCATATCTCAAGGTGCAATATTTATGTTACTTCCTCTCTGAAACCATCACTTAACTATTTAAATAAGAATTCCTTCCTCATCTATCTGAAAAGACATTTATTCATAACTAGTGTGGTATGAAACTCTCTGGTGACATATGTTTAGCACCTGCCTGTTAATGGAAAGTTGTTTGTTGTTGTTGTTATGTGCTGTCGAGTCACCTGCGACTCAGTTAGGTGATTTAAACCCACTAGTGGCTTTATGGGAGAAAAGAGTGCATGATCTGTTTGAGTAAAGAATATAAAAAAAATCCAAACTCACTGCAATCCAGTTAGTTCCCACCCATGGTGATTCATTAGTTTCCAAGGCTGTAAATATATATGGAAGGCCACTGCTCATATTTCTGTCATTGAGTTCCTGGTAGACTTAAACTGCTGATTTTTATATTAGCAGGCTAACATATAACCTGTTACACTACCAGGGCTCCTTATCCCATAAATAATACAGATTAAGAAACCCTATAAAGAATACTGGTGGTCTAGTGCTTAAGATCTGTGCTGCAATCCCAAAGGCATAAATTTCAAATCCTCCAGATGCTTAACGGAAGGACAGACAATCTCTTCCCATGAGACTACCATCTCTGAAAAGCTGCTGTAAGGTCAGCTATGGGTTGGTTTTGACTCCACAACCACAGCAACAACAACAATGGATTTAAAAAGAACTCTGATGGCCTAGTGGAGAAGAGTTATGCTGCCAACCCAAAGGCAGTTCAAATCTACCAGCTGCTTAGCAGGAGAAAGATGAACAATCTCCTGTGCAGTTTATAGCCTCTGAATCAGCTAAGCGTCAATTCTGACTGGTTGGCACATAACATTAACAATGACTTTAAAATAGCTAATTAAATGTTGAAAATGGATATTTCATTGACAATTTCAAGTCCTTTTGAAAAGAGTAGTTCTTTCAGGTTTTATATTTTTAGTTTTGTATCCAGTCTTCCCTAAATGTATAGGTTTTGAATAAAAAATAGAATAAGTTAAAAATGAATTAAAATATATTTTAGTTGATAGAATGGTATTTATTCAAAGGAGAAACTCCCACAAGTGGTACGATAAAAGAAATACAAAGAGAGGAGTAAAAGAGAGCATATAAAAACCTATCCATACATTTCCTCTCATAAGTGCTATGTAGATCACGAAACTTAAACCTAAAAAGAAAATTTTAAATAAGCCATGTTCCTGAAATAAGTGAATTGAGAGATTACATATAGAGATTAATTGAAATAGTCAAGATCTTTGGTTTTACAAACTCAAATTTTAATACTGTCTATATATGAATTATTTGAATGTATTTTTCCTGAATAGGCAAGTTTCTATTGTAGAGAGAATAGGGAAAATTTAACTTACATATTCAATATGACTGCATCATTTTCCTCATAGATTACATTTGGGTTCTGGGCACATTATTAAATTAAGAAAACTTAAAATAAATATTATTATGCAGATTTTGCTGGTTTGCAATAATTTCACATGAACTGAAAAGCTGCAGAGATGAATTCTAATCATTAAGAGGCTCTGGCTAAAGCAACTGGATTCATTAGCTAAACCCACAGGACTAAATGTGCAAAGCACAAACCTCTCTCTTGTCAGTGTTGTTTACAAGGCCTGCAAAGGAGGTAAATTTTCTGCATTATTTGCTATAAATGTCCTTTTAAACAACATGAGCAAATGAGATCAAGATAAACATTAATACTTACATGTATATATTCTAACATTTTAAATTTATACTTTGCAAATCATAACAATGTTATAATTCAGATTGCTGCTTAATTTAACATGAAATTTATATAAAAATCTTCAAATATTTTAATGCTGATCAACCATATTGGCAAAGATATATGTACGTTATTAAAATTGATGTTTATAGCAGGTGGCCAAATTATACAAATCTGCTTTGCTGTGAAGCTGTATTAAATACACCACTCATAAAATTAATCTGCCATTTTAAGGAAACAATTCAAGCCAATCCAATAGCTGTTGCTTTAAAAAAAATGTGAACATTTAACTGGCTATAGCCTACCAATGTGCTAATATCCATCTAGGACATAAACCCTTAAAATAACACAAAGATGCCAGTAGAAAGAAGGCCAGGTCCACTTGTTCCAAAAAATTACAAGTCTCTATGTCAACTTTTTTACATTTAGTTTGTCTTATCAGCAATTTGTGAGTAAAATGTCATGCTGACCACTAGAAAAATCCATTTTTATTTAAAGCCAAGCTACATTCAGACCTGCTATATACTTGAGTAAGACTGAAAAAAATATTTCCCCACTGTCATCTGTGTGCTCTACTTTTCACAACCCAACACTATTTACATAAACTATGTGAAGGGGACAAACCAAATTATGTAGACTAGGAAAAAACAAACAACTTAAAAAAAAAAAGCCCAAACCTACAGAGTTCAGTCAATTCCTACTCTTGCCTACAGAAAATTCAGTTTCCAAAGGAGTAAGTTACTTCACCTTTCCCCTTCAGAGCAGCTGTTGAACTACTGACCTTTTGGTTAAGAGCTCAACATGTAACACACCATGCTATCAGGGCTCCTTTGTGGACTGTAAGTATCAGAAAACCACTTAACTGCATTACCTATTTTGTAAAGAGCACTGGTGATCAAGGGGTAGCACTGCCAAAGGAAAGATTATTCTTGTCGTTAAGTGGCATTGAGTCAACTGCTATCCATAAGGATGTATGAACAATGGATCTGAACCCTGCCCTATGCTGCACCATCTTGACGATCTCTGACATACTCCAGCTGTCTCCTAAAGTCAGTATCAATCCATCTTGTTGAAGGTCTCCCCCTCCTTTCCTAACGCTTCATTTTTCAAAGTACAATGTCCTTATCCAAGGATTGGTCCCTCCAAACATGTTCAAAGTATATATTCTTGTCTCTAAGAAGCCCTCCAGCTGCACCTTTTCCAAGACCTGTTTATCTTTTTGGCAATCCATGGGATATTCAGCACTCTTTTCCTACATTACAACACACAGGCATCAATTTTTCCTCTGCCATCCTAATTCATTGTTCAACTTTCCGCTGCATAGCCAGTAATTGAAAACACTATACTTTGGATTAGGTGTATCTTTGTCTTCAAATTGACATCATTGCTTTTCAGCACTTTGGAGTGCTGTCCCTAACACAAGATTTCTCCAATGCAGCATGTCTCTGGATTTCCTCAGTGCTGGTGTCAAGGGTGTTGAAGCAGTAGTCAAAATTTACAGACTTGATGGCACAAATGAGGCTCGAGATGGAATGATTGAATTTTTTACAATGATTTATTATTGCAAAAGCCTTCTTCATAAAACACACATCGTGACTGTACAAATGGGCCTCACCTAATGGACTACACAAGGATCAGTTTGACTACATCTGTGGAAAGAATCATTGGAGAAGCTCAATATCAGGAATCAAAATCAGGCCAAGAGCCACTGATGGAAAAGACCATCAACCACCCATGTGCAAATTTAAATGGAATCTAACAAGTCCACTAGGACCAAAATATGACCTTGCATCTATCCCACATGAATTTATAAATCATCTCGAAAATAGATTTGAGGCACTGAACACTAATGATTGAAAACTAGATCAGCTGTGGGATGTTGTTGCTGTTGTTGTTGATTGCCATCTACTCATACACAACTCATAGCAACCCAAAAAATCAAAGACTTGAAGCCTTTTATAACTCTCATAATTTTTCAAAGTTCATAGAGTTTCCAGAGGCATGTTTAGGAAGTGGATGCCACTCCTGCTAGCATCAAGGATATCATCCATAAGAAAAGCTAAGGGTCATTATGAAAACATGGGGGAAAGAAAAGACAAAAATAAATGTCAGAAGAAACTCTGAAAACTGCAACCCACAGACAGGCAGTTCAAATTTACCAGCTACTCCATGGGAGAAACATGGGCAATCTCCCCGTATGATTTACAGCCTCTGAAAACCCACTGCAGAGTCAGCTATGAGTTGACCCAGACTCAGTGGCATCACAACAACCTATTTTGTGTTTGTTAAGTGTTAAATGGTTCTATTTGTATAACTCAGAAGCATGGCATATAACAGCCACCTATTTTTGTGTTTATTAACAGTTTAATGGTTCTGTTTACATAACCCAAAAGCCAAATTAGACAGTCTTCTCTCATGTGAGTATAGACTTGGAAAATCAAGGGGTGAGGGTGGGTTGGTTTTAACTGCAGAACAATGAGTTTGAGTGGGGTTTGAGTTTACCAATAGTACTGGAGATTTGGATGAGTACATCTGGCTAGTATGTAGACATTGGCAGCATATATAAAGAAAAACAATTCTTGTGTCAGACCATATGGTCTTAAATATAGATATAAATATATTGTACAGTCCAGCAATCCCATGACAAGGTATATAGTCTACAAAACTAAGAGCTATGACACAAATAAACATAGGCACATTTGTATTCTTTGCAAAGTTAATCGTAGCAGCAAAAAGAAATAATCTTAGTTGAGGAGAGAGATAAACGATGAAGAATAACAATGAATTTCTGAAAAATCTTATAAAATGGATAAATCTGGAAGACATTATGCTGAGTAAAATACATCAAACAAGTAGTATAAGACCTCAAATATAAAATGTCATGAAATAGTTTAAGTACAGAGACAAATATTCTTTTTTTTTTGGCTTTTTTCAGTCTATTGCATGAAAGAATTACAGTAGTCCAAGTTAAAAGTGGACCCCAAATGGTTATATTATACAAGCTGTGAAGTTTTAAACTTGTGACAAGAGACAGAAGGGAAATTTTCTACTCATTGCAAGGAAATCCGCACTTAAGCTTCAGTGAGCCACAAGCACTTAAAACCCACCAACTTACAGCTGGTCGTCCTCAGCCAGTCCAATCTCTACAAGAAATTGGCATATGTTCTTGCGTTGGTCACCCTGTAGCTGAATTACTTCTCCATAGTCTGGAAGCTCAATTACAGTACCATTGCAGGCAAACTTCTTCTTAAACGCCTTCACTAGTTTCTCTTTATCATAATCATCAGTGATCTCTTGGACAGTTGTAAGGGTCTTCCTGCCGTTTCTCTGTTTAATTCTTATATGGATCTAATCCTCAGTCCCAGCAGGAAGCACGTCATCAATCTTACTTGAATCAGCAAAGGGGTGGAAAGAGTGGAGGTTCTGGATAGCTGACATGCGATACGATTCCTTTTCCTCAGTGGAAAAGACCTGGGGAAGGTGGTGGCTGGAGAAGGCAGGCTGGGGGAGCAGAGCGTAGGGAAGCAGGGGACATGAGGGGGGAGGCAGCTGAATCCTCAGCTCAGTGATTGGGGCCAGAAACAAACATTCTTTGATGGTTAGCAGAGAAGGGAGAGTGTTCAAATCACTAACAAGTTGGTGATGTTGTTACTCTTAAGGATATTTAGTTAGCTCCTGTTCAGGACGCCCTCCTGCATGGCAAAATGAAACACTGTCACTGTGGGTTGTATTCAACTTGATGACATTTAACAACAACAGCAAAAGAACCTAAATATTATCTTGAGTATATCCCAACTGAATTAAAAAATAAATCTTAATGTTAGATTTGATGCATTACACAATAATGACCAAAGAGCAGACAAGTATTGAATGATTTAAAAAATGTCATCCATGAAGAAAGTTAGAGGTCATTGCTATCTTCCCAAAGATGGGGTGGGGGTGGGGGGACACCTGTCAGAAGAAACTCTGAAACTTATGCTGGCATGAAAAGAAGCCAAAACAAGAGGAAGGAATGCTGAGGTAAGAGAACTGAACACAAGATTTCAAATGGCAGCTCAAAAAGATAAGGCTAAGTAAGGAAATATGCAAGGAGCATAGGAGGAATAGGAAGCTTAAAAATATTAGGGTTTGACGATTCAAATCCACCAGATGCTCTGCTGGAGAAGGAGGGGGCAATCTCCTCCTGTACCAGTCAGATCTGATTTGACGGTACAC
>NW_006399789.1:19843548-19857169 GCF_000299155.1 Elephantulus edwardii
AAAAAAAAAAAAAAAAAGATTATTTTCTTCAAATTATAAAAATAAAATTGACATTAAATAGAGCAATGCAAAAAATAAAAGTGTGTTAGTTTCTCCGTAACCCCAGAATTAGGTGTATTTAAGAAGAGAACTTTATTTTATTAAAGTTCTGGAGGATAAAAGACCAAATCAGAATCTGAATAATATAATTTCATCCTTGTCAGTAGTTCCAAGCCCTAGCTATAAACCAGTACAAAAAGAGTCATAATTAATGGCAAGAAGCCAGGGGAACAAACACACATATTTCAGAGCAAATAAATCTCTTGTATTTTAGATTTGGACTTGGGCAGGAAGCAGGCCGTGACTGATGAAGCACTTACTGGCGGAACTTAATGGCTTTAGTATGAGTTATATAAACCTTAACAGAAAAGAAGACAAACATTAAAAGAGTTTTTAAACTGGGCAAATAAACAGCATGGAGAGCAAAGATAAGACTTAAGTTTTCGAGGGTTTCATTTCACTTGGGTCCATGATCAGTGCCCCAGGAAGCAGTAGCCAAAGAATCAAATTCCATATTGCGAGGGGCAGATTTGCTGCCAAGGGTTGCTTTAAAGTGCTAACGAGCAAAGATTTCACTTGGAATACTAGAATAACTCTGGCCCAAGCTATGGATTTTCATGATGGCCTAGTGGTAAAGAGTTGCCCTGGCAATTCAAAGGTACATGGTTTGAATCCATCAGCTGCCCTATGGGAGAAAGATGGGTAATCTCTTCCCATGGAATTATCTGCCTCTGAATACCCACTGAAAGGTCAGCTATGAGTCGGTTCCGACTAGATAGCATCCAACATTGAAAATTGGACAATGATTAAGGAGGACCAAAGAAAAACCAGATGTCTTTGAAATGTGTTGGTGAAGAATATTGGACAATCTTACAAACAAGTCCATCCTGGGAGAAGTATAGCCAGAAAGTTTTCTAAAAGGGAAGGTGGTAAAATTTTGACTCTCAAACTTCTGCTCGGTATAGTAGAGGATCAGTGTCAAGGAGAAAAATCTACAAAATGTGGATTGAGTCAGATTTGACTCAAATGTAGTCACTTCATAATGTGTTGTTGTTAGTGCCATCAAATCATAGGCGACTCACAGCAACCCTATGAATGAAAGACCTGGACACTTGTTTAACTTCACAATGAGAACAGGAAATAAGCAGCTCGAAGATGGTGGCCTAGATATGGTTGTTATGTAACAGATGTTGTTGTTGTTGATTGCTGAGGAATTGAGCATGACTCATAACAACCCTATGAGCAAAAAACCTGAAGTCTTTCTATAACTATCATCATTTCTCAATGTTCGTAGAGTTTCCATAGACATGTTGTTTAGGAAGTGGATGCCACTCCTACATATGGCCCTTATTTCCATATGCCAGGTCTGAACAATTTTTAACTATTTGAGCCAATCCCAAGGCCTACCCTTGGTGTTCCTTAATTCTTTATAAGCTCTCCACAGCATGTCTTCTCAAAATATTCCCCAGCTTACCACATGTTCCATTTACAGTAAACTTGACCTTCAATCAGACTTAGCAACATCATTTTCTTTTTTTATTATGTTGTTTCTTTCTTTTATTATTATATTGTTTCTTGATGCAGCTGCTAATTTTTTTGTATCTTTATATTGAGATATATGCAAATAGAGCCCTGTAGACTTTTGTCTTCATCAATATTCAAGTCATATTTGTATTCTACAAACAAGATTGGGTCATCTAGTTATCGAAGGTTAATGGAGCTTCCTCCAATCATAACATCAATAAAATTTTTCTTCACATAGTAATCTTCTATATGTATAAAAAAGGACTCCTGTGCCACTAACTCAAAGGACACTACTCCCCTCTGCCCATTTGAATTCACCAACAGCTCCATGAGAGAAAGATGGACAATCTCCTCACACGCTTCCCAAAAATCTGCTGGAAAGGCAAGTATTATGAGTTGGTTTCAATTCAACAGCAATGAGTTGAGATATTTACATAAATTAATATATTTACATACGTAGAAGTTTACCACACGTTGACATTTATATGCGTGAATATCATCCATTTTCCATGCAGGCAGTCTATACAGTGCTGCCATTATTGTTGGGTGCTATGCGGTCATCTACCACCCATAGTGACCTATGAACAACACATCTGTACCTTGTCCTCCTCTGTGCCAGCTTCACAATCTCTGATATGCTTGAGTTCATTGTTATAGTCACTACGTCAATCTATCTTTTGAAGTTCACCCTCTCTTTCCCTGACCCACCCTTCTTTTCCATCACGATGTCCCTTTCTAAAGACTGGCCCCTCTGTGAACATGTCGAAAGTATGTGAGATCAAGTTTCACCCTTTTTGTCTATGGAGCTCTCCAACTGCAATTTCTTTTTCTTTAATTTTTTTTTTTATTTTAGTGTGTGTACCGTCAAATCAGATCTGACTGGTACAGAAAGAGATTGCCCCCCTCCTTCTCCAGCCAAGCATCTGGTGGATTTGAACCATGTACCTCTGGGATTGTAGTTGTAGCTTCTTGCCACTAGGCCACCAGAATTCCCTCAACTGCACTTTCTTTGAGACTTATTTTTATAATCTTTTGGCTGTTCATGGGACATTCAGCACTCTTCTCCAACACCACAACTAAAAGGCATCAATTGTTTTTCTGTCATCCTTATTCATTGTCCAGCTTTCAGATGCAAAGCAGGTGATTGGAAAGACCATGACGTGAAACAGGTGCACCTTAATCTTTAAGCTGGCATCAATCTTCTTCAATACTTTGAAGATTCCTGACAGCAGACTTTCCAGTGTAATATATCTTTTGAATCTTGACTGCTAGTACTGATGGTGTTGGTTATGAATCCAAGTAAAATGAAATCATTGAGAACTTCAAGCTTTTCTTCATCTATCATGATATTCTATTGAAACACTAGTTTCTTAATCTGGTTATAGGTTTTGTATAAGCACAATTAAGTGCTCTGGAATTCTAATTCTCTTCAGTGTTAGCCATACTTTATTATGATCCAGTCAAATGCTTTTGGATAGTAAATAAAACACAAGATACATTCTTCTGGTATTCTTTACTTTCAGCCAAGATCCATCTGACATCTGCAAAGATAAGCCTGGTGCTATGGCCACTTCTAAATCTGGCTTGTACTTCTGGCCGTTATCTGTCAATGTACTGTTAAGGCTGGTTTTGGGCAATCTTCAGCAATATTTTGTTTACATGTGACATTAACAATGTTATTGAGAACTTCCACATTTTATTGGATCATCTTTCTCGGGAATAGTAACAAATAGAGATTTCTTCTAGTCAATTGCACCCACACACCCTGTCCCAATTACTGTATCAATCCATCTCACCTGGGGTCTTCCTCTTCTGCACTGTTTCTCCATCCTTTCAAGTGTCATGTCCTTCTCCAAGGACTGGTCCCTGAGGCAATGGGGGTGGGTGTGTCAGAGCCAGTGAGACTGGCTGAGGGCAGGGAAGGCTTCAGCAACAACAACAACAGTCATCTGGCTAAGTGGTTGTCTTCCAATATTTGTGGTATAAACTGGCAATCACAACCAAGGCTGCATCTGTTAGTTGAAACATATCAATTGGTGTCCCATAGATTCCTGGGATCTTCTTTTTTCCTACGCTTTCAATGAAACTTGAACTTGTTCCTTCATCATCATTGGTTCTGAAGCACATGCTAATTTCTGAAATATTTCTGTGTTGACACTTTTTGGCCCTGTGACTGTGTGCTCTCTCCATCTTCTTTTGACCATTCAAAATTCTGCCTAAAGCATCTGTCACTATAGCAACTCAGTTCTTTCAGTTTGAGAAAGGGCAGCTCAAGAAGACAAAGTATTATAACCAATGTGCAAGAAGCTCAAGTAGGAGAATGAAATGGGAACAACTTATTCAGCATTTCTCAAGCTTCAGTCATAAGTTCAATATAATAAATCTATTCTTAAGATGGTCTCTAAATTTAGGTGAAATATACTCAATATTATACTTTTTTGTTTTATACATATAATCGCTAACAGCATTTGATATAGTTACAACTGTAGCTGATTTAATTTCAGGTTTTAATTGTCACAGAAATACTGCTATTAGGATTTGAGGAAGATGGGTCAGCTGAGGTTCACATGATACTAAACCACCAAGTTTATATTTGAGTAAAATATATTTTGAAATTTCTTTATCATTTATTTCACTAATTCCCTTCACTACTTCTGGGAAATTTCATACAATTTTTAAAATGTGTTATGTCAAGTTCAATGTTGAGTTTTAGACCGAAAAGTTGTTTTAGTTCTCATCTATAATAAAACATGGAATTTTAACCCATCAAAGCTATTCTAACATCTCTGGTCATAGAGAAATAACTTATAAAGTTCTTACCTACAAAATGAAGATACAGGTTCTTCATTAGATTTTCAAGGTTCTTTATTCAGTCATTCATCCCTTCAACATATATTGTGTGTTGCTATATCTGATAGGGAACTCTAGTGGCATAGTGGGTAAAGAGTTGTGTTGCCACTCCAAAGATAGGTGATTCGAATCCACTAATTGCTCCATGGAAGAAAGATGATCTCTTCTTGCTTGATTTACAGTATCCATAAAAATCACTGGAAAGTTAGCTATGAGTAGGTCCCCACTCAAAGGCACATGACAACATTATATTTGCTCTAATGCTAGTCTATGTCTGTTATGACTTCTATTTTATTTTACACTTACACACACACACACACACACACACACATTCAGTTGTATTTATCTGTCTAGCACCTCACTCAACTATATACTACTCGTTCCCATTATTGTGGTTTTTACACAAACTATTAACATAGTTAAATGTTGGACTGCTGGCTGAAAGGTTCATAATTTATACCATCAGTTTAACCATTAGAAAAATATGAAATATTTTCCTCTTGCTAAGATTTATCACATCAGAAACCTAATAGAAGTTGATCACAAATTAGAGTGGATTTTATGGCTGTGGGGCTTTGTGGGGTTTTGTTTGTATTAATTTGAAGCAGAGTGCTAAGTCAAAGAACAGACTCAGAATCTTTCTCTTCAACTAGATATAAGCTTCTAAGGGTTAAAGTTTTCCCCATTGAGGACGTAAATAAATTTTAAAACTTGTCTGTTAAATAAATTGAAAGAAAAAGTTAATACATGGGATTATAAGAAAGTAATACAATGGATTGCATGTTCTCTTTAAAGGAATTCTGTGTTTAAAACTATGATACTCCTGCATTTGAAAACAAAAATGGTTTTATACAGTAAAATACGCTTTTAAAATCCAATTAAAATCACTGCTATAAAGATTACTAAATCCATAGATTCTCTCTGTCAGTGTCACTGAGATTATTGTTCACAGAAAAGAATAAAATATGATTTAACGAACGCTCTTTTAATTCTTAATTTGTTTAGTACTATGAGTGTTTGTGTAATCCAGGCTTTTCTATTTTAAACCAGATCATTTCTCTATGCTTTTAAAAGTCAAATCTCTCCAATATCCCAACGTGATAGATAACATCTGTTATGCTGGGAGAGGCATGCCTACATCTTTACTAGGTTCTGCTTATCAGTTAGTGCTTCAGTGACACATGGCCAGCAGATGACCTGACTAGGTCACTGAATATCACTCACCCAAGGCCCTTTCCTTCATCTTATCCCAACCTACAGGACGTGCATTAGCCATTGTTCCTATTCTTCCTTGTTTACTTGTATTCAATTCTGAGTCCGGGGAGTAGAGTACTCAAAAAAAGATTTGTACTCCTTAAAGTAGAAACTAGAAAAGATTTAACAGCATTTACAAGGAAATAAAAGACTTAAAACCCTTTAAAAGACACCCTTTAAAAGTCTTTTTCTCTTCCTTAAATTGCAGTAGTTACGGAGTAAGATCAAAGGGGGAAAGGAAATATAGAAGATAGCTGCTTCTCCTGCCCATTTCCCCAGTCACTATTTTAGAACAAACTATCAGGAGATCAGTAAAAGTACTGCACTGAGAAAGTCTGTAGTCAGTGACCTCTAGAAATTATTGAGGAGCAATGATATTAGTTTGAGACTAAGGTGCATCTGATTCAGGCCATGGTCTTTTCAGTGGCTTGCTATGCCTCTGAAGCTGAGAATTAATAAGGATGACAGAAGAAAAGTTGACACTTTTGATCTGTGGTATTACAGAGAATTACTGAATATCCCATAGGCTGTCAAAAGAACAAACAGATATGTTTGGAAAAGGTGATGCTCCTTGAAGGCAAAAATGTTGAAGCTTCATTTCACATATTTAGTTTGCTAAGAGAAGTTATTTCTTGGAGAGGGACATTATGCTTGGAAAAGAGGAGGGACAAGGAAGGAGAGGAATATTCTCAACTAGGTTAATTGATCCAATGAGCTTGAGTGTGTCAGAGATCATGAGGATGGCACAGGATGGGACAAGGTTCAGATATGCTGTCCATAAGGTCATTATGAGTTGTATTCAACACAATACCACCTAACAACAACAATGACAGGTAAACTGACAGAGAACTCCACCCATCACAACCTTATTCATTATTATGCTATTGTTATGTATTGTTAATCTGAACTCACTCATAGCTAATTCTCTAGGAGGTTTTCAGAGGCAATAAAACACTTTGGAAAAGATAGTCCAACTTCCTCCTGCAGAGCACAAGTGGGATTCGAACCACATAGTTTGGGGGCCATACAAATCCTCACCACTAAACTACCAGAGAACCTTTATTCTGTATTATCTAGCTCTTTATGCCAAAGACTCTTTTGTCTACAAAAAGCAAAATTTTAAGCTTAATATTAAAAAAAAATATTATCTGAAGGAATGACTGGGCTCCTTGTTGGGTTAGGGCAAAAGAAATATTGCAAAATACAAACAGTTATAGGTTATAATATTTCAGAATTTGCTGCCAAATAACTAATTTATATAGTTGAAAGTTAGGATGACAGTTACTCTTGTATCTGGGTTGCTAGTGACTTAGCAGAGGATTTTGGAGAACAGATTCTTTTATGGTTATTGATTTAGTTGTTTGTGAAATGGTACATCCATTTTATCAGAATTTCAGAATTATCAACCTGTCTACTGATAATTTGTGCAATTTTTCATTTGTGTTATATATTTTTTTAAGCTGTTGTAAAATATAAGAAAAGAAAATCTATTGCCAAGGTAAAAGTTCAACACTCTCTCTAGTACCACATGACTTAGAACTTTCTCAACTTGACATTGCATTTGCCTGCACAGAAATAGTCTTTAGCACTTTGAGCACTGAGAAAAAAAATCAAAATGATGCAACATCTTGAAAAAGAATAAAGACAACAACTTTTTCATTCTATCCACTAGTGATGCATATCATTAACATATAATGAATGTCTGACATTATTGAAAAATTAAATTAATGTATTTTTCTTTATTAGCATTCTAATACATAGTTGTGCATAATACCACTCTCCTCCAAGGAAATAACGCACCCTCAGATATTGCAAAGCACATATTTTTATGTAGGGTCAGGGTTTTTTTCCTTCCCCTTTTGAAATTAGAGAGGATAAATGATCAACTTATATGATACTCAGCAACATTAGCCTTTATGGATAAAAATAAGAAACATATAAACAAATCAGTAAGTTCCAGTTGGGCAGTATATTGTTTTTGTTATTATATACTGTTGAGTCAGCACCAACTATCAAAGCTGACCCTCTAGTGGTTTTTCAGATGCTGTAAATCTCATGGAAGGAACACACTCACCTTCCTCCTGTGGAGAGGCTAATGTACTCAAACCACTTGCCTTTGAGTTGGGAGCACAACTCTTTACCACCAGGTAGAATAGAAATATCTTTTTGTTCCTTTTTGCTCTTAGTTTCTTGATGTCTACCAATGGCTGTAGTAGAGTTCTCACTTTCAATATAGCTTCTCCATGACAAGTTACTATAAAACTGTAGTTTAAGATAAATGAGACGGCAAGCTCATTATTTGATAAGACCTTGTAGCCTAGTAGTAAAGAGTTGTACTGCAAACTCAAAGGTAAACGATTCAAGTATACCAGGTGCTCCATGGGAGAAAGATGTATATGTGCTACAACTACCTGAATCAACTCCTCTGAGATTTACTGTCTCTGAAAACCTACTATAAGATCAGCCATCAGCCAGTCAACTAACTCCAAGATAAACAACAACAAGACCATAAGGGAGAAAAGCATCTATAGCAACTGTTTGCCTAGCTGGCTACATTTTAGTTGAACTTCTTGCTGCTCTCCACACAGAAAGGCAAGACATTAAGAAAGTGGAATACATCTAGAAAAAACAGACTATAATAGCAAATATCTAGTCCTTTATACAGATAGTTTTCGCCCTAAAATTCTTTCAGTTAAGAATGACAGATATGTGTAGCATAAATTGGCTTATGGAGAATAAAAGAATATAAGGTAAACTAAGATATTGAAATCTCAGATGTTTCAAATGGTATCAGTAAGGATTTAGACTCTCAGATCCTATTTATACTGTGTGGATTTCATATAAAAGCTCATCTAAGGTGTGACAATACTGTTGATGATAGTTCTAGGTTCCATCCTCTGTTTTCTGCATCCACAGTGGAAAGAGTTCTGTCAGTTTAATTGTTACATTTTAAGATTGGTTCAATAATTTCTACATTATTTTAGATCATGGAAATGAGAACAATATGGATCTCTTCCTGTAAGTTGGCCAAATAGCTGCACTGAAAATTTTTGGCATAGACTACTGAGTCAAGTCCGTCCAAGACTGCATGTATTTGTTGAAACATATCAGCTGGTATTCCAACTTTTCCCAGGAGCTTATTTTTTACCAATGATTTCAGTGTAGCTTGATCTTCTTCATTTATTACCATTGGTTATTGATGATATATGTGCTACCACTACCTGAAACAGCTATATGTCAACCAACTTGTCTTGGTACAGTGACTCTGTGTATTCCTTCAATCTTATTTTGATGCTTCTTGCATATGGAGTTTGTTTTTCCAATATGACTTTTCCAGCATTATTTGAAAATGGACAATTGACTCATGTGAGTGGGTGGAACTATATGAATGAGGTGTGTTGGCTTATGCAGCAGGGGGTTGAGGTATCTACCATTCCACAAGGGGATTAGTTATTCTCAACAATCTATAAGAGATTTGACTAGTTTCACCCATAAGTTGAAGAGATCCAGCTGCAGACAGAAGTGTTCCCCCACCAGAAGATAGAAATTCTTCCCTCACCTAGAGAGCAAGGCGATCTCCCCCACTCAGTGAAATATAGGACATGCTTTAGGAAAGCAGCAGCAGTGATGGCTAAACTGGAGGACTGACGTGAGAAGGGACTTTGAGTGGGCCAAGGGGAAACCGACAGTGGCAGAACCGATAATTTTTGTCAGATATCTGAGGAGGGAAGCCAATATTGGAAGAACTGAGAACCTGGGGACACGGTGAAGCTAAAGGCTGAGGTGCCTGCATGCACATTTTGTCTTGACTGTATTTTGTTATTAATCTGAATTATAACCTTTTTACTCCCACAATATGTTTCTGTGTGGTCTGTGAGCTACCACATAAGAATTTGGAACCAGTAAAGCAGTAAGATTGGTATTGAGATGAGTGGAGAGAGTCATGGGAGTATTGGGGGAACATGTCTAACCTCATGGGAATTTGTTTGATGTTATTGATGCTATGGACGGGGATAGTTTCCCCTTGTGAAGCTGATAAAGGTCAGATATGGTGCTCCCTATGTGAGCCTTGCTTTTTACACTGCATCATTTAAGATTCTGTCAATATCATGCTTTAGTGTTGAAGCTTGATAAGTGCACTACAAATTCATCCCTTTTCATTTTCTAACTCCAGCTCTTTGCACATTTCATTACACTATTTTGCTTTGTCTTCTCAAACTGCCCTTTGAAATCTTCTGTCCACCCCTTTCACTTTAGCATTTCTTCCCTTTGTTTTTGCCCCTTGATGTTCTGGCATACTTCTTGTTAATTGGCTTGGTTGCAATCATTCATATATGCTGTTTTATTCAAACATTATATTTTATGCAATTAATTACTATTCACCTATACCTATTATCACCCCCACTCTTCAAGTTCTCATGTAATTTTTCTACTTCCTTCATACCCCCATCCACTAATATCTGCTATTATTGTGATTTTCCCCTTTCTCAATTTTCTGCTCCTCCTTTTCTCCCTCCTCTTTTGAACATTGATACATACCTTGCTAAGTGGTCCTTGTATTTTCACAATTGTGGTCTTATATAGTATTTGTTGCGTTGCAATGCTTAAGGATGTTATGGGCAGGATGTTGAATGATTCAAGAAGCATTAAAAGCAGATGGAAGGAATATAGAGAGTCATTGTACCAAAAAAAAAAAAAAAAGAATTGGTTGCTACAGAAGAATTTTAAGAAACAACATATGAGCATGAGATAATGGTGATGAAGGAGGAAGTGCAGGCTTCTCTGAAGGAATTGCCAAATATAAAGCCCCAGGAATTGATGGGATACCAATTGATGTATTTCAGTGAACAGATGCTGCCCTGCAAGTGCTCACAAAGTTGTGCCAAGAAATCTGGAAGACTACTACTTAGCCAGCTAACTGGAGTATGGAAATTATTGAACAATATCACTAATATCACACATTAGTAAATTCCTGCTGAAGATTATCCAGAAAAGACTTGAACAGTACATGACAGAGAAAGACCAGAAATACAGTCTGTGTTTAGAAGAGGTTGTGGCCCTAGGGACATTATTGCCAATGCCAGATGGATCTTGGCAGAAAGCAGAGAGTACCAGAATACTATCTATCTGTGTTTCATTGACTATGCAAAAGCATTTGAGTGTGTGGATCACAATAAATTGTGGCTAATCTTGAAGAAAATGAGAATCTCAGAGCACTTGATTGTGCTTCTGTGAAACTATACTTGGACCAAGAAGCAGTCCTCAGAACAGAGTAAGGAAACACTGCATGGTTCAAAATCAGGAAAGGAGTGTGTCAGAGATGCATCCTGTTCCCCTAGTTTTTCAATCTGTATGCAGAACAGATCATTCTGGAAGAAGGACTTTATGAGGAGTGTGGCATCAGGATTTGAGGAAGACTCATCAACAGCTTACAATATGCAGATGACACAACCTTGCTTATTGTAACCGAGGAGGACCTGAAGCACTTGCTGCAATAGGTCAGGTATTGTAGTGTTCAATATGGATTGAAGCTCAACATCAAGAAGACAAAGATTCTCACCACTGGGTCAATTGGCAGCACCATATTAGATGGAGAAGAGATTGAGGTTGTTAACAATTGCAGCTTGCTTGGATCCACAATCAACACTTTTAGCACAACAGTCAGGAAATCAAAAGATGAAGTGATTAGAAAATCTGCTGTCATGAGCCTCTCCAGAGTGCTAAAGAACAATGATGTCAGTTTAAATACAAAGGTATGCCTAATACAGGCCATGGTCCTCTCAATTACTTTTTATGCTTCAGATAATTGGGCAATGACTAAGGAAGAGAGAAGAAGAATAGATGCCTTCGAGTTGTGGCGCTGGAGAAGAGTCTTTAACATACCATAGACTGCCAGAAAAACAAATAAGTCTGTCTTGGAGAGGGTGAAACCAAGTTTCTTCTTGGAGAGTAGGATTTTTAAAGTTCTGCCTCACTTAATTTGGACACGTGGCCAGAAGAGATCAGTCCTTGGAGAATGACATCATGCTCAGGAGGGTGGACAGACAGCACAGAAGAGGGAGACCCTGCATAAGATGGATTGATACAGTAACTGGGGAGATGGGTGTTGGTATTTCAGAGTTAGTGAGACTGACTCAGGACAGAGAAGGGTTCAGAGCTGCTGTTCATAGGGTCACTATACATCATAGATGACTCAATGGCACATAAAAACAATAACATACAACAATAACAGGTTTGGAAGCAGGAGTGGCACCCAACTCCTAAATATGCCTCCAGAATCTCTATGAACTTAGATAAATGTCAATAGTTGTAGAGGAGCTTCAGGCCTTTTGTTCATAGGGTTGCTATGAGTCATGCTTTACTCAAAGGCAATCAACAACAACTTATGTGACTGGGTTGTTTCACTTTATAGACTTTCTCTCGATATATAGAATTTTCCTGAATTTTTGTTCTTTATTGCTGCATAGTATTCCATTCGTGAGTGTATCACTATTTCTAAACCCCTTCATCTGTTGGTGGAATTTAGGCTATTTTCATTTTCTTGCTACTGTGAATAACACTGAGTATACATATGTCCATTTGGGTCTAAGTTATGAATTCTTTGGGGTGATTTCCTTTGAATGTACTCATAGCAGTAAAATAGCTAGGTCATATGGAGTTTCTATGTTTAGCTTTTGAATAAATTCCAAACTGCCTTCTATAGCAGTTGTAACATTTTATAATCCCACCAGAAGTGCATAAGGGCTCCAATCTCTCTGCATCCTCTCCAAAAGTAACTGTATGCTGTGTTAAATTATTACTGTTGCTGGAGTGAGATAGTATCTCATTGTTGTTTTGATGTCCAGCTCTCAGATTACTAGTGATTTTGAACACTTTTTCATGTGTTTCTTAACCATCTGAATGTTCCCTTTTGTGAAGGAGTCACCTATCTTTCCATTTCTTTTGCTCAATTTGTATTGAGTTATAATCTTTTTATTCTGTGGAGACCGAGAAAAAGTATTCTGTATTATGTAAACTTTAGTCATGAGACCCTTATCTGAAATGTAGTTGCCAAAGGTTTTCTAGTCTGTGGCCTTTCAAATTATCTTATTAGAGAAGGTTTTTGATGTACACAAGGATTTGATTTGAAGAAGGTTCTGTTCATAAATTTTATTCTCTCCTGGCTAAGTAGTTTTGGCTATGCTTGCAACCTATTTGTGCAATAGACTGTTACTGCTATGTGCCATCAAGTTACCTGCGACTCTTAGCAACCCATGCACAACAGCTTTGAACCCTGCTCTATCCTGTGCCAACTTTATTGTCTCTGGCACACCTGCCCCCATTAGCCCAGTCAGTCACTGAGTCAATCCATCTTATCAAGGACCTTCCTCTAGGGCTTCTAATTCCCCTGCCCCATTTAATACTTTATGATCTTTATAGATTTGGATTTTATTCCTAGGTAAATTTGTGTTTTAAACAAAATAAGTCTTTACAATAAAGAATAGTACACTGGTGGCTTCATGGAAAGAAGCTGCACTGAAAACCTGAAGGCATGCAGTTCGAATCCACCAACTGTGGGAAAAGGATGGGCAAACCACCTCTGAAAACCTGCTGGAAGGTCAGGTATGGGTCAGTTCTCACTCAGTGAGAATTCAACAACAGCATATGAACTCTATATCTAGATCAAGCAGCTGTTTTTCAAACAGAAAAAGGGACCACTGCATGATTTAAAATCAGGAGAGATGTACATCAGGTGGTATCATTCCTTCATAGCTATTCAATCTATATGTTGAGAAAAACTATTCAAAAAGATGGACTCTAACAAGGATAATATGGCATCTGAATTGGAGGAAGAATTAAAAATAATCTTAGCTAAGCAGGTATGAAGCTGGAGATAGAATGATTGAATTTTGTAAAATCAATGACTTATTCATTGCAAATACATTTTATAAGAGACACAAACGCAGGTTATACA
>NW_006399789.1:19859434-19874195 GCF_000299155.1 Elephantulus edwardii
AACAACAAGCAGGTAACACTTTGCTTACTAAAAACAATTGACAACATCAACAGCAGCAGCTGGTTTTTTGAAAGGGCCAATAAGATAGAAAATCCACTGGCAAACTTAACAAAAATAAAAGAAAGAGGAGAGAAATAACTCTAATAAGAATGGATAGAGGTGATATCGCAACATAACCAGGTGAAATAAAATCAATAATAAAAGAGTATTATTAAAACCAATATTCAGATAAAATTAAAAACTTAGAGGAAATGGACAATTTTCTTGGGGGAAAAAAACCTAACCAGATTGGCATGGACAAATGCAAACAGACCTATCCCAAAGAAGAAATCGAGCAGGTCAAAAAAAGACACCCAATAAAAAAAAAAAAAAAAACCCTTGTGGTCCAAGTGACTTCATGGCTGAATTATTTTTGGCGAATATCTATCTCCAATTTATCTTAAATTATTTCCAAAAAGAGAAAAAGAATAAATACTCCAAGAGTAATTCAATGAAGCAAGAATAACTTTAATGCCCAAAAGAGGCAAAATCCTGGTCAACAGAATATAACAGTACACTAAAAAATTAATTCATCATAATCTAATGGAATTCCTAACAAATATGCAAGGATAGATTAACATAAGAAAAATGATCAATGTATTTATTCATATGAACAGAGCAAAGGACAAGAACAACTTGATTCTATCAATCAATGCAGAAAAGGCCTTTGACAAAATCCAACAATGCTTCCTAATTACAACATTCAGCAAAATAGGAATAGAAGATAATTTCTTCGACATAGTAAAAAGTGTATACACAAAGCCAAGAGCCAACATCAATCTCGATGGAGGAAGATTAAAGGCATTTCCCTTGCAATCAGGGACCAGACAAGGATGTCCCTTTTTACCTATTCAATATTGTAGTAGAAATACTTGCTAGGACAACACAATAAGAAAAAGAACTAAGATATATCAAGACCAGCAAAGAGGAGGTAAAATCGTTGCTAATACGCAGGCAATATGATAGTGTACACGGAAAACCCAAAAGACTCAACAACAACAGCAACAACAACAAAAAAACACAATAAATCAAAGCAAAACACAACAAACCCTCTTAGAGCTACTAGACCAACTTAGTAGAATGGTAGGTTACCAGATTAATATACAAAACTCAGTGGTATTCCTGTACAGTAACAAAGAAAACACAGATAAGGGAAATAAGAATGTAATACTGGTTTCAATAACCAGCCACAAATTAAGATACCTGGGAATAAACCTAGCTGGAGATGCAACTTTATAAAGAAAAACAACTTTATAAAGAAAAACACAAAATGCTATTGCAAGAAACAGTAAGAGACCTAAATAAATGGGGGGGGGGGAAGTGCCTTGTTCATGAATATGAAGGCTCAATATAGTAAAAACAACAATCGTACCAAAGGCAATGTTGTTGTTGCTGTTGTTGTTGTTATGTGCCGTCGAGTCGCCTGCGACTCATAGCGACCCTACGTACAACAGCCCTAAACTCCGCTCTGTCCTGTGCCAAACCAAAGGCAATATGCATGTTAAATACAATCCCAACACAGAACTAAGTTAATTTTTCAAAGAGATAGAAAAGGTAATTAGTAAACATATCTGGAAAGAAAAGAGACCCCAAATAAAGCATATCTGGGGGGGGAAATGAAGTGGGTGGCATAGCACTCTTGATCTCAAAACCTGGTACATGGCTGTAAACCAAAGCAGTTTCATATTGGTACAATGGCAGACGCATAGACTAAGGGAATCAAGAACTCAGAAATTAACCCATCTATGTACAGTCAATTAGTATTCAACAATGAAACAAAACTTATCAAATAGGGAATGACAGACAACAAATGGTACTGGCAAAACTGGACATCTACTTGCAGAAAGCTGAAGCAGGATCCACATCTCACACCAAGGTATTATTGTAAAAATAGGGTAACTAGTAAGATGTGTTTAAAAATCCAAAGGGGAAAGGAGCAGGGGCAGAGAGTTGAAAATGGGGTGAGTAACCATAGGATTACAGCATTTGGTGGGCAGAGGGAGGGGGTGAAATTATAAGCAATGATCCAATAGTAGTATGAAAGGATGCAGTGATAGTGGGCATTGATCAATGGTGATTAGTTTTATAAAATGCAATGCATAGGAATGATTGTATGAAATACAACATAAAAGAATAAAACATCAGGATTTGAAGGAGAAACTTGCATTATGCAGATGATACATTTTGATTGCTGAATCTGAGGAGGATCTGAAGCATATGCTGCAGCCTTCATTATGGACTGAAACTTAACATCAAGAAAACAAAGATTCTCACCATTAGACCAATTGGAAACATCATAATAGAAAAGAGATTGAGATTGTTAACAGCTTTAGCTTGTTTGCCTTCACAATCAACACTGTTGTTTCAGCAGCTAGAAAATAAAAAGATGAACTGCATTGTCAGACACCTCTCCAGAGTACTGAAGAGCAATGGTCAGTCTAAACACTAAGATGTGCCTGATCCAAGGTATAGTCTTCACAATTACTAGATATGCATCAGAGAGCTGGACAATGACTAAAGATGATAGAAGAAAAATCTGTGCCTTTGAGTTGTCTTGCTGTAGAAGAATATTGAATATACTATGGACTGCTAAGAGAACAGTCTGTTCTGGGGAGCGTGAAACCAAGTTGCTCCTTGGATGCAAGGATTTTGAAGCTCCATCTCACACTTTGGAAATGTTGCAGGAGGGACTAGTCCTTGGAAAAAGACATCATGTATGGAAGGATGGAGGGACAACACAGAAGAGAAAAACCCTAAATGAGATGGATTGAGTCAGTGACTGGGGTAATGGAGTAGGTGTGTCAGAGATGAAGAAATTGGTTCAAGATATTGTACATAGAATTGCTATGAGTGACTCAAAAGCATGTAACAACACATGAATATTTCATGTAACAATATAAAATTTAATATATACTTAATTTTTTAAACCCTACAATGTACATGCAAAAAAAACCCAAAACAAAACAAAAGCTATGACAAATAAACAAAAGCCAGGTATGTCTTAGGAAAAGCGCAGTTTGAGTGCTCCTTGGAGACAAGGATGGTGAAGCATAATCTCACATATTTTGGGTATCTTGCCAAGATAGACTCCTCCATGGAAAGTGATATCATGTTTAGCAAGGTTGAGGGACAGTGTAAGAGAGGAAGACCCTCAATAGAAGGATTTACACAGGGACAATATCAATGGACTCAAGTATATTGGAGACGATGAGGAAGACACTGGAGAAATAAGGCAAGGTTCAGATCTGCTCTTCTTCTTAGTGTTGTTATGAGTCACAGCTAATTCAAAGATGTCTAACAGCAAGAAGGTAGGTTCTGAGAGGACCCCAAAAGGACATTGTGAAGACCATGGCCCGAATCAGATGCACTTCGTCTCCAGACTGACATCATTGCTTTTTGGTACTCTAGAGAGGTCCCTTGACAGCAGATTTTCCCAGTGCAATTCATCTTTTGATATCCTAGTGGCTGGTAACAACAGTGTTGATTGTGCAGTGAAGCAAACTGAAGCTGTTAACAGTCTCATTCTCTTCACTGTCTACTATGATCCTGCCTACCTAATTTCCCATTAGGTACCTTTTAAAAAGATAGAACAGTGTTGGGTTGGCAAAACAAAATTTCTGGGTATGTAAATATAGTAGTTTCTATATGAATACACACACACACACACACACACACGTGTGTGTGTGTGTGTGTTGTTAATGATTGCCTCAAGTCAAGCACAACTTTTGCCGACCCTATGAACAAAAGGCTTGAAGCTCCTCTACAATTATCGACATTTAGGGTTTCTGGAGGCATATTATTTAGGACGTGTATGCCACTCCTGCTTCCGTATGTATGTGTGTGTGTAATGAATATACATATAATGAATACTTTAAAACACAAAATTAATGACTTCCTAGGAGCAATGGCAAAAATAAAGGTAATCCAATAAAAAAATAGTCATAACTGTGTTCAAAATTCTAAATCACTCTGTATTAATATTCCTGGTTTACCTAGTCAAGAATATTCTCTGGCATAGATGCAAGGTGATCTTCCTATGAAGCCTCCTTTTTAGACAAATCTTAGAGCTTCTTTTACTGTTCATAAGATTTACTCCAAATTATGGAGGAGTAATAATGTCAGTTTGAGGATAAGGTATGTCTGATTCAGGCCATGATCTTTTTAGTCACTTGCTATGCATCTGAAAGCTGGACAATACTAAGGATGAAAGAAAAATAATTGATGCCTTTGATCTGTGTTGTTGGAGAAAAATGCTGAAAATGTCATGGACTGACAAAGGTACAAACAAATATGTCTTGGAGAAAGTACAGTCAAAGTGCTCTTTGAATACAAAGATGATAAAGCTTTGCTTCACATACTTTGGGCCTGTTGCTAGGAGGGACAGTTCCTTGGAGAGGGACATGATACTTGATAAGATGGAAGGTCGGCAAAAGAGAGGAAGACTCGCAACCAAGTAGATCGACACAGTGACTGCTGCAATGGGCTCTTGTGTGAGAATAGCACCAGACAGGACAGGGTTCAGATCTGTTGTTCACAGGGTTGTTTGGGTTGTACTCGACTTCATGGCACCTAACAACAACAATAACTTCTTCTTACCTCAACAAACATTAATCAAGACTTTCAGTCCAGCTTAAACTTCTTTATAATTCTACTCTGTAATTATTCTTTATTTTTTCTTTCACTATTTGTCTAAACATAAATAGAGTGTTCTATAGAATACAGAAAAGAGGTAAAAGATATAACCTGGATATAAATCTACAGTCTAGATAAAAATAAGAAAGGAAATTTTTTTATGTCATAAAGTCCTTCACCTTTTTCTTCCCAGAATCTTATTAGTTAAAGTGACATGATAATAACATGGTTGTGTTTTATTCTAGTACTCATTAACAACAGAATTGGAATAAGCATAATCTTTGAATATTTATCCAAAATTAGCCTATCAAATAAATGTTTTCCACTACATTTATAAAGAGTGTGATCTCTCCTTCACAAAAGGTTTTTAAGAACTAAAAAAAAGTGATATTTTTAGGTTAGATTGAATACATTTGTACCTGAAGTAAAGGGCAATAGACGGTATGCTTTCCTGGACTATAATTCAAGAATAGTCAATCTACTCTTAGATGGGGTAATCTACAATCAATTGTTATATAAGACACTCAGGGACAGGAGAAGTAAAAAACTAAAAGACAAATTATAGGGTAAAATCCTAGAGAGCTAGAAAACGGAGCCTTTTATCCAATTTTACCTGTTGTTCTTATTATTTTACTGGTTTTTATAGGTAGATTCTCTTTGGAAAGGAAAAAAAATAACTTTTAGGATAAACTATTGTTAAAATAAAAGATACCATAAAATCTGCATTGTGTCTTTATTTCTCTAGGGTATAAACATTCTAGACGTTTAGGCTTGTGTGAGATTGTGTAACACTATTTTTCTCTTTTAAGGCTTTATTTCATGAAGAGCCAGATACGCTTCCCCCACCGCCACCGGAGGCTTACAATTTTTATATCTGTTTTTTCTACTAGAAATGATTTGGTTTCCACATTTTCTTCATTTTACTTATCAAAGTTAATAGGTCATTTGCACCCTTCTTCTTCACTGAATTTCTGTTTCTTAGAATGTGTCATTTTGTTTTTCTTATTCATAGGAAATAAACCTAGTTAAATTCTGGTACTTTTTTCACTTTCTTTTTCTCCCCATCATTCTGCTGTAGTATAACCAGTATCTTCAAATAACCTTGGCAAAACTTCTAGCGCAGCACATGTCATCATAGAATTTAAAACACTTTGTTATCTTATTACTATCCAATACTTTAATGTCCTGTTTTATTTCTTTGATAATTTTTGAAGTTTTCTTCAAATTACATTGCCAATAAAATAGACAATATGAAAGTCACTATATTTGTACTTCACCCAGAAGACGCTATTGCTTTCTTTATGTTATGTCTTGCCAGAAGCATTGCAATTATTGTTCACTTGATTTCCCAAGTGTTCTGAAAACACATTGAGAACAGACTGTGTATAAGGTCTTCAACATGGTATGTTGTTGTTATGTGTCATCTAGTTAACTACAACTCAGTGACTCTAAGCACAGTAGTTCTGACCCCTGCTCTATCCTGAGCCAATCTCATTGTCTTTGACACCTCTACCCTCATTACCCTAGTTACTGTGTCAATCCATTTCATCCACATCTTTCTCCCTTGTGCTGTCCCTCGACCCTCCCAAGCATGACATCCCCTCCAAGGACTGGTCCCTCCTTGCAACATGGCCAATGAAGCTTCAGAATCCTTGCCTCCAAGGAGCAGCCTGGTCTCACCCTCTCCAGGATGAGCAACCACAAATGGTGCATAAAAAGACTATTCAACTATTGTGTGTTTTGCTGCCTGTAGTCTTAAGAACAACAAAATAAATAATATATTAATAAGTATTTTGCCCTGTACTTTATCCATATGTTTAAGAAAAACCATAAGTGAGTAGAATAAAATTTGTAATTGTAGAAAATTTTAGCTACTGATTTGCTACAGAAAGTATCTGTACTTTCATTTTTACCTCAATTCAATGTAATAGTTTAATAGAGAAAGATTAACATCAAGTATCCAGTAACTAAACTTCTTAGATTTTAACAATACATAGTAAAAGTAACAAAATGTTTCAAGTTAATAATAAAAGACAGACAATCCTTATTTGCACAAATGATATGTTAGAAAGAAGACAGCTAAAGACATCACAAGCAATTTAAATTTTATATTTTCTCCAAAAATACAGCTTTTTATTTCTTTCAACTAGTAAGAAAACAACTTTTAGAGGATATATTATGCTCATGTGGTTATTAAAATGTTCTTGTTGAAACTCATTTTGGTTGTTAGGTACACTCAGATCAGCTCCAATTCAAAGCAACCTGGTCTGTAACAGAACAAAACCTTGTCAGATCCTGCTCTGTCCTCATCAATCCCTGCTGCACTTTAAAGCCCATTGTTACAATCCCTGGGTTAACCCGTCTTGTTGAGGGTCTTCTTTTTCATTAGCGCTTTAATTTCCCAACACAATGTCCCTCTCCAAAAATGTCATCATTTTGTTTTGTTTACAATTTAGCACTCTTTTAAAAAACATATGTGAATAAAATAAAATTTACAATTGTAGAAAATTATAGCTATAGATTTGTTACAGAAATTATCTGTACTTTCAATTTTATCTCAAGGCAATCTTATATTCACAAATCCTTAGAACATAAGTTTATAATATAAAGGTATCTTGATACACTCTTTTGGATTTTAGAGATCATTTTCAAATTATAAGCTTAAATTTTTTTTTCTATCTCTGCCATAAATCTTTCCTTTATTGCTAGAGGTTTTATTGTATCCCCCCAAAAGATACTGTTGTTTTTAGTTGCTATGAATATGAGTATGACTCATAATGACTCTATGAATAACAGATGTGAACCCTATCCTAACTTGTGCCATCCTCACAATCTCTGACACACTGAGCCCACTGTCACAGTCACTGCGTACCATCCAGCTGGTTGAGAATCTTCCTCTCGTTTACCATCCCTACACCTGCCCAAGCATAATGTCCTTCTCCTATGTATAGCCCCTTCTAGCAACATGCCAAAAGTATGTGAGGCAATGTTTAGCCATCATTGTGTCCAACAAGCACTCTGACTTCACTTTCTCCAAGAACTAACTGTTTGTTCTTTGGAAGTTCATGAAATAATCTCATTATATAGAAAAGTGATCCTACAGAGTGCAGAAATAATCAAACAATGTAATTAATATCACATGCAAGCAAGATTCTGCTTAAAATTATCCAAAAACAACTGGAACAGCATATCAACAGAGAATTGCCGGATGTGCAGCCAGGGTTTAGTAGAGGCCATGGCCCAAAGGATATTATAGGAAATTTTAGATGGATCTTGGCAGAAAGTAAAGAGTACCATAGGAATGTCTATCTGTATTACATTGCTATGCAAAAGACTGCATGGATCACAATAAACTGTGGCTCTGAGAAGATTAGGAATCCAAGAACACGTGACTGTGCTTACTAGAAACCTATATTTGGACCAGGAGGGAGCTGTCAGAACAGAGGAAGGAAACACTGCATGGCTCAAAATCAGGAAGAGTGTATGCAATGATGTATCCTATCTCCAGACCCTTTCAATCCATGTGCAGAAAAGATCATTCCAGAGGCTGGGCTCTATGAGGATGAACATGACATCAGGATTGGAGGAAGACTCATCAAAAGCCTGTGTTATGCAGATGACACAACTTTGCTTGCCCACACTGAGAAGGGCCTGAGGCATTTACTACAGAAGGTCAAGGACTGCAACCTTTAATATGGATTGAAGCTTAACATCAAGAAAACAAAGATTCTCACCACTGATGTGTTTGATTGGCAGCACCATGATGAATGGTGAAGAGGCTGAGATTGGTGACAATGTGAGTGGCTCCACAATCAACACTTTTGAGACCAGCTGTCAGGAAATCAAAAGATAAATTGCATTGGGAAAGCTGATATTAAGGACCTCCAGAGTACTGAAAAGCAATGATGTCAATCTGGGGACAAAGATGTGCCTAATCCAGGTCACAGTCTTCACAGTTACTTGCAATGCATCAGAAATCTCGACAATGAGTAGGAATAATAAAAGGAGAATTGATGCCTTTGAGCTGTGGTGCTGGAGAAGAGTAGTGAATATAACATGGACTGCTAGGAAAACAAATAGGGTTATCCTTGAGAGAGTGAAACAAGATTGCTCCTTTAAAGCAAGGATTCTGAAGCTCCATCTGACATATTTTGGACATGTTACAAGAAGAGGCAAGTCCTTGGATAGGGATGTCATCCTTGGGAGAGTTCAGGGACAGCACACGAGAGGAAGACCCTCAATGAGATTGATTGATTGATTGATTGATTGACTGTGATAATGGGGGTAGGTGTGTCAAAAATAGTAAGATTGACACAGGATAGAGCAGGGCATAGGGCTGTTGTACATAGGATTTCTGTGAGTCACAAGTGACTCGAAAGCACAGAAGAAACACAACAGCATCCCTTTTCTCTCTTCCTATAAGAGTCTCTTGATCTAGGTAAATATTTCCCACATGCAAAATTAAGTGTTCTGGGATTCCCATTATTTTCAATGTTAGCCATAATTTATTATGATCCACACAGTCAAATGCCTTTGCATAGTCAATAATGTACAAGAAGATGTATTGACATCTTAACTTTTATTGTTGTTGTCATTATAGATAGCTGAGCCTTCAGAAAACTTTCAGAGGCAATATATTGTGTGGGAAGAGATTGGCTCTTTCTCCTGAAGAGCAGTGGATGTGTTCTAATCACATGCTTTAGGACTTGCAATGCAGATCCTTACCATTAGTTCTTAGAAACATTAATAGGGGAGAAAAGCAAAAACAAAACCCTTCCATTGCTCGGAAGTTGGTTCCAACTCATAGCAAACTCCCATCCAAATTCTGAGGCTACAAATTTGAAAAGCTGCCCATGTTTTCTCCAGCGAAGAATTAAAACTATCAGCCCTTCACTTAGAAGCAAAACACCTAACACACCATGCCACAAGGGCTGCTTTCATATTTGGGAACGTGGTCTTTGTAAATATAATCAAGTTAAAACGAGGCCAATATGACAAACCACAGCCCACTGCCTTCAAGTCTACTATGTTTCACTTTGACCCGACAGAACAGAGTTGATTGCTGTATAGATTTTCTCCTCAAGCCTGTAAATCTTGATGGAAGTAGACTGCCACTTCTTCCTCGTGTAGCTGTTGTTGTTGCTGTTATGTGCCATTGATTCACCTGAAACTCATAACGACCCTATGTACCACAGCCCTAAACTCTGCTCTGTCCTGTGCCAATCGCACTGTCTCTGACACTCCTGTCCCGATTACCCCAGTCACTGAATCAATCCACCTCATACAGGGAGGGCCTTCCCCTCCTGCACTGTTCCTCCACCCTCCCAAGCATGATGTCCTTCTCCAAGGACCAGTCCCTTATTACAACATGTCCAAAGTATGTCAGATGAAGCCTCAGAATTCTTGCCTTCAAGGAGCAGCCCGGTTTAACCCTCTCCAGGATGAATCTGTTTGTTTTCTTGGCAGTCGATGGTACACTCAATACTCTTCTCCAGCACCATAGCTCAAAGGCATCAATTCTCCTTCTATCCTCCCTAGTTATTGTCCAACTTCCTGACACATAACAAGTGATTGCAAAGACCATGGACTGTATCAGATGCACCATAGTCTCCAGAGAGACACCATTGCTCTTCAGTACATTGGAGAGAACCCTAACAGCAGACTTTCCCATGGCAATATGTCTTTCAATTTCCTGGCTACTGGTGCCAAAAGGGTTGACTGTGGAGCCAAGCAGACTAAAGCTGTGAACAATCTCAATCTCTTCACCATCCATCCTGATACTGTCAATTGGTCTAGTGGTGAGAATCTTTGTCTTCTTGTAATTGAGCCTCAATTCATATTGAAGGCTACAATCATTGACCCTCGGCAGCAAGTGCTTCAGGTCCTCCTCAGTTTCAGTAAGCAGGGTTGTGTTACCTGCATAATGCAGATTGTTGATAGATCTTCCACCAATCCTGACCCCACATTTCTCAACATAGAGCCCAGCCTCCCAGATAATCTGTTCTGCATACATGTTGAAAAGGTATGGAGATAGGACACATCCCAGGCATACATCCTTCCCAATTTTGACCCATGCAGTGTTTCTTTGCTCTGTTCTGACGACTGCCTCTTGGTCCAAGTATAGGTTTTACATTAGCATGATCAAGCGTTCTGGGATTCCCATTCTTCTCAGAGTGAGCCACAGTTTGTTATGTTCAAGCTGAAGCTGAGGAAAATTAAACCGAATCCATGGTTACCAAAATATGACTTTGAATCTACCCCACCTGAATTCCAGAACCATCTCAGGAACAGGTTTGAGGCCTTGAACACTCATGAGTGAAGACCAGATGAATTGTGGGAGGATATCAAGGGTATCATCCAGGAAGAGTGAAGATGGTCATTACAAAGACAGAGGAGGAAGAAAAGACCGAAATGGATATCATAAGAAACTCTGAATATTGCACTAGAGCACAGAGAAGCCAAAGCACAAGGAAGAATTCAAGATACTAAAGAGCTGAACATAAGATTTCAAAAGGCAGTGCAGGATGACAAAGTAAAATATTACAATGAAATGTGCAAGGAGTTGGAGTCAGAAAATCAAAAGGGCCAAACTCGCTCAGCATTTCTTAAGCTCAAGGAACTGAAGAACAAATTCAAGCCTCCAGTTACTATAATCAAGGGTGCTTTAGGTAGAATATTAAATGATGAGGAGTATTAAAAGAAGATGGAAAGAATATACTGAGTTACTGTATCAAAAGGAATTGGCAGACACAGAAAAATTTAATGAAACAACATATAAGCAAGATCCTATGGTGCTTAAGGAAGAAGTTCAGGCTGTTTTGAAGGAAATAGCAAAAAATAAGGCCCCAGGAATAGATAGTATACCAATTGACATATTTCAGCTAACATGCTTACCAAGTTGTGCCAAGAAATCTGGAGAACAACCACTTGGCCAACTGACTGGAAGGGATCTATCTTTGTTTCCATTCCAAAGAAGGGTGACCCAATAGAGTGTGGAAACTATAGAACAATATCATTGATTTCTCATGCAAGGAAGAGTTTACTGAAGATTATCTAAAAACGACTGGAACAGCACATCACCAGAAAACTGCCAGAAGTCCAGGCTGGGTTTAGAAGGGGTTGTGGTACTAGGGATATTGTAGCTAATGCTAGATTGATCATAGGTGAAAGCAGGGAATACCAGACGAATGTCTGTGTTTCATTATGCAAAGGCATTTGACTGTGTGGATCATGAGAAACTGTGGCTGACTCCTCTTCTAGAGAGCATTTTAACCACTATGCCACCAGAGATCTTAAAGTCTCCTGAAAATTTGAAAAGGGGAAGAAAATCCCTCTCCACACAAAGCAAAAACGAGTGTTGCAGTTGTTGAGTGGTATAAATCTTAAAGAAAGAAGAATGTTTCATCTTTTTCCCACAAAGCAGTTGGTTGATGGAGTCAAACATTGAAGCTTTTAGTTAGTAAATTGACATTCTGTCATTGGGTCAGCTCTGAGTCACAGCCAGCCTGTGTGTGTTGGTGGTGGTGTTAGGTGCCGTCAAGTCAACAATGTCTCACAGCAGCCCTTTGAACAGGGAGTCTGTGCCATTCTCCTCATCTCTAATACTTGAGCCCATTATTAAATGGCACTGTGTTGATCCCTCTCTTTAGTGGTCTTCCTCTCTTTCAGTGACTTTCCACCTTTCCAATTACAATATTTTTTCCCAAGGAAAAAGCCCCTCGTAACAACATGTCCAAAGAATATGAAACAAAATTTACCATTTCAGCCTCTAAGATGAACACTGGCTGCATGTTTTTCCCAAGACATATTTGTCCTCTTGGCAATCTATGGATGTTTTAGACTTCTTCTATGGAGCGCTGAGACCATACATTTTTGTTGTTTTAAATCATGCGGTTAGGAGTTATTTATAACAGTAGCTGTGGAAAATTAAAATACTATGCTATTTTTTCTGTCTTGATTTTGTCCTAATTTTCATTTTCCTTTTGTGAATTTCAGTCAAATCTTTTAAATGGAATTATGTGTTTTCTACTCGTTATTTCAATTCATTTTACATTTTATACATTCATATATTACAGATGATAATAAATTCTAACTTTAATAATTTTTATTTATATGTAATAGGTGATTATAATATTTGCTTCTCTGTTCTGTATCATAAATATTTTAGTAATTTATTGATAATAGTTTTTATACCATTTCTTAAAAAATTATAATATTTTCATTAGTACTTTATAATCTCTTTAGGATATACTTAATCCATTCAATAATAAAATATCTTGATTTTCATTCGATTTTACAGGTAAAATAACTGAGACTAAGAGAAAAAAATTTATTTTCCCAATTCTTTTGTCTCTTTGATTTGAGCTTCTGTTATAAACAAAAGAAACCTGAATGCTTTTCTAAATATGAGAAGTATTATGATTCATATAGTTTGTTGCTATTAAATCAACTACAATCAATAGCTGCCCTGTGAACAACACATCTGAACCTTATTCTGTCCTGTATTATCCTCCCCATCCCTGACATGCTCAAGCCCATTGTTAAAGTCACTTTGTCCATAAGTTTTATTAAGGATCTTTCTCTCTTTCACTGATCCTCTACCTTCGCCGACACGATATCTTTCTCCAAGGACTAGTTACTTTCTGATAATATGCTTAAAGTATGAGAGACAAAGTTATGAGTCATACTAAGTCACAATAACTTTAAATCTCACACTTAAAAAAAAAAACTGTATCTCATCTCAACTTGCTTTGTGTTTCTTCCTACAATTCATCTCTACTTTCTCATCTTTCAATAACTTTGCTTTTACAAGTATTTATTCACTGTTTAACCTTTTGCAATGTTATTTAAAAAGAAAAACAACACCTCATCTTTATTTGAATATCTTCCATTCCCAGATGTCAAAATTCTTCCCCTTGTAACTTATTTATAACATTATTTGGTTGGACTTGACCCTACTTGTCACAATTGCCTTTAAATACATTTTTTAAAATAGTCCACAGATAGTATGCATGTTGTGTTGTTCTGACACCAATATAAAACAGTTACAGTTCAGAACTTCTTTAAATCTAGTGTTAGTACTTTATTTCGTGCAGTACCATGTACACATAACTGAAAATCAATAGAAAGTTAATGGAAAACAAATACTACTGGGAGAATCAGACCCTACATATAACATACTTACAAGGCAGGAGAGAAAACATTTCAAGCAAATGGGTAAAAACAAGTTTGGAAAGTTGAAGGGGAAAAATGGACCAGTTGTTTTATATGATGTTTACCTTTATGGGATCTATAACTTGGCCTTAGGTTCAATATGCTTTCACTTTCTCACACAATAAAAAAGTGTCTGTTTGAAACACCTTGAGGGAAACATCCAGATTGAGATGATTTGCCAGGTGTGGGAGGGAGTCCATATATCTTCCTGTTTCTCAGAATTATAAGAAATGAACTCTCAAAGGCTTAAGTGTCTGTAAAATGATGGATGGTAACAAACAGCAAACTAGAAATAGCTCAACTTAAAGGTGCTCCAGTTACTGGTACATAGGAAGGAAGAATAACTCTGACCTCCTCAATATTCTTTTGTGCCACATTGGTATATTTTAGAAAATTAAGAACAAGATTCTGATAGAAAATTGCATCTGTTATAATATGTAATAATATGAATTATTCATAAGTGTTTCTAGAACACTTTATGTAACAGATACTGGTTTGATGCTATACATTTCAATCATTCTCTGAAAGACTGATAGAAGGTTGTATTGTTGGGTACTTAAAATCACAACCCTTTATTTCTGACAAACCTTTAATCTAAACTCCATCTTGTCTCCTTCAGTAAAGTCTAATTCTTAAGGTGGTTTGTTTTGACAACTGTAAAAAAAAAGAAATATTTTATTAATTATTGGGCATACAATATGTAAATAATAAACATAAAACCCTCTATGAGATGGATTGATTCGGTGACTGGGGTAATCGGGATGGGTGTGTCAGAGGTGGTGCGGTTGGCGCAGGATAGAGCAGGGTTTAGGGCTGTTGTGCATAGGGTCGCTATGAGTCGGAAACGACTTGACGGCACATAACAACAACAACAATA
>NW_006399789.1:19874295-19879997 GCF_000299155.1 Elephantulus edwardii
TTGGCGCAGGATAGAGCAGGGTTTAGGGCTGTTGTGCATAGGGTCGCTATGAGTCGGAAACGACTTGACGGCACATAACAACAACAACAATATTATTCTTAACTGTTACTATTCACAACAGTCACTTTCGCACACACAAACACACACGCTCACACATTGATAATGAGTTGGAATTGATTCATAACTAATCCTCCATTGTGTTTCTGAGGCTGTAAATCACTTGGAAGCAGATGGTCCTTTTTCTTCCCAGAAGTTTCTAGTGGACTTGAACAGCCAGAGAGGTATGACTTTTTGATGAACAGTTCAAGTCTATATAGGTCATGCTACCAGAGTTCTCTTTCCTAATGTTGTTGTTGTTACATTTTGTCAAGTTGCTTGTGACTCCTAGTGACCCTATGTACAACCACCCTGAAACCTGCTCTATCTTGTGCCAATCTTATTGTCTCTGACACACCAACCCTCATTACCCCAGGCACAAATCAATCCATCTCATTGAGGGTCTTCCTCTATTGCACTGTCCCTCCACCTTTCCAAGCATGATGTCTCTGTCCAAGTACTGGTTCCTCCTTGCAAAATGACCAAAGTATGTCAGACGAAGTCTCAGAATCTTTCCTCCAAGAAGCTCCCTGGTTTCAACCTCTCTAGGATGAACTTGTTTGTTCTTCTGGCAGTCCATGGTATATTCAATATTCTTCTCGAGCATCACATCTCAAAGACATCAATTCTCTTTATATTAACCTTAGTCATTGTCCAGCTTTCTGATGCATAGCAAGTAATTGCAAAGACTATGACCTGGATCAGGTGCACCTTAGTCTCCAGACTGACACTGTTGCTCTTCAGTAACCTGAAGAGGTAGGTCCCTGACAGCAGACTCTCCCCAATGAAATTTGTCTTTTGATTTCCTGGCTGCTGGTATCAAGAGTGTTGGTTGTGGAGCCAAGCAAACTAAAGCTGTTAACAAGCTCAGTCTTTTAACCATCTATCATGATGCTGCCAATCCCTGCTGAATTTCTAAGAAGTTTCCACAAAATCAATGGCTTGGGAAGTGGGAATGTGTGGTTTTGGGTTAGCTGCCCAATTTGAGCAATTTGTTCTCATTTATCAGTTCTTTTGTAGGTAGAATTGCTGGGCGAGCCCACTGGATGACACCTAGCAGCAACTACAACCACACTGCCTTTCATTCACAAAACCCTGAGTGTTTTCATGTTTTTGGTGACAACACTTTTCTTTTGGGGAGAACCACGATGGCAGTAGTGGAGGAAGCAACATAAGGAGCTGGAGGAGCAGCAGGCTACATAGAAGTGGGCCACCATGGCCCTCCACAGTCCTCAGTTTATTGATAATTCAACAGTTAAACAGTTGAGTACTGGTCTTCCATATAGATCGAGGTTCAACATCAAAAGAACAAAGATTCTCAAAAAAGAATGGATGAGTCCCACAGTTCCCAACCTTCCACTGCCGAGTCCACACCACTTCCACAGTTCCATGGGGCCTCTGTGGCTGGACCCCAAGAATTCCCTCACCTGGGATGGATGGCAAGTGCCAGGCCCAGCAGGTGGTATGACGGAGCCTCCACAATGCCACAGAATAAACTTATTCTAAAATAAATTTTTGGAACTAAGATGACGGCAGCAAGAGACACAATGTGAGGAGCAGGAGGTCCAGCAAGTCACACTGAAACTGGCCACACAACTCTACCCAAGCAACCAAGCAGCTGGCTGCTGGTCATCAATATGAACTGAAGCTCAACATCAAGAGGACAAAGATTCGTGGAAGAACATGGGTGAGTCCCACTTCTGCCCACCACCCACCCCCAAGCCCATGCTGCTATGACTCCATGGGGGCACTGTGGCTGGAGCCCACAGGTCCCCTAGCCGAGACTGGGAAGTGGGTGCCATGGCAGATGTGACAGAGCACCTGCATGGCTGGAGGCTGCAGATAGTAAGTGCTGTGGGATCCCAGTGCCGTGGGGGAAGTGGGGCGGCGGCGGAGGCTCCATGGAGCTGCGGAAGGGACTTGGTATAGAAAAGCATCTCTCTCTCTCTGTCAGTGAAGATTTCCTTGGATAGGTCAGAGAAGAAAAGAAGATCATCAACACAATGGATTGGTAAGGTGTCTGTAGCAATGGGCTCTAGGGTGTCTCAGATTAGAGGGACGGTGTAGGATAGGGCAAAGACTAGACCTGTTGTTCATAGAATTTTTATTAGCCATAGAGAGATCTCCACGGGCCTAGTGGATAGAAAGCTATGCTCCCAAACCAAAGGTCAGGAAATTTAATCTGCAGGCCTCAGGCCTGATTTTGATTGTTTTTGGTCTAACACTCTTCTAAGTAATATATCACTGCTCTGCCAATTGCCTGTACAGAGGTAACTCGTGGTTGCTGAACTGGTCACATGGTAGACAGTGTTTGGTGGAGCTCCCCGATTAAAATAAGCTGGGAAGCAGGAGTGGCATTCACTTCTGAAACAGTTTGCCTCTAGAAACTCTATGAACTTAGAGAAACAATATAAGTTATACAAGCATACAGGTCTTTTGTTCATAGGATTGCTATGAGTTGTCTATGACTAAATGACACTTAACAACAACAACATATCTGAGATGGTAGATCTCAATACACCACATCTTTTGATTTCTTGCCTACTGCTTCCAAGAACTGTTTAGACCTAGAAAGGTGTGCTCAAAGGTCCCTCCCCTTCTCCATCTGTATAGGGGAAGGGTAGTGATGCCTACTTCAAATTGCAGTCTGACCACTTGGAGAGGGGACAATAGTGGCAGTGCAGAACTGTGGGTGCTGTCCCTGGCCATGGTCTTCAGTGAGACACAGGGTCCAGACCTCAGCGGAGGGGAGGGCTTTGGTATGGGGGTGTGTCATCAGGCCCATGTGATATGCCACCTGGCCCCTGGAGAGAGAGCCTTTTGGCACCCAGGGTGTACTATCCGGCCCCCAGAGAGAGCCATTCAGCCCTTGGTAGTGAGCTGTTGGTCCCGCAGGGTGTGCCATCTGTCCCCTGGGGAGAGCCATTCAGCCCTCAGGATGAGCCATTTGGGCCTTGAGGTGTGCCATCCAGCCCCCAAGGAGAGTTGTTTGGCCCCTGGGAAGAGCCTTCAGGCCACTGGGGAAAACTGCCTAGGGTATACAAAGAATTTATCTAAACCACTTTTCTCCACCTCCTCTCCCAGTATACCTGTAACACCTCCAAAACCCTTCTCTTTGTAACTCACAAGTTTGTTCTTTCAAGGTTTGCTCCCTTTCCTATAGGTAACCTTAACACTGAGTTTTGCTCCAGACCTGAACCCTGAACCCAGTTCCAGAGACAAAAGGGAAATAAAACTATAAGCTAAGGAAGCAAAGGAGGATATAGCCTCAGGGCTCAGCCAGCTATCCCCACTGGGCTCACGTTGGCAAACCCTTTCCAGTTCAGAGGGCAGTAAATGTCAGGAAAATATCTTCTAACTGAACAAGAAGGCCTTCAATGCCCTTCAACCCAGGACCACCAGTAAAGTGTTAAAGTGGCTCCCTTTCCCCCTTCACAACAATGCATAAAGAAGCCAGACAGTCTGCACCCCATTTCCAAATGAAAAACCCATAAGTGAATAAGACAATTTGTTTAAAAAAAATGAACCACCATTTCACTATGCTTACCATTATTCTGTCTCTTCTGGTCCCCACTGGATCTTTCTCATTTCCTTCACCTGCTCCCCCCACTCACCAAATTGTGCAGCCCTGAAATTTCACCCCTGCCCATCCTCACTCTTCTGTTCCCACCCCTTACTCCCTTGTATCCTCATACAGGTTTTGCACAATAATAATAATAATAAAGATAAACATCAGCAAAAAAAATCAATGGCTCAAACAATATTAATTCATGATCTTATATTTCTCTTGTTCAAGAGTGCAAAATGGGTGTCATTGATTTAAAGTCAAGTTAGTTGGAGGCTTCATTCCTTCCTGGATTAGGAGAAATAATGTTCTTGCTTTTTCAAAGATGCCTGCATGACTTAGTTCCTGGTCCACTTGTATTTATTTACATAACAAGCAGTCAACTCTTGTGTCTTTCTTATGTGAGTTTACACTGACTCTTTTGCAGACTATTCCATATTTAAATAAACTTGTCATCACATTTAAAGAGCCCTGGTGGTGCACTGATTAACATTGGACTACCAACCTTAATGTCAGCAGTTCCAATGGAGAACGGTGGATGGTCTCCTCCTACACAGATTTATGGAAACGCAGCAGAGGAATCAATTCATCAGCAATGGGTTTTTTTCATCACATTAAGGAATGATGGCACAAATGCTGGGGAGTTCTCCTGACCTGATGGTAAGAAGCTGTGGTGCAATCTCAAAGGCACTCTGTTCTAATCCACCTCCTGCTCTGAGGGAAAAGGGTGGACAATCTCCCTTGTGACTTACTGCATCTGAAAACCCACTGGGAGGTCCATTGTCAATTCTGACTCAACAGCACACAACAAAAAAACTACAACTGTTGCACATAAGGATGTTGTAGTCTGCTTCTAAAAGATGCAGAGCCTTGGAAATCCAGTGGTAATCTTCTACTCTGTCCTATAGTAGGAGTGTTGCTGTTAGTTAGACTTGATTTGATGGCAACACAGGATACTTCTATATTATTATTATCTGATATTTGATAATCACCAATACTCAAAATTCCATCAGTAACTTCATTCATCTTTTCTGAAGTAAGATAATTTACTAAGATTCTAGGAATCAGGATATAAATATCATTGGAAGTAGAAAAATATTATTCTGCCAAAGGAGCATTTTGAAAAAATTTTATCACAGGGAAAACTTGGCATTTAAAATATCTTGTTTCAAAATAGACTGATGATATTTAATAACAAAATCAACTAATTCCGTGTGTTATGTTCATCAAACTAAAAGTTTTCATTTTTAAAAAAAATTTCTTTTAAGCAATAATCAAATTCTATTGTACATTACAGAAATGTATAAATACATAATGATGTTTGCATTTTCACTAGAAAATAAGTTTAAATTCTTTTAATAAGCAGTGATTTGTATTTTAATATTAGTTGCCTTATTTTAATTGTTTAAATATGTTCAAATTAACTTTTACTAAAAGGGGTCAAAAAATATAAAGGGCACATGCTCGAGATAATTCTAGCCTGATATGTAAAAGTATTCATCACTAAGCCAGTAAAAGCAAAGTGAACCAGTTAATGGTAAAGTCATAAAGTTTTTCAGATTACTTCTCAATATGAGATTAGTATGAACTAGTTATCAAGAATAAAGTAGACCTTTTATCAGGGCTACGTGAACTATTTCTATTTCTAAAACTGGTAGTTGCTAAGAAGTCACTTTCTTCCCATCCATCACGCATCCCTACGCCAGGGGGGGAAAGAAAATAATACACACAAGCATTTAACAAAGAATTTTTACATTTCGGTGACCACATAAAGCTTATATGCACAAACTACAAAATATACATGATGTTAGTGGAAAAACCCTGTTCTGTCAGACTAGTTATATATGAACAGATTGAGGAAGAAAAAAATTAAATTCTAAGAATAAAGAAGATAGAACAGGCAAAATGCTCCAACAGAACCTGACACATTACTCTTAGTTCGCCTATATTATTTCACTTCCTAGTGTCTGAAGGTAAAAACGTATTTGCAATGAATAAGTCATTGATTGTGCAAAATTCAATCATTCTCTCTCTAGCTCCA
>NW_006399789.1:19883747-19885472 GCF_000299155.1 Elephantulus edwardii
TCTCTCTGGAGATTAAGGTGCATCTGATACAGGCCATGGTCTTTGCTATCACTTGTTATGCATTGAGTTGGACAATTATGAGGGAGGATAGAAGGAGAATTGATGCCATTGAGCTGTGGTGCTGGAGAAGAATGCTGAGGGTACCATGCACAAATAGGAAAACAAACAGATTCATCCTGGAGAGGGTGGTTCCTTAAAGGTAAGGAGCCTGAGGTTTTGTCTGACATACTTTGGACATGTTGTAATGAGGTCCTTGGAGAGGGACATCATCCTTAGAAGGGTGCAGGGTCAGCGCATGAGGGGAAGGCCCTCTATGAGGTGGATTGATTCAGTGACTGGGGTAATTGGGATGGGTGTGTCAGGACAGTGTGATTGACACAGGACAGAGAAGAGTTCAGGGCTGTTGTACATAGGGTCGCTATGAGTCACAAGTGACTCGATGGCACATAATAACAACAACAACAACAACAAAGTGTCTTAAGGTTTGAAGAAAAGTTTGGGCAATGTTTGTTATTATAAGAGTTTGGCATTATAAAGAATAAAAACCTAGCTAAAACTACATAGAAAAATATTTATTACCAGAATTAGGTTTGTTTTCTATTTAAAGCTATTGCTCTTAGAATGGTAGATTTCTTAGGCAGGATAATTGTTTGCATTTGCTAGATCTTTCTGAAAAAGCCAGTTAATGTATATTATTCAGTGTATTTTAAGTTGCAAGCTTCACATTTACTTTAAACAGAAAATGTCAAAGAAATGGGGGACAAACCCTCAGAATTTTAAATCGATACATGTTCTGCAGCTATTACTCTTTTACTATTACTTTTGCTACTACTCTTTGTCACCTAAACTTAACCAAGTTCTTTCAGTTTGTTACCTTTAGTTGACATTGAGCCAACCTCCACTCGTGATGCCACTATGAGCAACGTAGTTGAACCTTGTACTGTCCTTCACTAGTCTCATGATCTCCATAGTATTCAAACCCAATGTGGTAGTCTCTGTGTCCTTTCACCTCATTGAGAATCTTCCTCTCTTTCAGTAACCTTCTACTTTTCCCAGTTTGATGTCTTTTTCAAAGGGCCTCCTGACTGAACGTCCAAAGTACCTGAAATGGAGTTTCACCATCTATGCCTCTAAGGAACATTGCCTCTGGTTGAACTTCCTCCAAGACATCTTTGTTTGTTCTTTCAGCAGTACATGGGGTTTCCAAAACTCTCTGCCAATGGCACAATTCAAAGACACCAATATTTCTTTAGTTTGTTTTTTTTTTAATTTATTGTTCAACTTTCAGATGCTTAGGAAGCAATTGAAAATATCACGGCTTACCACAACAAGATAAAGGTAAACAACTCAATTGAAAAATGGGCACATGTTATAAACAGACACTTCACCAAAGAAGACATTGAGATGGCAAACAAACACATGAAGAAATGTTCAAAATCCCTAGGTCTAAGAGAGATGCAAATCAAAACACCTAACAGATATCATCTCACCCCAGTTAGAATAGCAAAATTTAACAGAACAGCAAACAATAAATGCTGGCCAGGTTGTGGAGAAACTGGAATCCTTATTCACTGTTAGTGGGAGTGTAAAAGGGTACAACCAGTATGGAAGGCAGTATGGCACTTTCCAAAAAAATTGCAATAGAAATACCACTTGACCCAGCAATTCCACTACTGGGAATATATCCCAAAGAAACCATAACCACCACTCAAGCAGATATATATA
>NW_006399789.1:19886182-19890673 GCF_000299155.1 Elephantulus edwardii
GAAATTCTTGTGAATTCAAGAAATATTAAATCATTGACAATTTCAGATGTTTCTCTATGTGTGCTGATGCTGTCGACATTGAAGGATAGTCTTTGATCTTCAGTAAATGTTTCAGGGGTTTTTTTTCCTTTCAGTGTATACATTAATGATTCTTCTATAGAGTACTCATCAGAGTAATAGTGAAGTTAGTAAATAAGTAGTTGTTTAATAATTCCTCTTACTCACCACCCAAGAAAGTATCATCCAAATAACCAAAATATACTGCCATACGTTGATTCTGGCTCCTGGCTTTCTAAGGCAGTAAATCTTTAAGAAATAAGATTGCCTGTCAAATCTTTTCCTGTTTACTTGTCAATCACCCAACAAGCCCATCCTACTTGTGTCCTGAGTTTTAAAAAGTTTATTTTATTTTGGTTTTCACCCAAGATTCATATACATGTACATTGTGCTTCACATATTTCTTCATTCACATTGTGTCTCATGCAATCATTTTTGTACATTGTGTTTTGTAAAACCTTAAATAGTGGTCTTTTGTAGTATTTGTCCCTTTTGAAATGGAGATATTTCATGTAGTAAGGAGTCTTCCAGACTCATTCACGTTATGTAGTGTTTAGAAATTTCATTGTTTTTCAAAGCTATATATCATTCATATATATTATCTGAATGTACCACAATTTTCTATCCAATAATTTTTAAAATTTCTTTCCTATTGTGAATAATGGGGAAATAAACACTAGTGTGCATATATTTCTTTGTGTCACAACTCTAGCCTCTCTAGGGTATATTCCCAGTAGTGGAAAAGCTGGATCAAATGAAGAGACAGACTCTCTGAAAGGAATGGATGACTGCACATTCTGTATGACAATTAATAATCTGGAACAAAACGTGCACTACAAAGTGACTTGGGGGAAGAGGAGGGAGGAAAATGTGTGTTGATGGGTGAGTCAAAAATCTAAGCTTTCTGTAAAATTTCACTAAAATCACAATTAAAAAAATAAAGAAGAAGAAGAAGAAGATTGTCTTTCTCCCATGGAGCAGCTTATGTACAAGAACCTTTAACCTACGGGGTAGCATCCCAGCACATCACGTACTACACCACCAAATGGAAAGTCAATGTCTACTTTGTGTTCAGCCATATACATCCAGAGTTGTTTTGGATTTTTTAAATTCATGAATATTTGTGTTTTATTATTTTTTGTTGTTGTTTGTGTGTGTGTGTACCGTCAAATCGGATCTGACTGGTACCGGAGGAGATTGTCCCTCCTTCTTCAGCAGAGCATCTGGTGGATTTGAACCATGCACCTCTAGGATTGCAGTGCAAATTCATGAATATTTGTAACAGTTTCTTCTCATTTTGAATCATACCAAGTCAGCAGATAAAGATCCTAAAATTTTTATTTCATTCATGTCATTAAAGTTGACTCTGTTTTGAGATGGGAGCCCTTCCTCAGGACTGAGAGGCACTATAATGGTGTGGTATAGGGCTACCAACAGAATGAACAGCAGTAGGCAACCTCTGGCTACACAGGAGAAGGATAGAAAAAGGCTTCCCCATAAAGATTTACAGCCTTGAAAAAATACGAGTCTTCAACTCTATTCTATGTTGTTGTTGTTACTATGCACTATTGAGTCATCTGTGACTCATAGCAACCCTCTGCATAATGGCTCTCAACCCTGCCTACTCTGAAGCAGTCTCACTGTCTCCGACACACCTACCCTCATTATGCTAGTCATCAAGTCAATCCATCCCACTTAAGGTCTTCCTCTCCTGCACTGTCCCTTCACTCTTCCAATCATGATGTCTTTGTCCAAGTACTAGTCCTGCTTGGCAACTTGCCTGAAGTATGTGAGATAGAGAGCTTCAAAATTTTTGCCTCCAAGAAGAAGTTTGGCTTCACCCTCTCCAGGCCATATTGTTTATTCTCTTGGAAGTCCATTGTATTTTTAATACTCTTCTCCAGAATTATAACTCAAAGGTGTCAATTCTTCTTCTGTCATCCTTAGTCATTGTCCAGCTCTTTGAAGCACAGCAAGTGACCATGACCTGGATAAGGTGCACTTTGGTCTCTAGACTGACTTTTTTGCTCTTCAGCAATCTGGAGAAGTCCCTGACAGCATATTTCTCCTAAGGTAATTTGCCTTTTGATTTCCTGACTGCTGGTGCCAAGAATGTTGATTACAGTATTCAAGCAAGGTGAAATTGTTAACAATCTTATATCTTCTCTCCCTATCGCAATGCTGCCAATTGTCCCAATGATGAGAATCTTTATTTCCTAGATGTTGAGATTTGATCCATATTTAAGGCTGTAGTCCTTGATCTTCTGCAGCAAATCCTTCAGATCTTGCTCAATTTTGACTGTTTGATCTGCATAAACAGGTTATTGATGAGTCTTCCTCCAATAATGATGCCAAATTCTTCCTCATAAAGTCCAGCCTCCCAAATGATCTGTTCTACATTTGGATTGAAAAAGTATAGAGAAAAGATGTATCTTGATGCACTCCTTTCCTAATTTTGAACCAGACAATACTTTTTTGTTCTATTTGGACAACTGTTTCCTAGTCCAAGTATAGATTTTTGCATGTCGTATAACCCTGGTGTGTCCACTTGCCATACAGTGGTAACTTGTGGTTGCTATGAGGCTGAACACTGTTACCCTGATGTGTCAAATGTGTTAATGATTGGTTACCCAATGCGGAGAGTGTGAAGTGGAGCTCCATGATTAAAACAAGCTTGGAAGCAGGAGTGGCACCCACTTCCATAATAGCTTGCCTACGGAAACCCTATGAACCTGGAGAGAGGATGAGAGACACACAAGCGTTGAGGACTCTCCTTCATAGGGTCGCTATGGGTCACCTGCGACTCGAAGGCACTTAACAACAACAACAACCTGGGAGCACTATAAACCAGAATCAACTCAACAACGGAAGTGTTTCCTCAGCATAAGGGACTCATCTTTTAGCATAAAATCAGAGTTCCATGGCTATCCATAAGATTTTCACTGGCCAAGTTTTTCAGATATAGATTACCAGATCTCTCTTCTAATCTATCTTAATCTGAATTCTCCAGTGAAACCAGTCCATCATTCTGGATTCTGCTGGCATTAAGCTAACACAGTATGACATTGGAACAGATGAGTGATAGAACATGTAAAATATGAATCTAATGTTCATGTTAGGAAAAGTAGAGATTATAAAAATAAAGTGCTTGAATACCAAAATCCTAGACATCAACGAGTTAAACATACTGGCACTGGCCACATATAATTGGACATCCATATGGTGGTTGGCACACTGAAGAGGAACATTTTCCTATTCATTTAAAAACAATTCAAGATTTATTCTGAAGGACTATACTGCAAATAATAGTTTTATATCCAGATATTTACAAGGAAACCTAGTTAATGTAACTATTATTCTGATTTATACACCAGTTCCTAAGGCCAAAGAAAAATAAAATGAAGATTTTCACGAATTTTTGAAGTCTAAAAGTGATCAAGCATGCAGGCAAGATAGGCTGATAATTATTAGTGAGTGGAATGTGAAAATTAGAAACAAAGAACTAGTGTTTGGGAAATACAGCATGGTGATAGAAAGAGCATTTCATACTAGAATTTTGCAAGATTCATGCCCTGTTAAGTCTAATGACCAAGTACACCAGAGATAGGGGAATGGCACAGGATACAGCAGAGTTAAGATATGTTGTTCAAAGGGTTGCTGGAAGTCATAGTAGACTCAATGGCCCATTAACAACAGCAATAAAATGCCCTATTTATTGCAAATATTCTTTTTCAACAACATTAACATCAGTCATACATGTGAACCCATCTAGATGAAATGTATAAAAATCAAATTTAGACAGAGACACTAGAGATGTTCAATCTCATCGGTCACAAAAAAAGTGACTGATACGATAAACTATACGATAAACATGCAAGTTCAAGCTGAAATTAAAGACAACTAAAAGAAATACATAAGGACCAAAGTAAGACCTTAAGTGCATGTCTAATCTGAATTTAGAGACCATTGCAAGAGTATGCCTGATTTACTGAATGCTAATTACTAATGCTGAATGAACTGTGAGATTATTTCAAAGGCATAATACACAAGTAAGTAAAATCATTAAAAATACAATAATATAAAAAAATACAAGAATATAGAGAAAAGGCAAAAATGGGATGTAAGAAGAGATTTTGAAACTTGCTTTTGAACTTAGAGTAGGTAAAGTGAATGGAAGAAATGGTAAAGTAAAAGTGTTAAAAGATTTCCAAGTGTGGTTCAGGCGAACTCCGGTGGCTTAGTGGCGAGAAGCTGCACTGCAACCTCAGAGATGCGCTGTTCAAATACACCAAATGCTCTGCTGAAAAGGAGAGACAATCGTCTCCTGTACCAGTCAGATCCAATTTGATGATACACACACACAAAATAATTAAGTTAAATTTAAAAAAAAAGATTTCCAAGTGTGGCTCAAGAAGACAAAGTAAACTATAATAA
>NW_006399789.1:19891334-19901352 GCF_000299155.1 Elephantulus edwardii
CCCATTGCCCTAGTTACTCTATCAATCCATCTCATCTGGGGTCTTTCTATGCTGTGCTGTCGCTCCACCCCTCCTAGCATTATGCCCTTCTCCAAGCATCACTCCCTCCTGGCTATATGCCCAACTTCTGTGAGACAGAGCTTCAAAATCCTAGCTTCCAAGGAGAAACTTGGTTTTATCCTCTGCAAGACAAGCCTATTTGTTTTCTTGGTGGTCCATGGTATGTTCAAGACTCCTCTACAACACAACTCAAAGGCATCAATTCTTCTATCATCCTTAGTCATTATCCAGCTCTCTGGTGCATAGCATGTAATTGTGAAGACATGGCCTGAATCAGGCATACCTTCGTGTCTAGACTGACATTGTTGCTTCTCAGTACTCTAGAAAGGTTCATCACAGCATATTTACCAAATACAATTAGTCCTTTAATTTCCTAACTACTGATACCAAGAGTGTTGATTGTGGAGCCAAGCAAACTATAACTGTTAACAACCTCGATCTCTTCTCCATTCGTCGTGCTCATGCCAATTGACCCAGTCATGAGAATCTTTGTCTTCTTGGTTTTGAGCTTCAATCTATTGAAAATTATAGTCCTTGGCTTTCTGAAGCAAGTGCTTCAGGTCCTCCTCAGTTTCAGCAAAGCTGTGTCACTTGCATAATGCAGGTTGTTGATGAGTCTTCCTCCAATCCTGATTCCATATTCCTCATCATAAAGTCTAGCCTCCGAAATGATCTGTTCTTCTTATAGATTGAAAACCTATAGAGACAGGAAGCATCTCTGACACACTCCATTCCTGATTTTGAACTATGCAGTGTTTCCCTGCTCTGTTTTGAGGACTGCTTCTTGGTCCCAAAATAGGTTTCACATAAGCATAATCAAGTGTTCTTGGATTTCCTTCTCCTAAATGTTAATGCCAATTTGTTGTGATCCACACAATCAGATACCTTTGTATAGTCAACAAAACACAGATATCTGGTATTCTTTGCTTTTTGCCAAAATCCATCTGATATTAGTAATAATGTTTCTAATGCCACGGCTTCTTCTGAGCCTAGCTTGTATTTCTTGTAGTTCTCTGTTAAGGTCTCTGTCAATGTTCCAGTTGTTTCTGGATTAACTTAAGAAGGATTTTGCTTGTGTGTGATATGAATGATGTTGTTGTTATGTGCCATCAAGCTGCCTGTGACTCACGGTGACCCTATATCCCTGCTCTATCCTGTGTCAATCTTACTGTCTCTGATACACCTACTGCCATCACTCCAGTCATGGAATCAATCCATCTTATCAAGGGTCTTCCTCTCTTGTTCTGTCCCTCCACCCTCCCAAGCATGATGTCCCTCTCCAAAGTCTGATCCCACCTTGCAAAATGTCCAAAGTATGTCAGACAAAGTTTCAGAATCCTTTCCTTCAAGGAGTAGCCTGGCTTCATCCTCTCCAAGATGAACTTGTTTCTTCTCCTAGCAGTCCATAGTATAGTCAATACTCTTCTAAAGCACCACAACTCAAAGGTATCAGTTTGCCTTCTATCATCCCTAGTCATTGTCCAGATTTCTGATGCATAGCAAGTAATTGCAAAGACCATGACCTGTATAAGGCACACCTCGGTCTCCAGGCTGATATCATTGCTCTTCATTACTTTGGAGAGGTCTCTGACAGCAGACTTTGTCAGTGCAATTCATCTTTTAATTTCCTGGCTAGAGCCAAGCAAATTGTAGCTGTTCACAATCTCAATCTCTTCACCATCCATAATGATGCTGTCAATCAGCCCAGTGGTGAAAATGTTTTCTTTATGTTGAGCTTCAATCCATATTGAAGGCTGCAGTCCTTGACTGACCTTCTGCAGCAAGTGCTTCAGGTCCTCCTCAGTTACAGCAAACAGGTTTGTGTCATCTGCATAATGCAGATTGTTGATGAGTCTACTTTCACTATTGCACACTTCTCCTCATAGAGCCAAGCTTCCTGGATAATCTGTTCCACATATAGATTGAAAAGATATGGAGATAGGACACATCGCTGACGTGCACCCTTCCCAATTTTGAATCATGCAGTGTTTCCTTGCTCTGTTCTGACAACTGCCTCCTGGTCCAAATATAGGTTTCGCATAAGCACAATCTAGTATTCTGGGATTCCCATTCTTCTCAGAGTCAGCCACAGTTTTTTATGATCCACACAGTCAAATGCCTTTGCATAGTCTATGAAACACAGTTAGACATTCCTCTGGTATTCTCAGCTTCCAGTCAAGATCCATCTGACATTAGCTATAATATCGCTAGTACCATGGCCTCTTCTAAATCCAGCCTGCACTTCAGGCAGTTCTCAGTTAATGTGCTGTTCCAGTCGTTTTTGGATAATCTACAGCAGAATCTCGCTTGCATGTGATATTTGTGATATTGTTCAATAATTTCCACATTCTGTCCTGATAACCTTTCTTTGGAATGGGAACAAATATCAATCTCTTCCAGTCAGTTGGCAAGGTGGTTGTCATCCAGATTTCTTGACACAACTTGCTGAGCCCACCCAGGACAGCATTAGTTTGTTAAATATTTTTATAAGTATGCCATAAATTCCTGGGGCCTTGTTCTTTTGCCAATTCTTTCAGAGCAGCGTGAACTTCTTCCTTTGTCACCAAAGGTTCTTGCTAATATGCTGTTTCATTAAATTATTCCATGTCTGCCAATTTCTTTGAGTACAATGACTCTGAATACTCTTTCCATCTGCTTTTGATGCTTTCTGGATTATTTAATATTCTGCTCAAAGCATCCGTAAGTACTGCAACTTGAGGCTTGAATTTGTTCTTCAGTTCCTCCAGCACAAGAAATTCTGAGTGAGTTTGGCCTCTTTGATTTTCTGACACCAGGTCTTTGTATATTTCATTGTAATACTTTACTTTGTCTTCCCGTACTGCCCTTTGGAATCATCTGTTCAACTCTTTAATATCTTGATTTCTACCCTTTGGCTTCTCGGTGCTCTAGTGCAATATTCAGAATTTCTTCTGACATCCATTTGGTCTTTTCTTCCTCGTCTGTCTTGATGACCATTTGCATTCTTCCTGGATGATACTCTTGATATCCTCCTACAGCTCATCTGGTCTTCACTCATTAGTGTTTAGGGACTCAAACCTGTTCCTGAAAGACTTTTGAAATTCAGGCAGGAAAGACTCAAGGTCAAATTTTGGTTCCCATGGACTTGATTTTTCTAAGCTTCAGCTTTACCTTGCATATGAGTATTTGGTGGTCTGTTCCTAGGTGCACCTGACCTAGTTTTCACAGCTGATATTGAGCTTCTTTAGCGATTCTTTGCACAGATGTAATTTATCTGATTCATATGCATTACAACAGGTGAAATCCATGTGTGTAGCTTGCATTTATGTTTCTTATAGAATATATTTACAAAGAATAAGCTGTTGATTGTGAAAAATTCTATCATTCTATCTCCAGCTTCATTTCTATCACCAAGTTCATGTTTTTCAACTACTGATCCTTCTCTGCTCCCAACTTTTGCATTCCAGTCACCCATTATTATGGATGCATCTTGATTGAATGTTCAATCTCTGACTGTAAAAGTTGGCAGATATCTTATATTTCCTTCTCTTCGACTCTGGTTGTTGGTGCATATATTTGAATGATGGTGGTATTCACTGGACTTCCTTGTGTGTATATGGATATTATCCAGTCACTCACAACATTGCATTTCAAGATGGATCTAGAAATTAACTATGAAAACAACCCCGTTTTCCTTCACCTTTATTTCTCCAGCATAGTAGATCGTATGATTGTCTGATTCAAAGTGTCCCGTGCCAGTCCATCTCATCTCGTCCATACCTAGTATGTCAATATTTATGTGTTCCATTTCTTTCTTTACAATATCCAATCTTCCTACATTCATGGTTCTCATATTCCATGTTCCAGTCACTAGTATCTGCTTAAGCTGTTCTTTCTCTTATGCATTTCCATACTTTAGGGCTCAGCCTCAGTTGTCATTCGACTAGTCTAAGTGCGCTCTTTTAGTACATAGGGTTTTCAAAGTCCTGTTAGTTCAGAAGTAGATGGCCAATCTTTCTTATTAGTCTGTCTGAATTTAAATGCTCAGATTTATAATAGTACATGACAGACAAGCATTTTATGGAAAATAACAGATTAAAGATATTTCCCAATTGTAGAAATAACCAATAGATTCAGTGTTGTCCCCACTCTTGGCACATGTATCTTGACCCACCCTTTCCCTCCTCCATCAGCATTCACTTCTACTCCCACCTACTCCATTCAACACCTAATTCCCCTATGCAACCCTTGATAAGATGCCTTATATCTCAATTTTTCTGGGCTTCTGTGATTCCAAAAACCTCCAGCTGCTGCCGGTTTCATCTGCTGTGGGCAGTATCTCTTGAGTTTAGGAGTCTTGAATTTCTGCTCCAGGATTGACGTCTTATGGCTTAAGGACTCTTATATATTGTATGATAATTCCCAAACTCTTTTGAGTCACCTTTTTTTTTTTAAATGGGAATAAATATGGATCTCTTCTAGTCAGTTGGCCCGGTAGTTTTCCTCCAGATTTCTGGCAAAATCTGGTGAGCATGTCCAGAGCAGCATCAGTTTGTGGAAATATGTCAATTGGTATTCCATCAATTCCTGGGGTTCTCTTTTTTGTCAAGTCTTTCAGAGAAGCCTGAACTTCCTCTTTCATCACCATTGCCTCTTGACCATATGTTGTTTCTTGAAATTCTGTGTTAGTAAATTCTTTTAGGTACAGTGACTCTGTATACTCCATCTTTTAATATATCCCGGATCTTTCAATATTCTGCTCACAGCCTCCATTGCAACTTGAGGCTTGAATTTGTTCTTTAGTTCTTTTCAAATGCATTGTGAGTTTGGCCCTACTGATTTTCAGACTCCTGTTCTTTGTACATTTCATTACAATACTTTGCTTTGTCTTCCTGTGCTGTCCTTTGAAATCATCTATTCAGGTCCTTAACTTCTTAATTTCTTCCCCTTGCTTTGGCTACTCAGTGCACTAGTGCAATATTTAGAGTCTCTTCTGACATCCATTTTGGTCTTTGTTGCTTCTTCTGTCTTTCCACAGCTCATCTGGTCTTCTTTCATTAATGTTCAAGGCCTCAAACCTGTTCCTGAGTTGGTTTTTAAATACAAGTAGGACAGACTCAAGGCCTAATTCTGGTTCTTGTGGCTTTGATTTGACTTTCTCTAGCTTTAACTTGAACTTGCATATGACTAGTTGATGGTCTGCTCTGCAATTAGCACTAGTCCTAGTTTTCACTGCTGATATTGAACTTCTCCGATGATTCCTTCCTCAGAAGTAATCGATCTGATTCTTATGCATAGCATCAGATCAAATCTATGTGTATAGCCTGCATTTATGTTTCTTATAAAAGGTATTTGCTATGAATAAATCATTGATTGTACAGAATTCTCTCATTCTATCCCCAGCCTCATTTCTGTCACCACATCCATGTTTTCAAAATACAATGGAACAAATCGCTGCTTGGGCCTATATTACCCACATGTTCTCTCACAGATCTGACTGCTGTGATTCATAAAATTTTTGTTGGTAGATTTTCAGAAGCTTTAACTCTCTTACTTCCTCTTCGTTCTTAATCTGAAAGTTCTAGCAAAACTTGTATAACACTACGTAGCTTCCAATAAGAGATGAACAATGAATGCACTTAAGGTGTTCTGGATGAGATTTAAACAAGGTCGCCCACTCAAAATATGAGGATTCAACCACTGAGATACCACTGTTCTAATGTATTTTAAATAATCCAAAATCTCTTAATATCATGTTAATATTGAAACAGAGTAGCCTTATGGCACAAAGGAGAACTTCTCCATAGAGTGCCCAAGGCTGAAATCTTTGTAGAAGCATAATCATATCTTTTCTCCCATAGAGTAGCTGGTGTATCACTTTCTATTTGTAGCTAAATACTTCTTAACATATTGACAGACAGTACAACTTGGAGGGAATATATGGATTCCAATACTAAGGTACACCTGACACAAGCTGTGGTCTTTTCATTTGCTCATTGGCCTCTGAAATTTGGGAATGAATATGAATGCTAGAAGAATTGGTGCCTTCGAATCAGGATGTGGGTTATTGTTGTTTTTAGATGCTATCAAATTGAATATGATTCATAACAACCCTATGAACAACATATTCGAACTCTATCCTATCCTGTGAATCTTCATACTTTCTTTTTAAAAAAATATTTTTATTAGTTTTCATATAATAATTCATTTACATTATGTTCCATTCATATGCCTTATGTTTTCCACAATCTTCCATTTACATTGTGTTTCATACAATCATTCATACACATTCTATTTTATGTTTTTAAATTGTTTTGCTTACAAAGTTTATATACATTGTGCTTCACACAATTCTTCATACATATTATGTTTCAATCATTCTCATACATTTTATAAAATCAGTCACTATTAGACCTTGCCCAACATTACCCTGTCTTTTTGTCCAGACTGTTCTCATCTGCTTCCCTCCTCGCTCCCCCCTCCAAATTGTGCGGCCTCTGGCTTCACTCCTACCCATCCTCAGCCCTTCACTTCCCCTTCTCTGCCTTGAGTTCCTGTAAATGTTTTACTAGTTATCCTTCCATTTTTACAATAATGTTCTTATGCAGTATTTGTCCTTATGAGACTGTATTAATTCACTCAGCATAGTGCTCTCCAGTCTCTCACAAGTTACGTAGTATATGACCCAGCTATTCCACTACTAAGAATATACCCAAGGAAATTAGAACTTAATGGAAATTTGTACACCAATGTTCATAGCGGCATTATTCACCATTGCAAGAATATGGAAACAGCTCAAATGTCCAACCACAACTGAACTGATTGAGAAACTGTGGTACATTCACACAATGGAATGCTATGTAGCACTCAGAAGCAACAATTTTGAAAAATCTTCCTACTTTCTGATGTATTGAGCCTATCATGGCAGTCGCCATGTCAATCCGTCAGGTTGAAGGTCTTCCTCTCTTTCACCTACCCTCTATCTCTCCAAGCACAATGTCCCTTTTTAAATAAAAGCGTCTTTTAACAACATGTCCAAAGTACGTTAGATGAAGTTTTATCATCTTTGTTGAAAGAACATTCTGGATATACTTTCTCCAAAATATTATCTCTTTGGTTTGGGGTTTTGTTCTGTTTGTTTTTGTGGGTTTTTTTGTTTGTTTGTTGTTTTTTGGGGTTTTTTGTCAGTTCATGGCAAAGTTTTCTTCTTCACCACCACAACTCAACATCATCAATTCTACTTTTGTCATCTTTTGTCACTGCCCAGCTTTTAGATAAATAGCAAATGGTTGAAAAGACCACCGCCTGAATTAGGCACACCTTATTCTTCAAACTGACATCATTGCTCCTCAGTAATTTGGAGGTCCTTGACAGTAGGCTTTCCCAATGCAATGTTTTCTGTTCTCCTAACTGCTGTTATCAAGGGTGTTGATTATGGATCCAAGAAAGAGAAATGGTTGAAAATGTCTGTCTTTTATCCATATATCATGATGTTATTTATTGATTCAGTGGTGAGATTTTTTTTTTCTGAGATTGGGATATAATTCATATTGAAAGCTGCATTTTTTATCTTCTGGAGAAAGTGTTTTGCATCATCCTTACTTTCAACAAGCATAATTACAGTTATTGATGAGCCTTCCTCTGATCCTGATACCATTCTTCTTCTTAGAGTTTCTCAAATTGTTTACTCAGAACACAGATTGAATATTTTTGGTGTTCTTAGGTGTCAAGTCACAGATGACTCAGCAACCCTATGAACAAAAGGCCTGAGCACTGTTCATAGAATTTCCAGAGACAATTATGGGAAAAGAATTCAATCCTGGCACAGAGCTTTTTAATTTTAAACTATGTAGTGTTCCCTTGCTCTGTCTGGATAACAGCCTCTTGTTCTAGGTATTGTTTTTGCATGAGCACACTTAACTGTTCTGGGCTCCTCATTCTTCTCAAAGTTTGTTGTGATCTATATAGTTAAATGTCTTTGCATTTAAAAATCACTGAAAACAATCAACATCCATGGATGCAGCAGTTAAGAAATCAAAAGATATGGTGCTAAAAACAATGTATTCAAACTTTGTAAGCAAACTTGTATAAAATAAAAATTTAACAAAAAATACCCAAAATTAAAAAAAAAGAAAAAAGATGTAATGTAAAGAGCAAATCTGCTCTAAGAGAGCTCTTTAAATTTTGAAGAGCAAGGAACCTGTATCTGTCTGATATTATGGTGTTTCCCACTATCATACGTATGTGAAATCTGAACAGTAGATAAAGTTGATAAAAGGAGAATGCATGCCTCTAGACTGTGGTGCTGGTGAAGAATATTGAATATTGTAGACTGTCAAAAAACAAACAAATTTTCCTTGTTAGACGTGCTGCCAGAGTGCTCCTTAAAGGCAAGTTGTAGTTGACTTTGTCTCAATATGATGGTCAAGTTATCAGTGGATGCAAGTCCCTAAAGAAAGACATTATGCTTGGGAATATACAGACATTGAAAGAGAAGACGACCTTCAACGTGATGGAGTGATTGCAACAATAGGCTCAAACACAACAGAGATTTTAAGGGTAGGCAGGATTATGTAGGGTTTTGTTCTATTGTCCATTGTATTGCTATGAGTTGAAGCCAACTCATTAGCACCAATAACAACAGTTTGTGGTACTTCATTTTGATAACCTTGGGAAATGAGTATTTGTTGTGGACAGACACATGTCTTATGAACACGTAAAACTTCAATTAAATTGAAGTTAAATTGTCCCCTCCTGTCTGAAACTTGCCTAAACTATTTCATTAATAAGAAATATTTTATTTCTTTATCTCCAGAGAATTTTAATTACATCTTCACTGTCACATTCACTGCATTGTGTTATTTGTCTGCCTCACTCTGTTAGAATATGAATTTCCTAGGTACAAGAATCACATCTTAAATATCTTTATTATCACTTGTATTGGCATAATGCCCCCTCAAACAGAAAAAGTAATCAATACATATTTGTTGCATTAAAAAAAACATTGAAAACTATTTCTAGATCTCTTTAGATTCCTCTAGATCTACTAAATATTGATGTCAGCAGATCACTTTCAAAGATGTCCACAATCCAGAGCTATCAATTATTAGTGTTATATTTGCTTTGATTCCAGTGTCAAAATATTTTCTAAATTTAATATCAGTATCAATAACACCTTCTGATATCTTGGCTGAAACCTACAAGTATAAGAAATGCAAAAAGATTCCAACGGCTGAAAAGTGATGATAGATATAGCTTTGGAGAACTTGAAAAAAAAATTATGAAATCATATTGCTGTTAGATGACATCGATTTTACAACTCATCATGACCCTATGAAGGACAGATATAAACTTTGTCCTATCCTGTGCCATCCTCAAAATCTCCAGTGTACTCGAACTCATTGTTGCAATCACTTTGTTATTCTATCTTGCTGAGATCTTCCTCTCTTCCACTGACCTTCTATCTTTCCCAGGATGATAGCTGAGGGATTCTTACTATGTAAGTGATAACCCAACAAAATTCACTGCCACCTAGTTATTTAGCCTTGTGGTCACCCACCATCATGTTTCTGAGGTTGTAAATCTTAGCAAAAACAGACTGCTTCATATTTCTCCTGTGGGGCATCTGTTGGAGTTGAACTTTCAGCTTCTCAGTAAACAGTCCAACACATAATGTGCTATGCTACTAGGACACCTCAAGTGATGTTATTAGGTGCCTTCAAGTCAACCACAACTCTTTTTTTTATTTTATTAATTTTAGTGAACATTTACAGAGATTTTGGATTTCCATTCATTCATTGTTGCACTGTTCTCCCTGTCCAGCCCTCCCCTCCTCTCCCCACCCCAGTTCGCTCTTCTCTTTGAAAAGCAAAAGAAAAATTCCTTCTTTGGTATACAATCCCCCCACCCCCCCACCACACTCCACTATGCAACCTTAATTCTGGACTCTTGTGATAACCATAATACCCTATCATATATC
>NW_006399789.1:19902384-19920878 GCF_000299155.1 Elephantulus edwardii
CTTTATAGGATAAATACTTAGCTAAATAAGTGTGGACTCAAAATATCAGTCTGAAAAATCAACCACTTTTATAGTTCTTATTCTCAAAGCAAAAGAATCTTCTACAGACATATCTTTCACTCATATATAATAGTTAATTGTAAATTTATTATTGGTAGGTTCTTATTTGTATGTACATTCTCATACTTAATAACATAACAAATAGAATTTAAATGTTTTGCAAACTATCCATCATTTTAGATACTTGAAAATATGGCATTTAATATCAGATGGCATTAAATGATGAATGAGTTAGTGCTAATGGAAAAAAAAATTCTTGTCACCTGGTTCAAGAAACACTTCAGCCAGTGACTAAAATTTTGGATTTTGCTTCTAAGTGAATCATAAGCCTAATGCTGATTTAGAACAGATCCTGATGCATGAACCAATTAAAGAAAACCTCTCCATGGGCAAACTGAATAAGGCCTCATTCCTAAGCATTAAAAATTTAAAATGAAAGCTGTCCATACTTTGATTTTAAGCTTAGCTTAAGAAAGACTACTCCCACTTAATAGAAAATAGTTGTGAGAATTAAAGAAAAGAAAGAAGAGCGGGGAAAACCATTATAGTTGATTAATGCTTCTTGTAAGAGCATTTAAATATTTTATTGTTACTGAGAACTCATCATTCAAATCACTGCATATTTATTATTTTTCCATGTCTTAAAAACAAGACTTTAAAAAGCTTTTCATTAAAGATTTATTTAGTCTATAACAAGTAAATGAAACTTTTCCAACTAAAAATAACCCTGTCATCTTGCTGTATTTTTAGGGTGGTAGGAAATGACAGACTGATATATAAAGAACTAGACAGCTAAAGTGAACCCAATGTGTCTTTTGGCATTGAGTCAAACAAAGTTCCACCAGGCAACACTACTGTCTACTACATAACATGACACTTAAGTCTATCAGTAACATCATTTCCCACTTCTAGCTAGGTTTCACTGTTGACATGTTCCTTTTAGTATCAAGTGACAAGAGAAATAGTCCAGTAAAAAGTTCTGAACTGTCATACTCCTGAGGCACAACAACCTAATCCAAGTTCAACTAAGCATTCTTGTCAAGTGATAAAAATGGAAGCAGTGACAAGACGTTGGTTGAAACATCATTTTTAGGACTCTTGTGCAGTAGGTAGATTATCTAAAATTATTCCAAAATGTTATAATCCAATGTGAGACAATACATGATCAAGCAGGAGAGTCAAAATGTGGTAGTTGTTAGAGATGATACAGAAGGACAAAATAAGTTCATGAAAAACTGAATAAAGCTGCAATCTGTAAATTATCACATAAAAACAAAATCTAAGCATTATCTGAAGGACAGAAATTGACACATAAAGAAAAAATTCTGAACATCCTTGGGCAATATTGCTTAGCATTTTAAAATGCAACATGTTTATGCAAGAAAATAATCATAACTTCCATTTGTTAACTATTATATAAGGATTGAATCAAGCTTTTATTTTATTTCATATTTAATCCACATGATAACTGCCCAAAATGGTGATTTTCTTTATATTAAAAACAACTAAGAAAGCTCAGGTTCAGGAATTAAGTAAGTTATCTAAGATCACATAGCTAAGAAGCAGAAGAGATGACATTTAATCTCATATCTGCACTGCTGAAAGATCAAACACCCTTCCTATTCTTTATTATTTGGATGAGAAATATTGGATGTACTATGGACTGCCAAATGAATGAACAAATAAATCTTAGGAGAAGAAATGCAAGCAGAATGCTCCTTAGATGTAAAGATGCCATGCCTTGAAATTATTTGTTTTGGACACATTATCAGGAATTGCTTTAAAAAGCACCATATCTCATATGTTGTTGTTGTTGCATGCTGTCCCCTTGGAACTGACTCATGGCTGACCTTCGAGTGAGTTTTTAAAGGTAGCAAATTGCATGAAAGTAGATTGGTAGTCCCACCTTATTCTGCAGAGGAGCTGGTAGATTGGAACTGCTTGTCTTAGGGTTGACAGCATAATTTAGAACCAATAGAAATTAAGGAAATTTTCAGTTAACTTGATAGACACAATAGACAAAATAATAAACTTAACCATATTCAAGATTATAAAGATGGTCTGGGACAAGGTAGCATCTTGTTCTGTTGCACATGAAGCTATCATGAGGCAGAGCTGACTTGAAGGCAACTAATAATAACAGTTATATTTACTTAAGTACTTCCAGGAATACATATTTATGTATATTCATGTACATACTCTCTGCTTATGATCCATATACATGTATTTCTACAGAATATCAATACATGTGCTAAATACTATGTGGGTTGCTGCTGTTAGGTACTGTCAAGTAAATTACAATTCAGTAATCCTATGAACAACCAATCTGAGCCATAGCCGACACCTCATCATTCTCATGATCTCTGATATACTGCAGCCCATAGTTACAGTCACTGTGTCAATCTACCTTGTTGAGGGTCTTTCTCTAATCTTCTACCTTTCTGTTGAGAGTAAGATAGCTATATTGACCATTTCTCCAATTAGCTTACTCTAAATTTTATTCTGAGTAACTGAAGAATTAAAAACAAACAAAACCTATGAGAAACACACTGAAGAGAAAAATAATTGTATTATGTTGTTACTGTTGTGTGCCACAAAGTTGGAACACACTCAGTCCATTTCTAGACTTAGTAATTTCACTGGAAGAGATTACCAATCTGTCTCCCACTGAGCAGCCGGAGAATTTAACTGCATGCCTTTGTGAATGCAGTGCAGGTTCTCACCACTAGGCCATCAAAGCTCCCTAATTTTTAATATAGGATATAAATGTGTAAAGTAATGCTAGGCACTTTTCTGAAATTTTTCATGATACTGAAAAGAGTCTCTGAAGAGAAAATACATATTGTTTTTTAAAAAATAGAAAAATGTAACGGTAGCTTTTATGGACTCTTAAAGAAAAAAGCATCGATGGTCAAAAATTTATTAAGACGTACATGCCAGGGAGCTGCTGACTCACGCCACATATGTGCCAGGGAGCTGCTGGCTCACGCCATGCACGCGCCAGGGAGGGATGTGCTGGGGCAAGCAGGAAAGCTGGAATCTGAGTGAGTGTGAGCCTGGAACTCCAGTTCCATCGTTGCTGGCCCTCGCCTGGAACTCTGGTCCCAATGCCACCAGCCCACTCCCAGAACAGCCTTCTCAACACACACAAAGAGCAATGCTTGAACTTGAGTGAGGTACTTTGTGGGGAATCACTGCTATTTGGCAAAATCCCGTGGAACCCCTTAAGCTCAATCAGAAGGGAGTGAGACAGCTGGAGCTCGTTCTTGAAGGGAAAACCAAGGCTTATTGTTTTCCAATCAGGTCTGTGTTACACTTGCATCTCTTCACGTCCAGTCCATCAGCTACCTTTAGCCCAGAACACTTTGGGCTACCTAAGCTTCAGCAGTTGTCATACAGAGGTGGCTGATTCCACAGGCCTTTTCTCTATTGAACTCAAGAGAAATCCATGTAGGGTAGTTACCCCACCCGCTTCTGGAGTGGTGACTTCAGCTCAAAAACCTGCTATTGCCACAGACGAAAAACTCTTCAACGGCAATGTCATGTAGGAAACAGTCTTACCTACCCCCTTTACAAGCCCAAAGCAAGATGTCACGCTGCAAAAGTGACACAGTATCAATGGATTTCTTGAAGCCAGAATGTCTGATGAAACTTTCTGACACAGAATTTAAAAGAACAATAACTGAATATTTTCAATGGGTGAAAGACAAACTTGAAGAATTACAGGACCCTGAAAGCAAAAACGAGGAGAAGTTTAAAAAAATAAAATCCAAAGCAAGGCAGAGAGAACAAATAAGGCATTAGAGGCTCTGGAAAAATAAGAAATCACAATGCAAAACATGACGACCAATGTTTCAGATGCTGTTAACATGATGGAGGGTCACATGAATACTGTTGAAGAGATGGAACACAGAACCAGTGAGATAGAAGATAGAATTGTCACCACTGACTGATTTGCTAGAAAAGCAGAATCAAAAAGGAAGGAAAAAGAAGAAAACCTAAGAATTATGTAGGACACTATCAAGATAAATAACATGTGCATCATTGGAATACCACAACAGTACTGTGAGAACAACTATGAGATATCATCTCACCCCAGTAAGAATAGCAAAATTTAACGGAGCAGCAGACATCAAATGCTAGCGAGGTTGTGGAGAAACTGGAACTCTTATTCACCGGTGGTGGGTGTGTAAAACCACTATGGAAGGATGTATGGCACATTCTTAAAAAGTTGCAAATAAAAATAGCATTTGACCCAGCAATTCCACTACTGGAAATATACCCTAAAGAAACCATAACTGCCACCCAAGCAGATATATGCATACCCATGTTTATTGCTGATTTGTTCACAATAGCAAAGAGTTGGAAACAACCTAAATGCCCATCAACAAACAAACTGATAGAGAAGTTGTGGTCTATTCACACAACAGAATATTATGCAGCACTGAAAAATGAAGAATTAAAATATTATACAAAATGGGTTAGCGTTATGCTGAATGTAATATAGCTCAGTCACAAAAAGACAAATACTGCATAATGCCACTGTTACAGAACAGGACTTATATGGAGCTTTAGGGAAAACAGAAAAGGTACATGGCATTGAAATAGACAAGGGAGAGAATTGTATAAAAGGAATATATGGTTAGGTATTATTGGCATGACAAGAGACTAGAATAAGTGTTGCATAGAAATTGGTCAGGAGGTGGGGGAGACTCTATAACAAAGAAATAACCTCTTTTTCCAAAGAAAAAAGTAAGCTGGGTGGAAGAAGGAGGGGGGGACAGGGAGGAAAATGTTAAACGAATGAATGGAAATTCAAGTTCTTTATACACTTTCATTAAAATATTTTAAAAAAAAACCTTTCTTGCCACATCCTCTCCAACATTTATTACTTGCTGCCCTGTTAAATTTTGCCACTATTACTGGAGTGAGAAGTCATCTAATTGTGGTTTTAATTTGCATCTCTCTTATTGCCAGTGATTTGGATCATTTTTTCATGTCTCTTTGCCATTCAAATATCTTCCTCTATGAAAATTCTTTCCATATTTTTTGCCCATTTTGTACTTGCGTTATCAGGTTTTTTTCTTGTGGAGGCCAGGAGTAGTCTGTAAACTTTTGTTATAATACTATTGTTTGAGACAGTATTACCAAATGTTTGGCCCATTGTTGGTGGAGTTTTAAAATGGTACAACCATTCTTGAAGTCAGTTTGGCACTTCCTCAAAAAGCTGAATACAGAAATTTCACATGACCCAGCTATTCCAGTACTTGGTATATACCCTGAGAATATGCGAACTGAAACACAAACTAAGATTTGTACACCAGTGCTCATAGCAGCATTATTCACCATCACATGAATATGGAAACAGCCCAAACATCCAACCACAAATGGATTGAGAAATAATGGGACATTCACACAATGGAATACTATGTAGCATGCAGGAGTAATGATTTTTTAAATTATTACCTAACTTGGGAGGGAATGGAAAGCATTACGCTGAGGGAACTCAGTCCTACAAGGATATTGTATAAAAACCATTATTGTAAAATGAGTATAAAGATACAAGAGGGTGGGAGAGGCTAGAAGCAGAGGAATGTGGCTATGCAGGGGGAGGGGAGGATTAATCATTGGGTTGTACGATTTGATGGGTGACGGGAAATGGAAAGAATTTGTTCAAATTTGTATTCAAATTTTGTAAATAAACTAGTAGAAAATTTAATAAAATAAGCATATTTAAATACTCAGAGAAAATACATTCATATATTTTGTTATAAAATGAATGTTTTGGGGAACTGAAGCAAAGTATTGATTGTTAGGATATAGACACTAACCAAAATGATTTACAAAACCAGCAGTATGATTCTTAGAGCAAGAACTAAAATTATACTTCTTTATTCTTTAACAGTGGGAGAACTAGAGACTTGAAAATACTCTATATTTGCTGTGTTTTCCATTAAGTTTGAAAGTAGGAGATTCTTCAATTTATTGAGGCTACTTATTCAATTATATATTATATTTGGAGTTGATTGAGTACCTTATACAACTCTATTTAGTTGCTTCCGGACATTTTTTTTTCCTATCTTGATTTCTTTTCGTCAACCTGCTTGTGGTTGTGATTGTTGTAAGATGCTGTCAAGTTGAGTATAACTCATAGTAACCCTATGAACAAAAGATCTGAACCGTGTTCTATTCTGTACCATCCTAACACTTCCTTACAAGAGCCCATTACAACAATCACTGTATCAGTACACCTCGTTCAGAGTCTTCTTCTCCTTTGTCAATCCCCCAGCCTTCCCAGCATCATGTCCCTCTCCAAGAAATAGTCCCTACTAGTAACATTCTCAAAGTATGTGTGGTAAAGTCTCTTCATTCTTGCCTCCAAAGAACACGCCAGCTTCACCCTCTCCAAGACATATTTATTTGAATTCTTTGGCAGTCCCTGGGATATACAGTGCTTTTCTCTAACACCACGCTTCAAAGGTGTCAATTCTTCTTCTGTCGTCCTTGTTCATTGTCTAGCTCTCAGATGCATAGCATGTTGTTAGAAAGACAATGGCTTCAATCATACACACCTTAGTCTTCAAAATGACACAATTGTTGTTGTTGTTGTTATGTGCCATTGACTCATAGCGACCCTATGCACAACAGCTCTAAACCCTGCCCTATCCTGCGCCAACCGCACCACCTCTGACACACCCATCCCGATTACCCCAGTCACCGAATCAATCCATCTCATTGAGGGTCTTCCCCTCCTGCGCTGTCCCTCCACCCTCCCAAGCATGATGTCCCTCTCCAAGGACCCGTCCCTCCTGGCAACATGTCCAAAGTATGTCAGACGAAGCCCCAGAATCCTTGCCTCCAAGGAGCAGCTTGGTTTAATCCTCTCCAAGATGGATCTGTTTGTTTTCCTGGCAGTCCATGGTACATTCAGTACCCTTCTCCAGCACCACAGCTCAAAAGCATCCACTCTCCTTCTGTCCTCCCTAGTCATTGTCCAACTTGCAAATACCATGACCTGTATCAGGCGCACCTTAGTCTCCAGAGAGACACTGTTGCTCCTGAGTACGTTTGAGAGGTCCCTAACGGCAGACTTTCCCATCGCGATACGCTTTTTGATTTCCTGACTGCTGGTACCAAGAGTGTTAACTGTGAAACCGAGCAAAGTGAAGCTGTGAACACTCTCAATCTCTTCATCATCCATCCTGACGCTGCCAATTGGTCCAGTGGCGAGAATCTTTGTCTTCTTGACATTGAGCCTCAGTCCATACTGAAGGCTGCAGTCCTTGACCCTTCGCAGCAAGTGCAATAATTTGGAGAAGTCTCTAACTACAGATTTTTCTCAGTGCAACTTGTCTCCTTATTCCCTGACTGCTAGTACCACGTGTATTTAAGGGAGTTCAAAATGCCTAGGACCTGTTTACCAACTGTTGTTTTATTATTGTTATTACGTATAATTGATTCTGAACCAACCCATAGCTGACCCTCCAGTTGGCTTTCAGAGGCAGTAAATCACATGGGGGGTTGATTGTTTTTCTTTCTCCTGTAGAGCAATTGGTGGATTTGAACTGAAGCAGTCATCAGAACAGAGCAAGGAAACACTGCTTGGTTCAAAATCGGGAAGGGGGTCCATCAGGGATGTATTCTGTCTCCATACCTTATCAATCTGTATGCAGAACAGATTATCTGGGAGGAGGGGTTGCATGAGGAGGAATGTGGCATCAGGATTGGAGGAAGAGTCACCAACAGCCTGCATTATGCAGATGGCACAACCCTGTTCGCTGAAACTGAGGAGGGCCTAATGCACTTGCTGCAGAAGGTCAAGGACTGCAGCCTTCAATATGGATTGAAGCTCAACATCAAGACAACTAAGATTCTCACCACTGGGCCAATTGGCAGCATCATTATGGATGATGATGATATTAAGATTGTTAACAGTTTTGGTTTGGTTGGCTCCACAGTCAACACTCTTGGTACCAGCAGCCAGAAAATCAAGAGACAAATTATAGTGGGAAAGTCAGCTGTGAGAGACCTCTGAAGAGTACTGAAGAGCCAACGATGTCAAGCTGTATGTCAAGGTGGGCCTGATGCGGGCCATAGTCTTTGCAATTGCGTGCTATGTGTCAGAGAGCTGGACAGTGACTAGGGATATAGAAAGAGAATTGATGTTTTGAGCTGTGGTGCTGGGAAGAGTGTTGTATATACCATGGACTGCTAGGAGAACAAACAGGTTTCTCCTGGAGAGGATGAAACCAGACTGCTCCTTGGAGGCAAGGATTCTGAAGCTTGATCCTACATACTTTGGGCATGTTGCAAGGAGAGACCAGTCCTTGGCGAGGGACATCATGTTTGGGAGAGTGGAGGGACAGCACAGGAGAGGAAGACCTTCAATGAGAAGGGTTGATTCAGTGATTGGAGTAATGGGAATAGGTGTGTCAGAGACAGTGAGGTTGGCACAGGATAGAGCAGGGTTTAGGGCTCTAGTACATAGGGTTGCTATGAGTCACAAGCAACTCAACGGCACATAACAACAACATCATCTTTGTGTTGGCAGCATAATTCCTTATTAGTAAGCCACCATCAAGTTGGCTGCAACTCACAGTGACACTACGAACAACTGATCTCAACCTTGTCTTGTGCTTGTCCAGCTAGTTCAAAGAAAACAAAAAATTAGAACCAAATACGTAAATAAGAGCTTTTACATCTATACTTTATCTATGTCTTAGTTAGGGTCTATTTAAAACCAGGTCACTATGCAAAAATTGGTGCTATGTAAACATAGAGAATGACTGCTTCATTATGTATGTAATTGCTACAGTCTATCATTACATAACTACCCCATCACTGAGAATCCAGGCTGAGATTCACCCTGTCAAGTTTACACAAAGCCTTAACTATCAGCAGCCAGCATTCTTCTTTCCTCAGACCACACTATTTATTACTGCATGGTGTAGTTGTTTAACACATGGAATAGTCAGATAGTAGATGTTTTACTAGTTAAAAATGTGGAATGTCTGATAACAAGACAAAGAATAAATATAAGAATAGGTATCTATCTTTTATTCTTCTAAAAGTAAACCGATTTCTTTTTCTAATTAACTGTGTGAACTGAAACTATTCAAGAGCTTTATTTGTAGCACCTATTTCTCCACCAAAAAAAAAAAAAGGAATTTTGAACTGATGGAGTGACAAATGTATCAAACCTAACTTTGATGATTTTGTACATCAAAGTGTTAACTCCACTTTTTTCAGTGGAGTGGACATCTATGCAAATATGTTGCTTCACATGTTATATACTTTTATAACACCTGTTTGTTGAGCTATTTTTTTAAACAAAGCTATAAATGTAAATTTTTAAAAAAAAATAACTCACTCTGTGAAAACGGACCCAAGAGAATTATGTTTCTTTTAATGCATCCCATGGCAAATATCCACTAGGTGTCTTCTAGGAATACTCTTCTGTCCACACATTCTAAATACATAGTGGTATATTCTCCCTTCCTGCTTTCACACTTAAAAAGGATTGGTTTCACTGGTCCTTTTAGTCAATAAATACCCTATTCTTTTTAATCTTTTCCTTTCTTTCCCTGACTATTTTACATACTCTACATGTAACTTGCCTAGGCCCCTCACACTATATCTGACCAAACCCAGAGTGACTTGGATCACTGAAAAGAAAGCCTTTGAATTTCCCTTTTGATCATTTTAAGAGTATGTCAATCTCTCTGACTATCATTTTCTTGCTCGAGCAAGAACAAATCCAGCCACCACTGCCAGGTTGCTATCAAATTTCTTGCACTTTTGTGATAAGCGTTTGGGATTTCAACTGACTGAGGGAAGGGCTCCCTGAGACTGTCGCTGCAGCTGGATTCCCTGAATTATCTTCATCTGGCCCACATCTCTCTGCAACAATAGAGCTGGGGCCTGACAGTTACATTATAATGTTGCCTTTGTGTGAATTTTTTTTCCCCAAAAGTTTCCTATTTGTTGATCAAATGTAAATTTTCTGGCTGGCAACAACAAGATAGTTTGAGAAAAGAGTATGTTGAAAGTTGTCTTGTTTGAGTTTTGATATAAAGATTTATTCATTTGAGCTGGCAATTTAAAACATTCCTTTAAAAAGAGATTTTGCTTAGGGCTAGAAAAATAAACAACATTCTCTTAGTTTCCATATCATAATCTACAGCATACTTTTTTTTTTTACCCAGTCCCCATAATCTTCCAGAATCTGAGTAAATTCCAACCTCAGTCCCTACCCAGCACTGTAACTGGACACTTCACCTCCTCTAAATGGCCAGAGTGGTTTGGAGCACTGTCGTACATAATTTGAGCATGTTGCCAAAAAGATCAATCCTTGGAAAAAGACATCATGCTGAGAAAGGTAGAGATTCAGCAAAAGAAAATAAGGACTTCAACAAGGTGGATATACACCTTGATTATAAGAATGGGCTCAAGCATACTGAAGATTGTGAGGACAGCCACGTGGGACAGAGCGAAACTCAGTTTATCACAGGGTCAACGTGAATCAGAGTTGTCTTGACAACACCTTCTAACAACATTCCGTCCATTTTTAACTTTCTAATTCTTTTACAACAGGAAGTGGTGTTGCCACATACGTTTTCATAGACACAATTAGTCATCACTATCTGTATATAGGGTCGCAATGCATCGCAGGCAACTCAATCAGTAAAATTCTATGACAGGTTTAGAAGCAGGATGGTATCCACTTCCTAAACAGCAGGCCTCTGGAAACTCTATGAACTTTGTTAAATGTTGGATAGTTTTAATGGGGCTTCAAGCCTTTTGTTCATAGAGTCACTGTGAGTTGTGCTTGACTAGAAGGCAATCAAGAACAACATATTTTTAAAGATTGATTTCTATTCCTATCTTCTGAGGCTTTCATTTAGTCATTTTCTCCTCAGTTAACCAGAATGAGGATGTCTTCTAATATGAGTTATATTATTCACTATATAAATTTTCTAAGACAGCTATCCTAAGTTATCATAAACTAAAACCAGTATAGACATATTTTACCTTATTAATTTAGAGGCTATAAGCCCACAATACACTTCTAAGAGGGCCTAAATAGTCTCAGAAGGATACTGTGGTTGTTATGTGCTGTCAAATCATCAACGACTCATAGCAACCCTATTAACGATACCCCTGAACTTTGTCCTATCTTGAGCCAACTTCATTATCTCCATCTGTCCCCGTCACCACAGTCACTGTGTCAATTCATCTCATCTAGGGTCTTCCTCTCCTGAACTGACTCTCTCCACCATTCCGAACATGATATCCTTCTCCAAGGACTGGTCCCTTCTGACAACATGCCCAAAATAAGTGAGATGGAGCTTCACAATCCTTGCTTCCAAGGAGTAACCTGATTTCCTCCTCATCAGGACAGACTTCTTTATTCTCTTGACAGTCCATGGTATGTTCAGTACTCTTCTCCAGCACTTCAAAGACATTGGTTGGTCTTCTCTCATCCTTAGCCATTGCCCAGCTTGGGGGCAAAGCAAGTAATTGAGAAGACAATGGCTTGAATCAGGAACATCTTACTCCCTAGACTGACATTACTGACAACTCTGGAGAAGTCCCTTACAACAGATGTTCCCAAAGCAACTCATCTTTTGATTCCAAGAGTATTGCTTATGGATCCAAGAAAAATGAAATTGTTAACATCAGTTCCTCCTCCATCATGATGCTGCCAATTGGCCCAGGAGTGACAATCTCTATTCTCTTGATGTTGAGATGCAATCCATTTTGAAGACAGTAGTCCTTGACCTCCTACAACATATGTTTCAGGTCCTTCCCAGTTTTAGTGAGCTAGGTTGTACTATATGCATAACACAAGCTGTTACTGAATCTTCCTCCAATCCTAATGTCATATTCCTCCTTATATAGTCCAGCCTTCCAAATGATCTGTTGTGCATATAAATTGAAAAGTTATGGAGAAAGGAAATACTTCTCATATGCTTTTTTCTTGAGTTTGAACCATACACTAGTTTCCTAGTTCAGTTCATACAACAGCTTCCTAATTTAAGTATAGGTTGCACATGGATATAATTAAGTATTCTGGGATTCCCATTCTTCTCAATGTTAGCTACAATTTGTTGTGATCCACACAGTCAAATGCCTTTTTAGAGTCAGTAAAACACAGATATTCCTCTTGTACTCTTGTTTTTAATAAACATCCATTTGACATTGGCAGTGACTTCCCTTTTGCCACAACCTCTTCCAAACCCAGCTTGTATTTCTGGCAGTTCTCTGTCAATGTACTAATGTTCTGGTCATTGGTTTTTTGAAATCTTCAGAAGGTTTGATATTTCTTTGATTCTTCATGATTCTGGTGGCTTCGGGTGTTTCTTGGCCTTTGCTGCATCATTTCCATCTCTATCCAAGGGCAAATTAACTCTGTGTATGCATGATTATTTCTCTTCTCTTTGTGTAGAATCTCTGTCTCTATTTTGTGTTATGCAGATGGCTCAACCCTGCTTGCTGAGACTGAAGAGGATCTAAACCGCTTGCGGCAGAAGGTCAAGCATTGCAGCCTTTGATATGTATTGAAGGTCAGCATTAAGAAAACAAAGATTCTCACCACTAGACCAATTGGCAGTGTCATGATATATGGTGAAGAGATTGAGATTTTTAACAACTTTAGTTTGCTTGGCTCCACAATCAACACTCTTGGTGCCAGCAGCCAGGAAATTAAAAGATGAATTGTATTGGGAAAGTCTACTGTCAGAGACCTCTCCAAAGTACTGAACAGCAACAATGTCAATCAGGAGACTAAGGTACACCTGATCCAGGTCATAGTCTTTGCAATTACTTCCCATGCATCATAAAGCAGGACAATGATTAGGGATGAGAGAAAGAAAATTGATGCCTTTGAGCTGTGTTGCTGGAGGAAAGTATTGATTATCCCATAAATGGCTAGGGACAAACAGGTTTGTCCTAAAGAGGGTGAGACCAGGCTCCTCCTTGGAGGCAAGGATTCTGAAGCTCTGCCTGACATACTTTGGACATGTTAAAAGATGGGACCTCTCTTTGCTGAGGAATGTTATGCTTAGAAGGGTGTGGAGACAATGAAAGAGAGGAAGACCTTCATGAGATGCATTGATTCAGTGACTGGGATAATGGAGGCAGGTGTATCAGAGACAATAAGTTTGGCACAGGGTAGAGCATGTTTGAGAGCTGTTGTACTTAGGTATATTTTGTTGTTGTTTGGTTATCTTTTTTGCTGTTTAGTTCCTTTTATTTCTCTGTTTCTATTTTTAAAGATAATACATATAAAGGCAATTTGAACCCAAATGTCTAATCCAAAATATTCTCTTCACCTCAAGATCCTTAATATAGTTGTTGTTGTTGTTGTTGTTGTTGTTGTTTGGTGCTGTCGAGTTGTAGATGACTCATAGTGACCCTATGAACAAACAGTCTGAGCACTGTTCATACATAGAGTTTCCAGAGGCAAGCCATTTCAGAAGTGGATGCCCCTCCTGCTTCCAGGCTTGATTTAGTCGGGAAGCTCCAGCCAACACTGTCCACCATGGGTGCCCATTACCACGATTGGCACATCACTGTCACAGGCTTCAGCATCACAGCAGCCATGAGTTACCTCTGTACAGCAATGCACAAACCAGTGCTATAACGCCTGGAAGAACATTTGACAGGAAAACAATTTGAACCTGGCAGAGGGCCACAGATGAAAATCACCCACCTTCGTCTTGGTAGCATAAGTTCCTTTCCACTAGGCCAACGTAGCTCTCTCTCTGTCACATACATCAAAACTTCTTTCCCCTGTCATATAAGGTAATATTTACAAAATCTAGCAATTATACAATACATCTGAGTAACAAATACACAACTACTATTGTAGTGACTTAGTGATAAAAAAGGTGCACAGACAACCCAAAGGCACACAGTTGAATCCAGCAGCTACTCCATGGGCAATTGCCTCCCTGTGGTAAATTTACCGTTTTTGCAAACCCACAGGAGAGGCAGCTATGAGTGGGTTTTTACTCAAGGGTATATTTGGATCATAAATAATTATATTTCTTTGGATTTTAAGAAAAAATAATTGTCATTTCATCTACTGATAATTTATAAAATTATAACAAGGATCTCTGTATGAATAAATCTATATCTATTATATAATTATCACTCTGTTGTTGTTGTCAGTTGTCCAAATACTATCCAAGCAAGCCTATGAACAACAAATCTGAATCCTGTCCTTTCCTGTGCCATCCTCACAGTCTTTGACATAGTTGAGCCCATTGCAGTCTTTGTGTCTGTTCATCTGGATGAGGGTCTTCCTCTCCTCTGTTGACCTTCCTAAACATGATGTTTTTCTTCAAGGAATATCCTCTCTTGGCAACATGCCCAAAGCATGCAAATTGAAGTTTAGTTATTTTTTATCTGCAAGGATTAGTCTGGCTGTACCTTCTCCAAGACATACTTGTTTGTTCTTTTTGCAGTCTATGGGATATTCAGTACCTTTCTCCAATTACCTCTCTAGTAAGTAGACTCTTAATTTACCTCATCCTTCCTGAATCCTGCTCTCAAAATGCAGAAATTGTCCCTCAGTTTTCCTTATCTCAAAATTATTTTGCCCCTTTTTCATATGTCTTCCCAAGTTCTTATTGTTTCACAATTGTATTGATTAATGAAAGCAGTTATTAAATGAAAAGATACATTTACTTCTTCTATTTTCCCCTAAATCAAATAGTTCTTTTTTAGTTGTGATTTGAATGAAAGTTTGCAAAGCATATTTTTTAATCAATCATTCATGTGCATTTTGTTCCATGACATTAATTCCAATACCCAGTGTCTGATCATCCATTCTATATTTTTTCTTCCACCCATGAGTATTTTCTGTTAACTAATTTTCTATTGCTTACATTCTCCTGGTAACCATTCTAGTATGATTCTCTGTGTGTGAAAACCTTTCCATAACTTTCTATAGTAGTGATCTTACAAAATATTTCTCCTTTTGTGACTGACTTTAAATAAAATGTATCTTGAGTCTCTTACTGTGCTTCAAGCACTGCTTCACTGAAATGCTGCCCTAAAGTTCCTTACTCTTCATTTACCAAAAAGTGCTAGACATTTCCATATAAAACTTTCTTGCCACCTATCCTATTACTTAAGTCTTCAATATAAAGAATATGAAGAAAACATCACAAAATGCAGAAAACCTAAATCTTCAACACTGGACCAATATATATAACATCATGATAGGTGGAGAAAAGATTGGAATTGTCAATGATATTCTTTTACTTAGATCCACAATCAACACACCTAGTAAAAACAGTCAAGAAATCAAAAGGATATATTGCATTGGGAAAACCTGTTGTCAAAGACCTCTCCAAAGTGCTAAACAGCAATGATGTCAGTTTTAAGACTAAGATGTACCAGTCTCAATCCATGTTCCTTTTGATTACTTGCTATGTGTCTGATGTTTGGACAGTGAATAAGGATGACAGAAGAAAATTGCTGTCTTTGAGATGGGATGTTGAGGAAGAGTGCTAAATATCCCATACACTATCAAGTCTACCTTGGAGGACGTGCAAATAGATTTCTCCTTCAAGACAAGTAAGGAGAAACTTTCTTGCATACTTTGGGCATGTTATCAGGACAGGCCAGTCCTTGGGAAAAGATACTATGCTAGGAAAAGGCAAAAGGTCAGAGAAAGAGAGGAAGACCGTCAACAAAATAGATTGACACAGTGACTGTAACACGGATTGAGCTTCTCCGAGAATATGAGAATGCTTGACAATAAGGCACGTTTCAGATCTGTTGTTCATATGATCTCTTTGAGTCATAATCAATTAAATATCAATTCATAACAACAGCGACATCTTAGGGAACTCTGGTGGCTTAATGGTAAGTAGTTGCACTGCCAACCCAAAGGTACATAGTTCAAATTCAGCAGCTGCACCAGGAGAAAATTTTGAGCTATTCCATTTGTTTCACCACCTCTGAAAAACCATTGGAAGGTCAGGTTTGCATTACTTCTGAGTTGACAGTACAGTACATAACAACAGCTGCTGGTGGTGTCCCCAGGGAGTTACACTGCTACTCTAAAAATCACACTGCTGCAGCCTTTCAAACCAACCAGCCACTCCAGGGGAGAAAGGTGTGCATTTTATTCCCTTTGAGTTACAGTCTCAGAAACCTGCTGGATGGTCAACTATAAATTTGTTCTGAGTCAATGGCAATGAGTTTTAGTGAAAATGTAAAGCTTTAAAAAAAAATACTGTAAACATGATGTATACGTATTATGGAAAATGGAAAGTCTCATCAACCTCTTTTTATATATAGGCATATTGAGTCCACTTTTAAAACTTTCCATATAATAAAATAATGAGAGAGAAATAATTTTGTATACCTGTTTGGCATAAGTTAAGTATTGTATAGTAAGCACTGATTCATAGCAGCTTTTTATGTTGTCATAGCAACATAAAAAAAAACCTCAACAATTCAGTCCTGTGTCATCTTCATTCTTATCTACATGCTCCAGTATTTTGCTTTGTCCATGATGCCAATCTATCTGATTAGAGTTTACCTCCTTCTCATTGTTGCAGCTTCTGTTAAGTGCTATGGAGCTGGAACTGACTCTTAGCTGGTCCTCCAGCAGGTTTACAGAGGCAGTAATCTGCACAGGAGGAGACTGACCATCTTTCCTCCTACTGAGCAGTTGGTGGATTCGAACCTGGTGCTTTTGGGTTGGCAGAACAACTCCTTACTTTTCACTGACCCTCTCTTTTAATAACTATTCTTTTTCTTTCTTGCCTTCTACTAGAAATTACTATTTCCTAAGTATATGCCTAAAGTAAACAAGATTAAGTTATACCACCCTCCCTTCTAAAAAGCATTATCTTTCCTTCCTTGCTTGCTTCCCTTCTCTCTCTCTGTCCCTCACCCTCCGTTTCTCTCTGACTCTCTGCTGCTGAGTTGACACCAGCTCATAGCTAACCTTCCAGCAGTTTCCTGAGGCTGTAAATTCCAAGGGAGCAGATCACCACCCATTTCTTTTCCCCCTCAGAGCAGCTGATAGATTTGAACTGCCAGAGAGGTGTGCATTTTAAGTAAGCAGCAAAATTCTCTGTGGACTACACTACCAGAGCTCCCTAGCATATTTTGTTTTATGCCATTGAATTGACTACGACTTTGTGTGACCCTATAAACAATAGGTCTGAATCTTGTCCTGTCCTGAGCCAATCTCAACATCTCTGACACACTGTCCTCACTGCTACAGTCACTGTGTCAATCTATCTTGTTAAGGGTCTTACAGAAAGTATTAATTTAATATTGGAGGGGAACACCAGTTGCCATTGAGTCAATGATGACTTCATAATTGTTGTGAGAGTGGATTGCCTTTGACAGTCCAAGGTACCTTTGGGTGGACTTGTACCTCCGACATTTCTATTAGTAATTGAGGGCTTAACAACTTGTACCATACAAGGGTTCCAAATTAATGCTACTTTATATATAAATATAATACTTAGAAGAAAGAAAAAGCCACATGGTCATGTAACTATCACAAGCTTGAAAACAGTATAGGACAGTTCTTCTCCATCCTTAAGATAAAAATAAGTCTAAATCAATCAACCACCAATGGGCTTAAAAGGAGTTTTTAATAATTGATATTAAGTAAAAGCTTACCAACACACGATCTTCACCAAAGTCCCTCAGTCAGTCTTACTAGACACACGCCTTTGATGCCCCTTTGAAGGATAAGAGTAGATCTCAAGTTCTGACCAACATCTACCAACTTCAACTACCTGCTCCCTGGTTCTATATTTGTTACAAGTGTAACACTTGTTACATTACAATTTCCACAAAAATAACTTGAATATTCAGAAATGTGCCAGTGGTAGAGCAACTTTTCCCTGCACTGACCCATTAGGATCTTGCTGTACTGATTTTATATCATTTGAGATTTAAGAACCAGGGAAAGGACCTGATACCAAGAACTGAACAGATGATCCATATATTCACATCAAAATGAGAATTGTTCAAAATGATTTGGTACCCTGTAAAGAATATCTTTCTATTTCATCCAAACCTTGCCCACTGAGAAACTACTGAGGTTAATTTTCCATTTTATAAAGCCCTTAACATATTGTTACCATGAACATTTGCCTCTCTCTATTTTTAAAGACATTCTGATTTAATATATGGAACTTTGTTATAGTTGCCTTTCACTTCAACATAGGGATGATTTATCAAGGCTTCTTAAAAGTATGTGCCATGCAATCACAAAGAAGTGACCTTTCATTACCCTTAAAATTGGGAAGAAATCAGCTCATTAAAAGGCAATATCGCCTGGAACAAGACAGCTCCAGTGCAAGCAGCCCCAGCCCCAGCCATCATTCCAGAAACCCCAGAACCAGAGATGACTAGCGGCAGATACAGACGTCCTGGAGCCAGGTTAA
>NW_006399789.1:19921965-19929928 GCF_000299155.1 Elephantulus edwardii
TTGAAATACAATATATTTTAAACTAAGCTTGCATTCTATCCAAAACTAGGTGTGATATCACGCATTGCACTTCATTCCATTACAGTTGTAGTTCAATATGTCATGTGTAATTCTACAAATTGTACTCTATATCTTATAATACCAAGGATTCAGTCATACTGCACACTAACAAAAAATCATGTTCTCTTACTTAAATGTTCATCATGAATTTCTCACATTTTACCACTAAGTCTGCATGTAGTTATCTCTTAGTAACACTTTTACAAGTTAATTCTACCATATAACATCATTAGCAATACACATTGCTTTGAATAAAACATCTCTTCCATCTTGAAAGCCATGGTACCTTTTCTGCTCATAAGTACATCATTTTCCATAGCTCTATATATGTATTCAACACCATATTCTTTTTATAAAATTATGGACAACTAAAAAATTAGAAATGATCAATACTCAAGAAAAGTGAGATGACAACAAATATTAACCCAAGATTTCAACATGAATGTTTGAAAACTCTACCGAGACAGGGAATATATCTTATTTATCATTATAATAAGAATGCAGTGCACATAAAAGGAATGAGGGGCGGAAGTTATTGAAAAGAAGGGAAGAAGCATATTGATGAAACACACCAGATTCAACAAATACACAAGACATTCACTCATCTGCTCCTAATACTCTCTTCTTGAAAAATGTTCTTGCCTGATATTGACTTAGTAGTCTTTGCTTTCTCCTAGTACTGATTTTGGCTTTGTAACACAAGCTTACTAATTGCTTCTTGGGCCTATGGTCTCCTGCCACGATTACTATCTTTAGTCTTCTCTCCAGTGGGATTTCTTTCTTTGTTCCAGGTTATTCTCTTTGCATCCTTGACTTGCCTCAGCAGTTTCTAATCTCAAAACCAAACTCATTACTGTCAAATTGGAACCAACTCAGAGCTGACCTTTCAGTGAGTGTCCAAGGTTATGAATCACATGAGAGAAAATTATCTTTCTTCTTCAGACTGGATCCAAACTGCAAAAAAGGCAGAGATTTTGTGTTAGCACTGCAACTTCCCATGACCTAAACCATCAGAGCATTATTTTCTAAACTAGGTCTTACTTTATTTTTTTTTCAACAGAAAGAACCAAATTCACTTATGCTGGATTAGCCTCAGAATAAAACAGACTGGCCCAGCTATTCTAAAGAAAGTAATACCCAGTTTTACATAAAGCACCACATTTTGAACTGCTTTAAAGATAACTTTAAATATCCTTGTGAGACTTTGAAATAGCAGGCAGTAGAACTAAAAAATTATTTTCCTTAATTTGCCATTTCAGAACGACACTTATATCTCAACAAAGAACGATTAGCATTCAAGATAGTCTAACACGGAGATGCAAACACAAATTTAAGCTCTCTGGCATTTAAACTAATTGATTGATTTTTACCTTGATTTTGAGTTTTTAGTATGTGAGTGTGAGTATTGGTAAGCTGCAGTCAATTAGTAATTAAGATAAAAACCCAAATTTAAATCATCTGACATAATTGTGAGATCAATACAGTAGAAGAGAGGTCTAAAAAAAAGACTTCAGAATCACTTAACAGAGCTGCAATCATCAGACCAGTTTAAGAGCAAGGATAACATCAAAAGCTACATGACAATAATAACAGAAAATACAGGTACCGCCGATAAGCAGGCAGGATATTTATTTGCTTTAGAATTGCTACATTTTCCTTTATTTGTGCAAAAGCAACTAAGAATATTTTTACAGATCAGACAAACATCTAAGAAGCAAGACTAGGTGAGCCAAGAGCCTTTCAGGATACAAAACTCACAGAACTGAAAATGCCATATGAGAGACAAACTTAGCTTATAAAGGAACTGGAAAGTATACAAAACAGTAGGAATGGACTCATGGCTGACTCTCCAGGAAGTCTCCCAAGCTGTAAATTGTGTGGCAGGACATCACATACTTGTTTCCTATATGGCTTCTTCCGGATGTGTGGTCTTTCGGTTGACACTACATCTCCAGAGTTCTTTAATTTACAGAAGGCAGGAATCGAGATTCATAGTTCATTAAAAGAGAAAGGATAAGGTGACCCTAATGTTGAAAAATAATTTGACCTTCACTTAATAAACTTCATAGTAAACTTCTAAGCATATTCTCCTCTATTCATACTAGCATACAGTCATCCTAGGAACCAGCAATTAATTGGGGACCAGTGAGTCAAGATTAAAAAAAAATACCTTAAACAAGCTATTGTGAAAGAATAAAAAATGTGTAGTGAAAATAAAATGCTAGTTTACACACAAATTGCCTCAGTGTTTCCAGTGAGGTCCATTGGGATGCTGCTGATGAAGACTTTTGTGCATGTGAACAAATATCCTTTTCTTCAGATTCCTTTTGTGCCTGCCTGATTTTTCTCTCTGGACTTTAATTCCATTAAAAAGAAAATACTTGAGCATCAGGAAGCTACATCTACCTATCTATCTGTCTATCCATGATATTGAGATAAGGAGAAAGAAAATAGAAAGTTAAAAAAAAAAAGCACAACAAACCTATGCCTTCAAGTCATTACAAAATAATGTGACAAAGGAAAAGAGTGAGTAAATGTAAAATTAAAGAATTGGAGAGTTTGAAAAGATTCAGAAAAGACTTGGTAAAGAAATAACATTTCAAAATACAACCTGAAAATTGGGAAAATTTTTGTCAAGTAGAGTTTATACAGTGTTCAACTTTTAGATGTACAGGAAACAATTCTGGGGGGAAGGAAAATAAAAAACCAACCATGGCTTGGATCAAGAACCTTAGTTTTTAAACTGACATTCTTGTTCTTTAGCACTTTAAAGGGATGCTTGAGAGCAGATTTCCCTCATGCAACACATCTTTCAATTTAATAACTGACTTTTCTATATGGAAGTATATGCAAGGATTTGTACAAGTTCAGAAAGTAGATGAGCCATGTTAAGTTAATGAACTATTATTCTAGTTATTTCCCAAACTGAAATAAATTTAAGTCAAATAGAAATTACTGGTTTTGAATAGGAGAACCACGGAGCATCTCCGAGAAGTTTTTGTGCATCTAAACTTCACCTATATGTTCCTAAGACCTTAGTCAGAGGTCAGTGTTTCACATCCACCAGCTATATGAAGGGAGAAAGATGGAGAAGTCTCTTCCTGTAAATATTTAAAGACTTGAAAATCTAATGCAGGAACACCACAAGCTGTAACCAAACTGATAGCAGTGAGATTTTTGTTGGAAACTTTACCCCAAAACTAGAGATATTTCTTTGAATCTGGAAACACAATAGCTGTTTCTCTCACAAGCTAGATTCAAGAACATTATGATTCTATGGATGTTCTGAAGGCCAATGGTTCTAGCCTTGGTAGATGTATTGAGAGTATGAGAAACCTCTTCATCTTTATCTGTCCCTTAACAAAACTTCAAGGAAATAAGAACATACATGCTTACTCATCAAAGAGGCTGTATTTAGTCAATGTTACATTCTCTGGTGGCATAAGCTGCAGTGAGTCACGCAGTGGGGTGGGGGGGAGAGGGGGAAGGCCTTGCAAATACAGGACCTCAAATCCAATTCACCTGCAGCTTGAGGAGGAAAAGTGAGCAATCTCCTTCCACTAAGATTTACTTCGTCACAAGGCCTTCTTCTAGAAGGTCGCTTTGAGTCAAAATAAATTAGACTACCATGAATTAGAATGAATGTTCTTAGAAGCAAGGACTGTGAGACTTCATCTCATCCTTTGATCAGGAGGGTCCAGTCCATGGAAAAACATTTATTTTATGGAAAAGTAGAGGGTCACCAAAGAGAAGCTCTTCATTGAGATGTATTAGCAAAGTAACTACAACAACGGGATTAAACACAGTAGAGACTGTGAAGACGGGCAGAACTGGGCAGGGTTTCCTTCTGCTCTGCACACGGTTGCTATGAGGCAGAGTCTACTCAACAACGCCTGAATACAATATGACAAACCTGTGTGAGATTGAGACACACCTGTCTTTAAGTCTCCACCCACCACTACTGCAAAGTCCTCAAATCATTATTGACTCAGATTGTTGAGGGTTTTCTTACTCATTCTCTGAGAGCCAAGATAAACCTTTGATAACAGCAACAACCTGTTCTGGAATTTTCATTTGTTCAGTTTAGAGATAGTTTACAGAGACATGCTTGCACTGACCAGGAAGGAAATACATCCATCAGTTCACATTGTATTAAATTCCTCAACACCTAGCATTTCAGGTGCTCTACATCCAGGAAACTTAATATACAGAACATTCTTTCATACAATCACCTCGGCTGCCTCTCCTAAAGCTTTACTCAAATGTTACACATGCTACCATTTTTTCACCTCTTCTCTCACTTGAGATCTTATTGTTGGCATAAGTTCAGTATTTTCCCTTCTCCCTGGACTTTCCAAGATTATAGTAAGCTTTTCTGATTAAATAGTAGAACTGTTAACAATACCAGTGGATAACACAATTACATTTTACATTTCTGTGCCTTTCCTGTCCTTATTGACATCAAAGTCAAACTTCATCTATAATGTTTCTCATGTATACAGGGTAATCTTGAAAAGTTGAATCAGCTGGAGAGAATTTTTGCTCCACATAGAAACTTGGGGAAGCTCAGAGCCTCTCTTCGTAAGATTCTAATGGGCCTAAACATACATTAAGTTCTCTCTTATCTTGAGGATGATGATATTCCTGATCCAAACCATGGTCTTTCTGTATGAGGCATGTGATGCTGTTATTATGTTGTTGTTATGTGCCGTCGAGTCACCTGCGACTCATAGCGACCCTATGTACAACAGCCCTAAATTCCGCTCTGTCCTGTGCCAACCGCACTGTCTCTGACACTCCCAACCCAATTATCCCAGTCACTGAATCAATCCACCTCATAGAGGGCCTTCCTCTCCTGCGCCATCCCTCCACCCTCCCAAGCATGATGTCCCTCTCTAAGGACCGGTCTCTCCTCACAACATGTCCAAAGTAAGTTAGACGGAGCCTCAGAATCCTTGCCTCCAAGGAGCCACCCGGTTTAACCCTCTCCAGGACAAATCTGTTTTCCTAGCAGTCCATGGTATTCTCAGTACTCTTCTCCAGCACCACAGCTCAAAGGCATCAATTCTCCTTCTATCCTCCTTGGTCATTGTCCAACTCTCTGATGCATAACAGGTGATTGCGAAGACCGTGGCTTGTATCAGAGCACCTTAGTCTCCAAAGAGGGTAATCGAAGACGCCAAAAGCCCTCGACATCCGTTCCGGCAAGAAGGTCAAAGGAGGGGCTAGGCATCTGACTAGCTGAAGTTGGGCACCTTAGAGAACAGCCATCATGCTAGACAACAAATAAGGAAGACCAAAGAAAAATCAGTGGCTTTGGATTTAGTTGCCAGGAATGTGAGTATGTTCTGCATCAATATCACATGACTTACTGACAATATTATGCACATTATTCTATTATGGGACCCTGGACTGCCACCTGAACCGACTAACCAGTCCTAGAAGGAGAATAGCCTACAAAAAAGCTTCTTAAAGTAAATGTGGTGAAACTTCACCTCACTTACTTTGGACATTTTATCAGGAACAATTCCTGAAGCAAAATATCTTGCTTAGTAAAGTAGAAGGTGAATGAAAAAGAAGAGGCCCCTCATGAGATGGAGTGACACAATGGCCCCAGTAACTTTAGTCTCCCCTATAACACTGGTTCGGCACCAGATTGGGTAGTGCTTTGTGTTGTTGTGCATGTAGTTGCTATGATCAAATCACCCAATGAAGGCACCTGAAAATAACACTATTATCTTCCTTTCTTTTAAGAAGCTCATCGAGAAAATCTATTTTGATGACAAAAAAAAAAAAATTTTAGGATTAAAACCATACCTCTATTCTGTGCTCTCATAATATGTGAATTACTCTATTATAAGGTATAAAGCACAGTAATGCAATAATTTCCTTATCTATAACCCTTGCTAGACAGTGAGCTACTTGAAAGCAAAGATTACATTTTTCATCCTTAATATTTGTATTACATTAGTATCAGTAGTACCAAGTTTGGACATTGAAAAAAAACAACAACAACATACTCTAACATCATTGTGACTTTTTTTAAAAAAAATAGTGAAAATAGATAGCAAACAAAATCCTGACTATAGGTTTGTTTAGCACAGTTCTTATTTCAATATTCATTAGGGATGCTTGTAACTTGAAAGGCAGCACTTCTAAAATATTCAGAGTGATCACTAAATGACCACATTTATACCTACGTACCAAGGTCAAGGAAGTCCAATGTTTTACAATGACAGTCTTAAAACAAAATAAAAATCATGTTTCTAAATTCTGTGAAACAAACACAATTCAATTCTTTAAACTCAGCTCAATTGATGATTTTCTTTTTAAATGGTAAGCTTCTTAACTTAAGACAAATTACATCTAGTAGACAGTATGTAAAGAAATTTAACAAATGTAAACTAACCCAAATAAATCATATCATAAATCATTTTAATGACCCACTTAATGAAGATAAACTTATTATTAACTAATATGGTCCTTTAATGTCTTTATCATATGTATTAATTATTATAGAACCAACTGGTTAGACAAGTCAGCTTAGGTTTGTTCCTTGTCAACATCCAATTAAGAGTTACCACAAAATTTGTAGAATCATGGTAATGATGGGCTCCTGAGCACTCTAATAATGTATTTAAAACATCTATCTGTCAAAATGCTTTACTGTTTCTCATGCCAAAGAGTTGTACAAGAATTTTATGAAACTATAACTGCCCTTGTTTATTGTCTGCCTGGCCAATTAACGCAATTCCTGTATGTATGTTGTAATCAGAATGCAGGATGAGAAAACAGCTTCACTGTAACCATAATCACTGAGTCACCTCCAAATATTGCAATGCTTCCTGCCTCCAGTCAACACACCTGCACACTCGGGGTCACCAAAATAGGCATTATTGTTATTAGTGTTGTTACCAAATACCATCCAGTCAATTATAATTCATATAAAACCTATTGAATGATGTTTCAGTTTGCACTCACCTGTCATCCTGGAGTGATCTTCAACAAAATAAAGCTCCTTTGTTCCACTCATTGTGTCAATTCATCTCGTTGAGGATCTTCCTTTTTCTTGGACTCTACTTTCTATGAAGAGGAATGTGGCATCAGGATTGGAGGGAGACTCATCATTAACCTACATTATGCAAATGACATAATCTTGAGTTTTGAAAGTGATGAAGACTTGAAGCACTTTTTGCAAAGATAAAGGAATGCAGCCTTTGGTATGGATTGCATTTTGACATCAAATAAACCAAGATTCATACCACTGGACTCATAGGCAACATCGTAATGGATGGATAAGAGATTGAAACTGTCACCAGTTCTTCTTATTTGGATCCACAATTAACACTCTTAATACCAACAGTCAGAAAATAAGGAGACACACTATGCTGGGAAAGTCTACAATTAGGGACCTCTCCGAATTATTGAGAAGTAATTATGTCAGTTTGAGGACTAAGGTATGTATGATTGAGGCCATAGTCTTTCTGATAATATGCTATGCATCTGAGAGCTAGACAATGAAAAGATGACAAGAAGAATTTATGCCTTTGAGTTGTGGTGTTTAGAAGAGTATGGAACAACCCATGGACTGCTAAAAGAACAAAACAAATATGTATTGGAGATCCAGAGTGCTCTTTGGAGGCAAGAATAATGAGGCTTCACCTCATATACTTTGGTCATGTTGCTAGGAGGAGTTATTCATTGGGAAAGGGCATGATAATAGGAAGGGTGGAGGGTTGACTAAAGAGAAGACCCTTGACCAAGTGGATTGATGTGATGACTGCCTCAATGGGCTCTTGTCTGTCGGGTAGCGTAAGAGTGGCACAGAATAGAACAGGGTCCAGATATTTTGTTCAAAGTGTTGCTATGAGTTGAACTCAATTTGATAGCACTGAACGACAAC
>NW_006399789.1:19930658-19931892 GCF_000299155.1 Elephantulus edwardii
CAACCTGACACAAACTTTTCTTTATTTAAAATCATCCAACATTCCCTTGTTCTGTTCAAACATTTGCTTCATGGTCTATGTTTATTTAGGGTTCACATGAGAATGATTAAGTGTTCTGAGATTCCCATTCTGTTTACTATTAGTTATATCATATGCACAGTTAGATACTTTTACATAGTCAATAAAACACAAGTGAACATCAACTTCATCCTGCTATTCTTGGCATTTAGCCTAGAACCATCTTGCGTCTGAAAAGATAACCCTATCAATGGCTTCTTCTGATTTAAACAGTTTACTTTTTGCTAAATGTTAGTACAAAAGTCTATAAACCAAGACCCAGGACACAAAGCCTTTAATTTATTATTCAGAGTCAACTCTGGTGACCCTTCTCAACATTCCTGGATTTATTCCTGATAATATGAATGTCTGATTCTCTACTAGTGCTTATCAACTCTTCTCGTGCATTTGTTATTTCACTGTTTTACTCTTCACATATACACACACACACACACACACACACACGTTTTGTTGTATTTTTAGAGGAAAGTTCATGTAGTGAATTTGGTTCTTTAGCTATTTTTATGCAAATTGTTCCATGATATTGGTTTTCATTTTCATTACAATTTTCACAATGTATTGACATTTTATCTCTATTCTGTGTTCTATCTCTATTGATTTAGCTTGCCTTTCCCTCCTTGTTGTCTTCTCTTGGTTTTAGGGTAAATGTTGACCATTTTATCTCTTGTATTTCTTCAAAGATATTTTGTTGCTGCTGTTAGGTGCCATCGAGGTGCCTGCAACCCATAGTGACCCTATGTACAGCAACTCTGAACCCTGCCCTGTCCTGAGCCAGTCTCACTAATTCTCCTGGTTAATGATCAAGTTATATGCACATATATTATTTGCCTAAAAAGTGGCATCAGGGAGTAGTTCATTTTAAGTTAAAAGAATGTATTAAGGTCATAGTCCTAGAGGGTCTTTACACTCTATCAGACCAATAAATCTGAAATTTTTTTATGAATTCTTTTTCAAGCTGGATATAAAAGAGGCCATAGCCAAAACAACTATGCGATATCATCTCACCCCAGTAAGAATAGGAAAATTTAGCAGAACAGCAAACATCAAATTCTGGCAAGGTTGTGGACAAACTGGAACCCTATTCCCTCTTGGTGGGAGTATAAATGGTGCAACCACTATGGAAGGCTACATGGTGCATTCTCAAAAAGTTGCAAAT
>NW_006399789.1:19932433-19939985 GCF_000299155.1 Elephantulus edwardii
GAATTGTAGAGAGGGGGGTAGGGAGAAAAGTGCAACAATGAATGACTAGAAACACCAAACTTTCATTTAAATTAATTTTTTAAAAAAGAGGCCATGGCACCAGAGATGTCACTGTTTATGTCAGATAGATCTTGGCTGAAAGCAGATAATACCAGAAGAATGTGTATTGGTATTTTACTCACTTCGCAAGGCATTTCACTACGTGGATCATAACAAAATATGACTAACAATGAGAAGAATAAGAATCCCAGAACACTTAATTATGCTCATATGAAACTTAGATCAAGAAGCTGTTGTTTGAACAGAGCAATGGAACACTGCTGCTACTGCTGCTCTTGTTGTTGTTGTTTTTGTTGTTGCTCTGTGCTGTAGAGTCAGTCACCTGCAACTCATAGTGGCCCTATGTACAACAGCTCTGAACCCTGCCCTGTCCTGAGCTAGTCTCACTGACCCCGACACACCTAATTCCATCACTCAAGGGAACACTAGGTGGTAAAAACAAGAAAGTGTGAATCAAGACTCTATAGTTTCCCCATACCTATTCAATCTGTTTGCTGAACAAATTATTCTATAAACTAGATTTTACAAAGAAGAAAATGGCATCAGGATAGGAAGATGCATCAACAGTCTGAATTATTCAGGTCACACAATTTGCCTTGCTGAAAGTGAAGAGGACTTCAAACCGTTGCTGCAGAAGATCAAAGACTACAGCCTTCAACATCAAGAAAACAAAAATCCTCACCTTCAGGTTGGTAGGCAGCATCAGATAGATGGGGGGAAATTTGAATTTTCAACAATTTCATCTTTCATGGATCCACAATCAACACCCTTTGTACTAGAAGTAAAGAAATTGAAAGATCTATTGAGAAAGTTGGCTATCAAGGACTTCAGCAAAATACTAAGTTGCAATGATGTCAGTTTGGAGACTAGGGTGTGCCTGATTCAGGCCATGGTCTTTTCAATCAGCTTCTATGCATGTGAGACCTAGACAATGAACAAGGATCACAGAATAAGAATTGATGGCTTTAAGTTGTGGTGTTGGAGAATGGTACTGAATATCCTATGGACTGCCAAGACACAAACCGTTACGACTTAACATAAGTGCAACCAAGTGCTTCTTAGAAGTAAAAATGGTAAGGCTTCTTCAACTCACATGCTTTGAGCATGTTATTGTGAAGAACTATTCCTTAAGAAGGAACATCGTGCTTGGGAAGGTGGAAGATTAGTAAAAGAAAGACTTTATTGAGATGAATTGACATAGTTACCATAACAATGGGCTCAAATATGTCAGAGATTATAAAGAGGGTGCAGGATATCTCAAGATTCAGATCTGTTGTTTATAGGGTTGCTATGAGTTGTACTCAACTCAATAGGATCTAATAACAACAACAACATATCCCTGGTCAGACCATCAGCAGTAATTGATAGCTGGGCATCATTTAGTACATATGGTTTCATGCCAGCTATATAAATCCTGCTAACTAGTTTCTTGCTTTAGTCTTTATATTATTTTATTCTAGGTAAGTAAGGCAATAGCTGTATCTTGGCTGGTCATTCACTTATTCTTTATATTTTTCTATATTTCCTATATTTTTGTACGTAAATATATATAAAGTGCTATAAAGGATAAATATATAGAATTATTAAGATTCCTGGTAGAGAAATGAAGAATGAATTTTATTTTTTGTCTAGTTGTACTTGTTTCATCAATGTCTTTTAACCATATTTACTGCCTGGCTGGGAAACTATCCAGTGGCTGTCTGTTGATCAAACCATTGCTTCTCAAACATCTTTAAGGCTACAGGTATGTGTTCTCCATTTAATTGCTATCGAGACCTTGAGAATAATGAGTTTTCAGTAATATTTTCAAATTACAGTGATATTCCTCAAACATATCTAGATGTTTGGTGGAATCTTATTTTTTAACTTTATTTTAATTGTATTTACATTTTCAGTGTGCTCAATTTATTTGAATCTTTGAACATCATAAATTTGTTGTCCATTTTGTATATGTAGACAAGAGAAGCATTTAGTCAGTGAATGGTCTTTAAGGAAGTTTTGAAATTATTCCAAAAGTTAATGCTTAAATTGTACAAAAAATTACTAGAAAAAAAATAAATTTTAGTTAAAATCAGTGTATGTAGCCAAAGCTACAAAGAAGAGAAAAACAGATTTTAAAGTGTATAGCTCTCGAGAGTGTAACAACAAAATTCTCTGTAGGAGGCATTTAATTAATATATACTACTATAATAGTCAGATCCATAGCAAATTATAGGGATAGGACAAGAGCCAGCAGCATCTCTTCCTTTGAATGTGGGGCCATCAAGAGTCAGGGACCAACTCAACCTCAGCTCATAGCAACAACAAAAGTTGCCCAGCACTCTCTCACTTTGATGCCAAGGTAGCACTCTGCTGCCAAAGCACTACCCAGTCTTTCTGAGATGGTATTTATGGCATCAGAAACATAAAACCAGTATCCATTTTTTAAAACTCAAGCCTGATGACTTCACATACAGAACAATTTTTTCTACAAATATGAATTTGACAACTGTCAGTTGCATGTATTCAGAATTAATGTTCGATAAAGTGTCAACCCACAATCAGTTTGAAGAGGGGGTGAATGTTCTCTGGGGAACCCATCTTTTCACTCTGTCTCACATAACGTTATTTTTTTTTAAGGAAGGAAACTGCAGAGTCAAGGACAAAGTAAGAGAAACTGTAATTTTATAGACACTCCAAGGTTAGGATTTTACTTCTGCAGGACAGATTCATCCTAGACTTAAGTACCCTTTCCCTCCTGTCACAAGAGACTGAACCAAAGAAGACAAAAGTCCATATGGAAGTTTTAATTGAGGACACTAAGACTATTTTTAGAAGATTAAGACTGTGGTATTACTTCCAAACAACAGGACTTTTTAAAATATTTTGGACATTTGGACCCTGAGAATCTTCTTCGTCGACAGGTGAGAAAAGCAAAGATCAATATAGAGGCCTTTAGATGACTGGATCAAAAGATCTGAGAGCCCACTCATAGCCATAAGTCATGAACTTCTGCAATGCCTGCCTCTGCCCCACCCACCTGGCCTACTTGGTTTCATGCCAGTTTAAACCTTTCAAATGGAACCTCCTACTGAATTCCTTCCTAGGTACCTTGATGTAGGCCAGTTGCAGCTTCTGAGCCCCAGGCAAGAGGCGATGTCAGCTCTGAACTGGAGCACCTGTGGCTAGTCCAATACTCCTCTTCTGATTCATCCTGATTGCCACCCACTAGGAGCTGTCAAAGCTCTGGTAGTTACAGCTCTAAAAACCATAAACACATACACATTCAATTCTATCAACAGAGACTTGAATTATATATACAACTCCAATTTGTATTCAGTTGAATCAACTAGGACTTTTGCTTGAAAATAGTTCCAGCTTGTATTTTTGTATATTTTCTACTTTCTACCAAGGTTTTGGGTTTGGTTGGGGGTTTTTTGAGGAGGAGGTTATTTGTTTTGTTAGAAGCTATGCAGTAGACTATGACTCAGTGATCGTATAAACAAGAGATCCAAATTTTGCCCAATCATGCTGCCCTATCATCCTCACAACCTCCACTGTGCTCAAGCTCATTGATGTAATCACCATGCCACTCCCTCTCATTGACGGCCTCTCTCTCCTTTTCTGACTTTCCATCTTTTTCAAAAGCTAGTGCCTCCTGGCAAGCTCTGGTAGCTCATTGATGCTGTTATCTGCCATCGAGTTACCTGCATCTCATAGTGATCCCTACGTACATTAGCACAGAGCTCTTAATGCTGCCTTAACCTGAGCCAATCTCATCATCTCCACCAGACCTAATCACACTTCTCCAGTCATGGAGCCAGTCCATCTCCTCCTGAGTCATCTTCTCCTATGTTGTCCCTCCACCATTCCACACATAATGTCCCTCTGCAAGCACTGGTCTCTCCTGGCCACATGCTTTTGCTGGCAGTTTGGTGATAAAGAATTACACTACCAAGTTGGGCATGTTGTCATGTGTCTACTGACAACATACTCAAAGTATCAAAGATGAGTTTTATCTTCCTAACATCTACGGATCACTCTAGTCACATTTCCTCCAAGACTGAACTGTTTCTTTTTGGCAGTCCACAAGATAGTCAATATGTTTTTCCCCAAACTCATAATTCAAATGCATTGATTCTTTTTTGGTCTTCCTTTTGTCACAATGCCTGACCTTACCACATGATTTTTAGTTTTCTATTTCTGGTGACCTTTTATCAATGTTTGTTGTTAGGTGCTGTGGGGTTGGTTCTAAGTCATAGTAACCTCACGTACAAGAAAGAGAAACGCTACCAGTACTGTTCCATTCTCACAGTCATTGTTCCACGTGAGTTCATGGTGCACTTTGTTAGTCTACTTCACTGAAGATCTTCTGTTTTCTCACTAACCCTCCAGTTATGTAGGCATAGTCCTCTCAACTTTTCATTCTTTTTTAAAATTTTCTACTAGTTTATTTACAAAATTTGAAAACCCTGTTTTCAAGAACAAATTCTTTCAATTTCCCTCCCCCTTCCCCATCGATCAAATTGTACAACACCATGATTAATTCCCCACCCCCTGCACAACGTCATCTCTCTCCTTCCAACCTCTCTCAGGTCTCTGGGATCCTTGTACTCATTCTACAGTAATGGCTTTATACAATATGTGTCCTTGTGGGACTGAGTTAGTTCACTCAGCATAATGCTCTCCAGTCCCAAAATCATTGCTCCTGCGTGCTGCATAGTATCCCGTTGTGTGAATGTACCATAATTTATCAACCCATTCATTTGTGTTTGGACATTTGGGCTGTCTCCATGTTTTTTTGATGATGAACAATGCTGCTATGAATATTGGTGTATAAGAATTTTCACAGAGGAAGATATTCAAATAGCAAAAAGATACATCTTGGTGTAATCACTGGCAAATCAAAACTACAAAGAGGTACCATTTTAGTCCAGTAACAGTGGCAAAGTTTAACAGGGCAGCAAGTACTAAATTTTGGAAAGGATATGGCAAGAAAAGAACTCTTATACATTGTTGGTGGGATTGTAAAATGATACCCCCATTCTGGAAGGCACTTTGGCACTTTCTCAAAAAGCTGAACATTATATTTGGGGGTAGGGGGTGGGGTTTGGGGAGGTGTGGGGGGAATTGTGTACCAATGAGGGAGTTCTTCTTTTGCTTTTCAAGGAGAGAAGCAAATGCGGGGGGAGGGGGGAGAGGTTTGTGCGGGGAGAAGGGTGCAACAATGGATGAATGGAATTCCAAAATCTCTGTAGATGTTCATTGAAATGAAAAATAAACAACCTAAATTTAAAAAAAAAAGCTGAACATAGAAATTTCATATGACCCAGCTAGTCTACTACTTGGAATAAACCCTGAGAATATGAGAACTGAGGCACAACTGTTTATTCTTGATGGGATCCTTGTGTACCATCAAGTTGGAACTGACCCACTGCTGATCCGTCAGTGGGTTTTCAGAGGCAATAAATAGCACTGGAAGTGATAAACTTTCTCCCATTGAGCAGCCGGTGGATTAAAACTGTGTACCTTTGGGCTGGTGGTGCAATTGCTTGCTATTGAGTCACCTCAGTTCCCTCTCCTTCCTAATCACATGTCCAAATTACATGGACCCAAGTCCTCCCATCCTCACATCTAAAGAGAATTCTGGTAGTACTTACAGGACTCATTGTTTTCTTCTGGAAGTCTATGGTGTACTCAATATACTTCACCAACATCATACTTCACAAATCAATTATTCAGTCTGGCTTAATTGTCAAGATTTTCATGACTAGTAGGCGATTGCAAAGACCATGGTGTGGGATAGGTACCCCTTAGTTCTCAAGGTGACATAGCTGTTTTTCACACTTTATAAATGTCTCCTGCAGCATATTCACAAGTCTCAGTCTTCTTCATTTTCACGAAACAAGGTGTGTCATTTATGTATCACAGGTGAGTTAATGAGGCTTCTTCCAATCCTGATGACACATGTTGTTCTCCCTACAGTCCAATAAACCTGTGGAATAATTACAAACATTCATAGATAACCCATAGAGCTATGTCCATATAATGCAGTAGCCAGTCACTTTGCTGATAAAGAAAAGGCTGGCAGTTCTAAGTCAGAGTTGCTCTGAAGGAGAAATATGAACAGCCTGCTTCTATAAGGATCACAGCCTTGGGCACCCTATGGAACAGTTTTACTCTGACCTACAGGGTCTCTGTGAGTAGGAATTAGCTTGACAGCACATAACAAAGATATTAATTGCCCACCAATTCCTGCCTACAAAAGTTGTGCTGCAATAGCATCATTTCTTTGGTAAAAGAGTTTTGGGAATGGTATCGTGATCATCAATTGTCAGTAAATATTAATTGTATCTTGGAGATGAAAATGATAAAAATGTGGCCCATTTAGCAGATACAGCTTACTAAATTATATGTAAGATTAAAAACTACCATCATTCAGCCTAAAGCATTACTTCCCTGCATGAGTGGATATTTGCAAAGCTGATTTACAGTGTGGCAAATAAGGAAATGGAATGATATACAGAGGTAGAGATGCTGCAAGAATTGCCATGCATGCACTATTCTCAAGTACTATGTACTATAAATTCTCAAAAGATAAAGTGTACACCAGAAGAGGCAGTGAACCATCTTCTTTACACTCCTTCAATTCTGCCAGAACTCTGAAATTAAAATAGGAAGGAATAAAAAAGGAGAAACTGCTTTGAAATCAGACTAGATAACACCCAATGTCAGATTTATCACTTGTGTTCCCACCCTGTATGAACTTGTGTGAACTTGGGCAAGACTGAGCCTCAATATCTCAACTGCTTTTTATTTTATTTATTTATTTTATTGTTGTTGGTTTTGGTTTTTAAGAACAGAGATATCTTCCTTGTAATTATGTGGATACTGTGTGATAATTAATATAAAATAATGGTATGTTTTTAATCAATTTTAGTGATACATAATACCTAACTTCCCCCCCAAAAAAAATTACCTAACCCAACCCAAACTGTCAAGTAAATTCTGACCAATAGTGGTGTTATATGAAAGGGTGGAATTGCCTCTGAAATAGCTTTTTAAGCTATGAATGTTCTCTAAATAATTTCTGAGGCTGCAAATCTTTATGAAAGTCGACTGTCTCATGTTCCTTCTATGAAGTGGAAGTAGACTTGAATGACCAAACTTTTGGTTAGCAGCCAAACACTAAACTCCTGCATCGCCAGGGTTCATCATCTAGACTGTTGATGTTAGGGGCCAGCCCAGCCGAGTACAACTCATAGTGACCCTTTGAACTATCCTGTGCCTTTCTCAATCTCTGACACACTCAAGCCTATTGCTGCAGTTACTGTGTCAGCCCACCTGGTTAAGAGTCTTCTTCTCCTTTACCATCCCTCCACCTTCCCAAGCTTTATGTCTCTCTCTAAGGAATAACTTCTTTTTTAAAAACAATTTAGGTTATTTTTCATTTCAATGAACATCTACAGAGATTTTGGAATTCCATTCATTCATTGTTGCACCCTTCTCCCCG
>NW_006399789.1:19940090-19954326 GCF_000299155.1 Elephantulus edwardii
CCCCCTACCCCCAAATATAATCCACTCTGCAACCCTCATTGCATACTCCTACGATAAAAATAATGCCCTAAAATATAATACTTTTAGTCTAAAAGGAATAACTTCTACTAGCAACATATCCAAAGTATGTGAGACAAAGCTACTAGATTTAGGTCTAGATGCATACACTTAGATATCACTCAAACAGGAAAAAAATACTATCTACTGCCACAGAATCAATTCTGAGTCATGGTGGCATCCATTAGAGCTCTGAAACGATAAAATGGGCCCATTTTTCGACTGAGTGAAGCTTAGGGGCTCAAACTATTGACCTATCAGGTATCAACTTAATACTTAATCACGTACTGCAGCACCGAGTCTACACACACAAAAACATGCACATACAAATATACATACATATGTGTACATATGTAAGGGTGATAAAATAGTCTATGATATGTAATATAAGAACAACCTGAAATAATACAAAGATATTCAATAGTTGTGTACATCTTATTAGTAGCTATGCACAGGGCAAGTCTGACACTATTTTATTGCTGATATTATGAGTTCCTCCATTACTTGAGAATGCTAATAAATGAGATCAGTAAGAACACTTACTATCTTTTAATTTCATTTAAAGGAGATAAATAATTGTTGGATAACATTTTGAACTGGTGTTATTGAGAGAAGTTTAAAAACCAATTAATTGAAACTAAGATTGAAACTAGAGAAGCCGCTTAGGATGATGGAAACAAGTAGTGACCTAATGTCACCAAGGGAAGCGCGGTGTTGAGATTCTGGAGATGACCCGATAGAGAGGAGCAATTAGTTCATCTTCCTAGCTTAAACTACAGAAGTTACAGGAACACAAAAGTTTTCATAGTAAAGGTACTAAACTGTGGTACTTTTTCCTATACAATTTTGTCTTATAAAGATATAAATTATCTTAAACTCTAAGCAGAATTATCATTTTTTAAAAAAATACTAAGTAAATTGAAGAGAAAACCAGTTTGTTCTGCAACCTTTTACCCCAGTCACAATAAAAAAAATCATTAACAGTAGCATCAAGAAGTCATCACTCTTATAAACATACTGTAGAAACATGTTGCTGTTGTTATGTGCCGTCAAGTCGTTTTTGACTCATAGCGACCCTATGCACAACAGCCCTAAACCCTGCTCTATCCTGCGCCAACCGCACCGCCTCTGACACACCCATCCCGATTACCCCAGTCACCGAATCAATCCATCTCATAGAGGGTCTTCCCCTCCTGCGCTGTCCCTCAACCCTCCCAAGCATGATGTAGAACATATGCTGTAGAAAATGTTACAGAAACATTTCAAATAAACCTCTCAAAAACTTTCAGAATATTTTTAAATTAGAGATTTTGCATATAACACAATAATAATCACAACCACTTAAATTAAAATTTCATTTCAGATCTTCTTTAAGGTAAAATTTGACATATTTACTGCTTTTTATATTTCAATTCATTGTATTTATATATAATATATATTTAATTTTTATATATCATTTATTATATTTTGTATATTTTAACAGTAAATTTAGGGAATCCTTCCATTGTTATAATTAAGCAATACCAAATTTAAATATGTACCAAGCAAAATTCTAGGTATAATTATACGCTAATAACAATTTTTAAAATTCTTACATTCCTGGGCCCTTACGATTCCTTAAGGAGCTCTGGTAGTGTAGTGCATTACATGTTGGGCTGTGAACCAAAAGTTTAGCTGTTCAAATCCCCCAATCGTTGCACAGGAAAAAAATGAAACAGCTCCCACAGGTCAAAATGGACTCAGTGGTAGTAAGTTCTTGAAGTTTGTTCTTGTAGAAACACATGAATCAGAGTTAAATAAACAACTACATACGTGCAAAGTGTTATAAACTAATAGTTGAAAGATTATATGATAGCACTACAAAGAAAATTAAGTTGTAATTGGATGAAGAGGGATTGAGTCACTTGAGATTCCTCGTTCCTGTGATGAGAATTTAACCACTTGCAAAAAACAGACATCAATATCAGTGAGTGATTCTGGCCTTTGGATCTGGAGACCTTCAGGTAGTATTTAATAATTGCTTCTTAGAGAAATCTCTCCTAAATTCAGAAGCACACTGGAAGAGGACTATATATGTGTATTATATGTATATGTGTATGTAATCATAAACTTTTAGGATCTCAGATAAATATAAAAAGAGGAGATATAAATTTCTCTGTGTGAGAGGGGTGTATAATCCACTCACTCATTATAATAGTTTAACTATTCAACTGTAGTTGAATAATCATAAGAGTTCAACTACTTTGTTGTTGTTGAGTGACTTGGAGTCAGAATCCACCTGTCACTGACTCTGCAGGTTTATCAGAGGCAGTTAATCACACAGGAGACTGTCAATCCTTCTCCAGCAAGAGCAGCTGGTGAATTCAAATAGTGTGTATTTGGGGTTGCAGCACAGATTCCTACCACTCTAGTTGAATAATTCTGTAATAGCTCAACTATTAAACATGTTCCACACATATGTATGTAAATATACATACACATACATATAAGAGGGCACTCTGGTGGTTGAGTGGGTAACATGCTGTCAACACAAAAGCAGGAATTTGAATCCACCAGCTGTTCTGTGGAGCGGTCTTCTCCTTTGCAATTTACAGTCTCTGACAACCCTCTATAGAGAAAGCTTTGAGTCAATCCTGAGTCATTGGCACAAATGAGGGTATGTATGTATTTATTTAGGATTATGAATTTATACATTTGAAAAAACTACATGCACATACATTTATAGACTCATATATAATAGGATAATAGGAGATATATATATATCTATATATATAGATATATATCTCCTAAAATTTCATCATTATGAATTAGAGAGAAGACCTGAATGTTAAACTTTATAGTCAGTTCTTTTCAGTGAAATACAATTTTATGAAATTGTTCAATTAAGTTCAATTGAACTCAAAAGGTTCTTTTTCTTATTTGCAAGCTAAATCTCTTTTTCTTCTTGATGTTGGGTTTCAATCCATTGAAGACTGCAGTTCTTGACTTTTTACAGCAAACACTTTAAGTTCTCTTCCGTTTCAGTAAAGAGTGTGCCATTTGTATAGTGTAGGTTGTTGGTGAGTCTTCCTCCAATCCTGATGCCACATCCTTCCTCGTAAAGTCCAGTCTCCCAAATGATCCATATATAGATTGAAAAAGTATGGAGACAGGATGCATCTCTGATACACTCCTTTCCTGATTTTGAACCATGTAGTGTTTCCTTGCTCTGTTCTGACAACTGCTTCCTGATCCAACTACAGGTTTCAAGTGAGCAAGATGTTCCAGGATTCCCATTCTCCTCAAAGTTAGCCAAAATTGTTGTGATCCACAGTCAATGAAATACAGATAAACATTTATCTGGTACTCTGCTTTCAGCCAGGATTCATCTAACTTTGGCTGTGATGTCCTAGTGTCATGACTTCTTCTAAATCCAGTGTGTATTTCTGGCAGTTCTCTGTAAATTTACTGTTGGAGTAATTTTTTAATAATCTTCAGCACAATTTTACTTGTGATATTGGCCTACTGGCAGCACCATGATAAATGAGGAGATTGAGATTGTACATCCTTTCAGCTTGCTCGGCTCCACAATCAACACACCTGGCATCAGCAGTCAGGGAATAAAAAACTAATTGTATTAGGAAAATCTGCTGTTAAGGACCTCACCAGAGTGCTAAAGAACAATTATGTCAGTATGGAAACTAATGTGTGCCTTGTCCAGGCCACGGTCCTCACAATTGCTTGCTATGTATCAGAGAGCTGGATAATTACTGAGGATGACAGAACAAAAATCAATGCCTTTGAGTTGTGACGCTGAGAAAAAGTATTGAACATACCATGGACTACAGAACAGTTTTGTGTTGGAAAAGGTAAAACTAAGTTGCTCCTTGGAGGCAAAGATTCTGAAGCTCCATCTCACATATTTTGGGCATGTTGCCAAGAGGCACAAGTCCTTGGAGAAGGACATCATGCTTGGAAAGGTGGAGAGGCAGAGCAAGAGAGGGAGAACCTGGAAGAGGTGAACTGACACAGTAACTTGAGCAATGGGGTTAGGGATATCACGGACAGTGAGAATGGCTCAGGATAGGACAGAGTTCAGAGCTGTTAGGCATAGGGTCACTATGAGTCACAATTGACACAAAAACATATAACACAATAGCAATAAGCTACGTATGTTTAACATGACCTGATCCAGTCCATGGTCTTCTCAGTTATTTACTATGAATGCTTAGACAATGACTAAGGATGACAGAAGACGAATAGATACTTTCAGTTGTGGTGCTGGAGGAGAGTCTTGAACATACCATGGACTGCCTGGAAAACTAACAAGTCTGTCTTGGAGAAGGTTAAACCATGTTTCTCCTTGGAGGCTAGGATTTTGACGTTCCTTCTCACATATTCTGGGTATGTAGCCAGGAAGGACCAGTCCTTGGAAAAGAACATCATGTTTGGAAGGGTAGAAGAATAGCACAGAAGAGGATGACCACAGACGAGATGGATCAATACAGTAACTGGGGTAATAGGGTACGTGTGTCAGAATCAGGAGAGGGCAGGCTTCATAGGGTCATTATGGGTCTCAGGAGACTCGACGACACATAATCACAACAACATGGCAATATAAAGTCTCATGCCATCAAGTCAGCTTTGACCCACAGTGACCGCATGTGTGTGAGAATAGAGCTCTATTCCACAGAATTTTTAATGCCTTTGATGTTGGGGAAGTGCATTGGAAGGACTTTTCTTCTGAGGCACCTCTGAATATGTACTCAAGTGTTTAACTGTTTGTGCCTGTTGAAAAATCCAAGAATTAAAGGAAACTCAGGTGACTGCTTAGTATTAAAGGGAAAAACTGAAAAGAAATTGCATCCTGGATCATGTCTCCAAATGCATGCGCACATAGTTTCCAGTGGGGCATAATTTTAATCCCCTCTGACTTTAGAGAAACTGCAATCAAAGTTTTTGGACAAGTACATTGCAGTTTATCCTAGCTTTGAAACTAAGTGACTTGTGACCTTGAACAAGTCACTTAATCTCTTTGAATCTCAGTATCCTCATTTATAGAATGGAGTTAAGAACGCCTCCTTCAAGGAGCTGTGAGAGTCCAGCTGTGAAATGCCATTCTTTCCTAACATAGAGTAGGAACCAAATATATTTCCTAGGCACTTTCCCCCCTATAAACTCTATCCTTTCTGTTTTGTTAAGATCAAGTGGGAAAAGGGAGGCAGTGAAAGACTTAATCTTTCCAATAGAGCTTGAGTCAGAGATTTCTCTCAAGCCCGAGGAGCAATTAGTGAAAACAAATTTGAATTAAAGTTATTATAGTGGTGATGGTGGGGTGGGGGGAATGGATAATCTCTACTCTTAATTCATCAACCACCACAAATAAAAAACCTCATATGAAACTCTCCAACTTCAAGTGAATTAAGACTCAATAGGACTTTCCATCAGATTTTTAAATACTAGATGTTTAAGGAAAAATAACTTTTTTCTCTCAATGTGCCTATGATACCTTCAAACTACTGACTAATGGTTTGCAGCCTACTACCCACATTAGATCCTAAGGACTCCTATAACAGCCACAAAATGGATCCTTAATAAATACTTACTAAATGAAGTGGACAGAATGAACAGAATGACTAAATTGAATGTCTGGACTGAGAGGAATAAAATAAGCAATGGGTGGCATGTCATTGAATCTTTGTCCCACTTAGTAAATATTTTCTGGAGCTATTTTCTTACATGTCAATGGTTTTCAATTTGATTGCATATTAGAATCACATGGATCCTCTCACAATATAGTGCTCAGACTGCACTCAGATCACTTAGAATCTTGGAAGAAGAAATAAATCTCTCTTTTTCCCCCCATTTTCCAGATGATTCCAACATGATGTCAAGATCAAGGATTAGATTTAGAGGTTCTTGTTTTCTAGATTAGTCTCTGTGTTACATCATCATGTCTCTCTTTTTGTGTCTCTCTTTAGGTAGGTAGGTAGGTATAGATACAGATACAAATATAGATACAGGTACAGATATAGATATATGATGCAGGAAAGGAAATATTTTCAGTCTATTATTCATAGAGTTATGATGAGTTGTCGTTGATTTGATGGCATCTAACAATATATTAACTTTATGGAAAATATCACCTTAACTCCTCTGCTACTAACTCTGAGGTACTTGCAAGGGGTAGTGAGAATTCAACCTACTGCAATCAGGTCTATTTCAATTTATAGTAATCTTGCAGGAGGAAGTAAAACTATCCCATAGGGGTTCCATTAATCTCTACAGAAGCAGACTACCACTTTATTCTGTGGTTCAGCTGCTGAGTTTGATCCAGAGACATTTAAATTAGAAACAGAGCTTAATCACTAAGTTACCAGAGCTCCTTTTTGAGATAAAGTTACATTTTGTCTTGTTGTATACCTAGAGTCAGACCCACATCTGACCCTCCCATTCAGAGGCAGTTTATCACACAGGAGGAGATTGCCTAGCCTTCTTCCATGGAGCAGCTGATGGCCTTAATCGTGTCCCTTTGGATTTGCAGCACAGATTCTTGTCCCAGTCCACCAGAATTCTCATTTTTGTCTTGTTGATTACATTCCAGTCGAGCATGACTCATAGCGACCCTATGAACTAAAGGCCTGAAGCCCCTCTACAACTATCGACATTTATAAAAATTCATAGTTTCCAGAGGCATGTTGTTTAGGAAGTAGATGTCACTCCTGTTTCCAAACCTATCATAGAATATTATTGGTTGTGTCATCTGCAATGCATAGTAACCCTATGTACAGCAGCTCTGAACCCTTCCCTTCCCTGAGCCAGTCTCACCAACTCCAACCACCAAACTCCATTGCCCCAGTCACTGTATCAATCCATCTCATCTGGGGTCTCCCTCTCCTGCGCTGTCCATCCACCCTTATGAGTATGATGTCCTTCTCCAAGGACCAATCTCTCTTGGCCACATGTCCAAAGAAAGTGAGGCACAGCTTCAAAATCCTAGCCTCCAAGGAGAGACTTGGTTTCACCCTCTCCCAGACAGATCTATTTGCTTTCTTGGCAGTCTATGGTATGTTCCAAGATTCTTCTCTAGCACCACAACTATTCTTCAGTCATCCTTAGTCATTGTCCAACTCTCTGAAGCATAACAAGTAATTGAGAAGACCATGGCCGGGATTAATCACACCTTTGTATCTAGACTGACATATTGTTCTTCAGCACTCTGGAGAGGTCCATATCAGCAGATTTTCCCAATTCGTCTTTTGATTTCCTGACTGCTGGTGTTAAGAGTGTTGACTGTGGATCCAAGCAAGCAGTAATTGCTAAAAATGTTAGGTAAGAAAATGCACTGTAATCCTGAAGGGAGGTAGTTCAAACCCACCAGCTGCTCCATAGGAGAAGGATGGGCAGTCTCCTCCAGTGTGATTGTCTCTGAAAACCTGCCAAAAAGGGTCAGCTGTGGGGTCAGTTCTGATTTGATGGAACAGAGTAACAACAATATAAGGATATTAAATATTTGTTCTAAGGAGTGAAGGAGGAAGATTCAAATTCAGACATACTCTATAACCAAATCTATGGTTATCAAGGTGCTTCTGTGTCATAACAACCCTGAAGGACAGCACAGAACTGCCCTTAGGGTTTAAAAGATTGTAAATCTTTAAAAAGCAGATTTTCCTCATCTTTCTCCTGCAGAGAAGATAGCAGATTTAAACCACTAACCTTGCAGCTCGCAGGCAAATGTTTTATCTAGAGTGCTACTAGGGCTCCTATAAACATTCTCAGAGACCATGTTATAAAGACAAGACAAAAGATGAAAACAAATAATCTTGAATTAAGGAGACCATGCACATGATGTCACAGAAGTTCCCCTGTATCATAACTATGGTTTTTATTTTTAAAACAGAACACAAAAGAAATTATCAGGAAATTACAATCAGCGGCAGTTACAATCGATTTCTGTTGAAAGTAGGACTACAGAGCCACAAAAGACCATGATTGGGATAATTGCACAATTGCTGAAAAAAAAAATTACAGGATTTGATCTGGGACTTGAGCCACTCGGCCACATGGTGGGCAGAGCATGAGCTTTCCTGGGTTTGAAAGGCAAGGACCACAGTCTCCTTAGATAACTCAGTCAATTGTCATAATACAGTTCATAGTTTGATGACTACTACCTTGAGTCTGAAAAAAGTGTGAGCAACCAGCCAGGACACAACTACTGGCATTCATTTGTCCAGAGCAAAAAAAGAAAGAAGGAAACAGAAGATTCAAAGAAACGAATCCAAATTACATATATTTGAATAATTATATTAAGGGATCTCTTTTGGCTGGTAAGGAATTACACTGAGAATTCAAAGGCATGTGGTTCAAATCCACCAGCTGCTCCACTGGAGAAAGATGGACAGTCTTCTCCTGCACAAGTTTCTGCCTCTGAAAACTCACTCAAAGATCAGCTGAATCCATTCCAACATGACAGCATATAACAGAAAGAACATAGATATTGGCATTTTATATTTATTTTCTTTTATTGAGATGGGAAAGTCTGCTGTTAGGGACCTCTCCTAGGTACTGAAGAGCAATGGTGTCACTCTGGAGACTAAGGTGCACCTGACAAAGGCTATGGTCTTTGCAATCACTTGTTATGCATCAGAGAGTTGGACAATGACTAGGGAGGATAGAAGTAGAATTTATGCCTTTGAGATGTGGTGCTGGAGAAGAGTGTTGACTGTACCATGGACTGTCAAGAAAACAGATTCACCCTGTAGAGGGTTCAACCGGGCTGCTCCTTGGAGGCAAGGATTCTGGGGCTTTGTCTGACATACTTTGGACATTTTGTAAGGGGAGACAGGGCCTTGGAGAGGAACATCATGCTTAGGAGGGTGGAGGGATGGTACAAGAGGGGAAGGCACTCTATGAGGTAAATTGATTCAGCGACTGGGGTAATCGGGATGGGTGTGTTGGAGGCAGGACTGAGCAGAGTTTAAGGCAGTTGTACATAAGGTAGCTATGAGTTGCAAGCAATTAGACAGCACATAACAACAACAACAGGAGCACACCTTATTAATTTGGCAGTTCAAACTATTAATTAAGGTATGCTCTGATGGGCTTATGGCTAGGGAGTTGCACTGCCAACCCAAACAAAGGCAGGCTGTTTGAATACACTACCTGCTCTTCCAGGGAAAGATGAACAGTCTCTTCCTGTGTGATTTGTTGTTGTTATGTACATCAAATTGTGTACAACTCGTAATGACTATACGAACAGCAGATCTGAGCCCTGCCCTGCCCTACGTCATCATTATCTCTGACATACTTGGACGTATTGCTGCCATCACTGTGTCAGTTCATCTCATTGAAGATCTTCCTCTCTTTTGCTAACCCACTGCCTTTCTGTGTATGATGTCCTCTTCCAAGGAATAGCATCTCCTAACAGCATGTCCAAAGTATGAGAGATGAAGCTTCATTGTATCTTTGCTTATTAGGAGAACTCTAACAGCTCTTTCTCCAAGGTGTACGCATTTAGTCTTTTGGTAGTCCTTTGGATACTTCAGTAGCACCACAGTTCAAAGGCATTGATTCTTCTGTCAATTGTATTCATTACCCAGCTCTCAGAGGCATAGCAAGTGATGGAAAAGACAAGGGCCTGAATCAGATGCACCTTTGTCTAAATTGACATCCTTGCCCCTTAGTATTTTGGAAGGGTCCCTGACAGTTGATTTTCCTAACGTATCTTTTGATATCATGACAGCTGGTATCATTGATTGTGGATATAAGTACGATGAAATCATTGCCAATTCAATCTTTTCTCTATCATGATGTTGGCCCTATTGGCCCAGTTGTGAGGATTTTTGTCTCCTTTGAGTTGAGATGTAATCCATCCTGCAAGCTATAGTCTTTGGTCTCCTGCAGCAAGTGTTCCAAGTCCACATCACTTAGACCAAGCAAGGTTTTGTCATCTGCATCATGCAATCTGTTGATGAGTCTTCTTCCAATCTTGATGTCACATTCTTCTTTATAGAGTCCAGATTATCAAATTATTTTCTCAGGGGTCAGGTTGAATGAGTATGGAGAAAAGATACAGCCTTGATGTACACCTTTCTTGACTTTTAAACATGCCGTGTTCCCTTGTTCTGTTTGGACAACAGTTTCTTGGTCTGAATATAGGTTTTATACAAGCATAATTAAAAATTCCTGTTCTTCTCAATGTTAACTTTAGTTTGGTATGATCCACACAATCATATGCCATTGCAAAGTCAATAAAACAGAAATAGACAATCTTCTGAAATTCTCTGCTTTTCACCAAGATCTATCTGACATCAACATGATTTCCTGGGTGCCACAGTCTCTTCTAACTCTAGATTGTACTTCTGCCTGTTCTCTGTCAATGCTCTGTTCTAGCTTATATTTGGTGAACCACAGCAAGATTTAGATTGCATGTGCCACATGTAAGTTTGCTTGTTTTTCATATCTGCTTTTATTGATGCTTCTCTGTTAGTTGCTTTACTAAAACATAACACCTAGATAAAGACAAAGTAGGAAGAAAGATTGGCTAGTCACTTCTGACAGAATAGACCTTCAAAAACCCTGGAAATTATTCTGTGATTTACAAGGAAAATTTACAATCAAAATTTTCTATGAGTCAGTTTCAACTTGACAGCCGTGAGTCATTTTGTTTTTAAATAATGTATAATTATTTGTATAATTATTATGTATAATAATGTTTAAAACTGAAGAGGACCTGATGCACCTGCTCCAGAGGGTCAAGGACTGCAGCCTCCAATATGGATTGAAGCTCAATGTCAAGAAGACAAAGATTCTCACCACTGGACCAATTGGCAACATCAGGATGGATGGTGAAGAGATTGAGATTGTACACAGCTTTAGTTTGCTTGGCTCCACAGTCAACACACTTGGCACCAGCAGCCAGGAAATTAAAAGGCACATTGCCACAGGAAAGTCTGCTGTTAGGGACCTCTCCAAAGTACTGAAGAGCAATGGTGTCTCTCTGGAGACTAAGGTGCATCTGATACAGGCCATGGTCTCTGCAATCACTTGTTATGCATCAGAGAGTTGGACAATGACCAAGGAGGATAGAAGAAGAATTGATGCCTTTGAGCTGTGGTGCTGGAGAAGAGTATTGAGAATACCATGGACTGCTAGAAAAACAAACAGATTTGTCCTGGAAAGGGTTAAACTGGGTAGCTCCTTGGAGGCAAGAATTCTGAGGCTCCGTCTAACATACTTTGGACATGTTGTGAGGAGAGACCGGTCCTTGGAGAAGGACATTATGCTTAGGAGGGTGGAGGGACAGCGCAGGAGGGGAAGGCCCTCTATGAGGTGGATTGATTCAGTGACTGGGATAATCTGGATGGGAGTGTCAGAGACAGTGTGATTGGCACAGGACAGAACAGAATTTAGGGCTGTTGTACATAGGGTCGCTATGAGTCGCAAGCGACTTGACGGCACATAACAACAACAACATATAATTATAATGTGTAATTGTTCCATGGAACAAAGCAAGTTGCACTGCTAACAAAATGTCTAAGCATCTCTGGAAGTCTGAACTACTAGTGGCCTGATAGGAGAAAAATGAGCAATTTTCTCCTGTTGAGGTTTACAACATTGGAAACCCAATGGAGAATCAGTATGACTTGGGGCCAACTCAAAGACAGTGGAGTAATAATACATAACACGTGGATTCAGTTTCTCAACGTATTTAGAATCGTACGTGGTCACAGTATGAAGGAATTTTCATCTTTTGCATTAGACTTCCGACATCACCTAGGATGTGGACAATCCAGTAGCAGGTGGAGAAAATTTGAAAGCTCTCTATTGCAAGTCTGCATGACAATTCTGTAATGGTGCATGTTTGTTCTATTCACATTTTATTAACTAAAATTTAATGGTCTGGGAATTCATGGCAGCAAAAAGAGCTGTGAAATGTGATCAATACTTGCAAGAAAAAGAGGGGCTAAATTTGTGAATTCTGTAATAGTCTTTGTTACATTCTCTAAAGACCACCATTCCTTGAATTCTTCCAGGAAAATATTTGATTAAGTAATCACAAGAGGTTTTCTGTTTGTTTTTTGAGAGGTTGATTTTGTATGTTTCTTTGATTTTAGCTCCAGAAAAACTTCCTAAGATGTATATAAATCTCCTTTCATGTTCAATTTAATGTTTCTTTCACATTATTGTCTGTCCCCTTCAGGATCTTGATTTTGCTAAATACGTGTTTTATTTGTTCTAACTGATCAGGCTATTCTTATGCTGGGGCGTTCTTTAGAGGTTTTGGGGTTTTGTTTTCTTTTCCCCCATTTGTCGTCTCAGGATAACTCTATACTGACTGTGGAGTACCAAAGTAATGAAAAAGTGTTAATGCTGAAAGAGAAAAAGGACTCTCTATTGTCCAGAAGCAGTGTAAAAGCCCTTGCTGAAACATTATCTTTCTCTCCCAGGCTTAGATACACAGAGAACCCTAGAAATCTGACAATGATTCAAACCCTTATTTAAAAAATAAATAAATAACCACAAATCATTCCCCTTTTAAAACTACCCCTGTTCCCCCCAAGAAAACCCAAAAAAAAGCCCATAAAAATGTTGATTTTTCTTGATCTTCCAGTATTTCTAAGAGCCAAGAACTCTGTTAAAACACCTTGTAATTAACAATAGTCAGCATAAAACTATCTTGAGCATTTTTTCCACCAGAGTGGGAAGAAAAAAGGCACACTTTCCACCTATCATCAGATAGACCCGATTGTTTAAGCTCATGGGAGAAGGGAAAAGCATCCACATCAGATAACTACCTCTCTAAAATATACAGTTTTGAATTGTTTCATATTGACTCAAGAATTGTTCTTGTTGCTATCGAATCAACCACTACTCACAGCAACACTATGAACAACAAATCAAATCTTTGTCCTCTCCTGGACCATCCTCACCATCTCCATCAAGCCTAAGACCACAGCTGCACCTACTGTATCAGTTCATCTCACTGAGGGTCTTCCTTCATCTGACCACCTCTTATCTTTCCCAGTATGATGATGTCTTTCTTCAATGGCCAAAGTAGGAGAAATGAAGTTGTACCTTCCTTACCTCTGACTAGCACCCCAACTATACCTCTGCCAAGCTTGAAGGTACATTTCTTTATTTACTTCAACAGGAATTGTTCAGTAGTTAAAACCTATCCACTTTTCCTTTACTGTATAATAAGGAAATCCATGTATAAAACAGATTCACAGGTACACACACACACAAACACACATACACACAAAACTATGTTTCTGTGATATTTAAAAATAAATATAGTTGTATTCTTTCCAATAATATACAATAATATAGATTAAATTATAGGTGGTGGTGGTGTTCTGTGCCATTGAGATGCTTGTGATTCATAGTGACCTTATGCACAACATAAACTCTGCTCTACCCCGGGCCAATCTTACTGTCTCCAACACATCTATCCCCAGTATCTGAATCAATCCATGTCATAGAAGGTCTTCCTGTCCTGCACTGTCCCTCCACCCTCCCAAACATGACATCCATCTCCAAGGACTGATCCCGACTTTCAACATGTCCAAAGTATGTCAGACAAAGCTTCAGAATCTTCACCTCTGAGGAGCAGCCTGGTTTCAACTTCTCAAGGTTGTACTTGTTTGCTCTCCTAGCAGTCCATGGTATATTCAATACTCTTCTCCAGCACCACAGCTCAAAGGCATCAATCTGGATAAAGATCCAAATTATATTTACTTTGATAAATATAATTTAACTATAATGAATTATTCCATTATATTGAACTTTAGCTCTTCATGAACAAGACTATGTTTTCCCCCTCTTAAATACTGTAAGGAAATTAATTATATCTTCATGAAAATTTTATTTTTCTAATCAACTTATTAAAATAAGCTGTGTTTTGGAAGAAGGTGTTTTACTTATCACAAATGTAGAATAATTATTAATTCAAATTAATGGCATTCTACTCTGACAGTAAAGACAAAATAAAGTTCTATAATCCATAGCATAACATATGCTTATACTGGACTTCAGTAATCAGTACTTTCTCTATAAAAAACATGCCTCTGGAAACTGTGAACTTTAATAAATGGTGATGGTTGTATAAAGGCTTCAGGCCTTTTATTCATGGGGTCACTACGAGTTGTGCTCAACTCAACGGCAGTCAAAAACAACAACAACAACTCTCTCTCTCTCT
>NW_006399789.1:19954489-19972365 GCF_000299155.1 Elephantulus edwardii
TGGAGGTGCGGCGAAGGAGAGGAAGACCTGCGATGAGTTGGATCGATTCTGTGAGTGAAGTGGTGGGAATAAGTGTGTTTGAGATGGCTAGGTTGGCACAGGATAGAACAGCATTTAGAGCTCTTGTACATAGGGTCACTATGAGTCACAAGCGACTCAATGGCACGTAACAACAACAACAACATCTGGTGGCTTAGTGGTAAGTAATTGTGCTGCCAATGCAAAGGTACACAGTTCAACCTACCAGCTGTTCCAAGGGAGAAATATAGAAAGTCTCCTCCTGTGTAATTTACTGACTCTGAAAACCCCCTGGAGGGTCAGCTGGCCAGCCCTGATTCCACAGTACACAACAATATCTCTATATGTAGTAATTCCTTTCTAGAATTATCCTGGGAAACATTTTAATAATAAATACTTATCTCCATGGGAGGAAGATGGACAAAATCTCCACCCATTCAATTATAGTCTCTGAAAACCTGCTGGAGGGTCAGCTATGGATTGATTCCAACTCGAACACTGGTTCCAATCGTACGTAGTTAGTCATTAAGGTGGCTTGAAAATATCTTATTTGTCCTGAAAGGAAGGAAAAAACTAAGTAAGAAATAGCTAAAAGAGTTGTTATTTTTAGTTGGACAGCCATCCTCACAATCCACAATTACCTGCAAAACAAGGTTTAATAATTTTTTTAAAAAAGACAAATTATAAACATAATTGTATGAAGCGATCCCTTTTCATCATCAGGTCAAAACTTCACTTTTAAAGGCCAAGTAGCTACTGTATTTATTATTCAATAAATGGGTAATCTCCAACAATGACTCCAAATTTTATAACCCTCAGGCCACTTGTTTTTCTCAGGAAGATTGCCATAATGGAATTACCTTTCAAATTATATGCTGTTATTATTCAACAGCACTAAAACACTCCAACTGTGAGCTTTAATTTGTACAGGCTACCACTGCACTTGCCACTGATGAAAATACAAATAACAAATTATACATTTAAAAATTGCATTTGAATTTGAAAGTGTTTCTAATATTACTCTTACTCTGAATAGAAGAAACTGCCTATCGTAAGTGGGTCAGACTGCAACTGCTTTCACCTAATATATGTTCTAATAAGACTTTCCTATGTATTTTATTTAGTTATAATTATGAAAGATATTTTTTTAAATATCTTAATTGTTTTAGTTATTGTGGAGAATGTTTTTCATAAACTGAATCCCTCAAAAAATAATTTGAGGACAGGACATATTTTAAATTACCATTTTCTCATAAAACTCGAAGTTTTTCTTTTTAAAGCAATTGGCCATTTTGAGCCAGTTACTGAGATTATTACTAGACATTAAGGCTAAAGGATCCATTTGAATGCCAAAAGAACAAATAGATATGTCTTTGAAATCATGCAGGCAGAATGTTCTTTGGAGGCAAGGTGACAAAGCTTCAGCTCACATACTTTAGGCATTTTTCTAGGAGATGCTATTCCTTAGAAAGGGATATCATGCTTGAAAAGGTGAAAGAGCAGCGAAAGAGCCCTCAACAAAATAGATTAACATGATGACTGCAGCAATGGGGCCAAGTGTGTCAGAAATTGTAAGGATGCAAAGGCTAAGACAGGGTTCAGGATCTGTGGCTCTTAGGGTTGCTATGAGTCATACTTGACTTGAAGGCACCTTACAACAACAGCACAAGGCTAAAATGTAGATATAGTGTAGTATAAAGGTAGACATCTACAGATAATTGCAGTCTAATGTGATGAGTTATGGAGACCCTGGTGATAGACCTAGTCTTTGCTGTCAAGTCAAAAGTGACTCATAGCCAATCCTCCAGTAAGTTTACATAGGCTATAAATCACACAGGAGGTGATTACTCATCTTTATCCTGAAGAGAAACTGGTGAATGCAAACCCGCAGTGTAGTTCTCAAAACAATACCACAACTTCCACATGGAATGCTAAGGTGCTGTCAATGGTCATGTGCTCAAAGTTTGGCAGTATAAACTCATCCTGAAATAATTGGAAGACAAACATTGTGAAACCATGCATGACCTTTTGAACTATGGTGTGTTTTTTACTCATACTGTAGAAGTACTCTTTAGAGGTAAGGATGGAGAGATTTGGTCTCACATATTTCAAGCGTGTCAAAGACTGCAGCTTTAAATATGGATTGAAGCTCAACATCAAAATGACAAAAATTCTCACCACTGGACCAATTGGCAGCATCATAATTGAGGATGAAGAGATTGAGATTGTTAACAGTTTTGATTTGCTTGGTTCCACAATCAACACTTTTGATACTAGCAGCTAGGGAATCAAAAGACAAATTGCACTGGGAAATTCTGCTGTCAGAGACCTCTCTAAAGTACTGAAGAACAATGATGTCAGTCTGGAGACCAAGGTGCATTTGATCCAGGTCATGCTCTTTGCAATTACTTGCTATGCATCAGAAAGCTGGACAATGACTAGGGATGATAGAAGGAGAATTGATGCCTTTGAGCTGTGTATTCCATAAGAGAACGGACAGTTTTTTCCTAGATAGGGTGAGACCAGGCTGCTTCTTGGAGGCAAGGATTCTGAAGCTTTGTCTGACATATTTTGGACATGTTGTAAGGAGAGACAAGTCCTTGGAGGAGGACATCATGCTTGGTAGGGTGGAGGGACAGCACAGGAGGGGAAGGCCGTCTTTAAGGTGGATTGATTCAGAGACTGGGGTAGTGGGGGTAGGTAGGCTCACTATGAGTTGTAGACGACTCAACAGCACATAACAACATCAGTAGGGGCCAGTCTTTGGAAAAGACCTCATGCTGGTAAAGGTGGAGGGTCAGCTAAAAAATGGAAGATCCTCAACCAGATGAATTGAGTCAGTGACTATAAAAATGGACTGCGCATGGTGTAGATAGTAAGGACAATGCAGAATAAGGTTCCGACTACTGTTCCCAGGGTCCCTAGGAGTCCCCATCAACTCAATGACACCTAACACCACCACCGTCTGTTGGAGACATCTACAATATAGTGTATTGAGTATTCTTCCCTACTTCTTCAAATGATGGTGCTCATCTCTAAAGTATGTGATTACTTTGTCAATCAAAGAAACACGTTTCTCATTGCAGGATGGCAATATAACCCTCACTGCAGGAATGGTGCCACCATCTGACTGTGAGTTTGCCATATGTACTAGGTATATGTACTCTGGTGGCTTGCATATTGCTGTGTTGCAGAAAGCTCTGCCACAGGTATTTCAAATACCAGCAGGGTCACCTACAATGGATGTGTTTCAGTAGAGGTTAAAGACTACGAAAGTTAGAAGTAGAACTAAGCATCTATTTCTGAAAAAGAAAAATAGGTCCACAAAAAACCAACCCTATTAGTGGCAGTGGGGAAATGTTCAATATATAGTACCAGAAGATGAGCTTCTAAGGTTGTACAGCACTCGAATATGATGGGAAAGGGTTGCCTTTTCAAAGTAGAATCTGCGTTAATTATAGGAATAGCTTTTACCAAATGAAGACTTTTCATTTGCTGGATTCACACCATTAAAAATTAAGAGAACTTGAAATGTACAAAATAATAATTTGGGATTTTGTTGTTAGGTGCTATCGAGTCAAGTGTGACCCACAGTGATCCTATGAGCAATAAATCTGAACCTTGTTCTACTTGTCCATTCCCCCAGTGATTGTGTCAATCCAACTCATTAGGGGTTACCTCCCTTTCGCTGACCCTCCAACCATTCCAAGCATGATGTCCCTCTGCAAGGAATAATATCTCCTAAAACATGCCCAAAGTATTTAAGGCAAAGAGTATTCAAATTTTGTAAATAAGCTAGTATATAAAAAAGAAACTATCAAAACTGAAATGGAACACGCACAGAAAAATATCCTAGGCACTAGAGAACTGAATGAACTAATATTGGCCATTTTTACTCATTTTTTTATTATTAACATGTTTATCATTAATATGCATTTTGTTTTATGCATATATTTTGTGTTCCAGATAGTCCTTTCTTTTCATTATATTTTGTTCATTTATATTGTTTCCACTTCCTTACAATCATTCCATCAACAAATATTTTCATGAAAGCAAGTAAGCCAGCTGTTTCATTCCTCATGAATTAGTCATTTTTAATTAGATAATCATATGATCAACTCTTCCTGCAACTACAAATTGAAGATAAATGTTGTTGAATTCATCATCAAAAAGAGCGTTTCAAGATCTGGCCTGAAGTACAGTGCCGCCAGTGCATATGCTGCTGATGTTGTGAATGGAAATTCTTCCCTCTTGCAAAATTAGCAGAGGTCAGATATTGCCACCCCAATGACAGCTTCAGTGTTTTCACAAGTTATTTACTAGAGGATTCTATGGACAAAATATTGAATGGCACAGGAAGCATCTAAAGAGATGGAACCAATACATAGAGTCATTGTACAAAAAAAGAATAGATTGATATTGAACCATTTCAAAAAGTAGCAAATTATCTAGAGCCAATGTTCCTGAAGGAAGAAGTCTAAAATGCACTGAAGGCACTGGGACAAGAAAAAGGTTTCAGGAATTGACAGAATAAAAATTGAAGCTTTCTAGAAAACAGGTGCAGCCCTGGAGGTGCTCACTAGTCTATGACATAGCCCATCCTTACTAAAATAAAATGTGAAAAGTGATCACAGGCAATTTTGACAAGGTAGATTAAAATTGTATTCATATATTGTTAGTGGCAGAATAAATTAAAGAATCCTTTTGGAGTAAATTTTTGCAAAAAAAAAATAAACTACTAGGCAATCATTAAATTACTCATTTTCCTCAGATAATATACCAAATATGAAAAGAAAAACTATTATCAAGTTCTATAATTCACTAAGGTCAGGACCATATTTCTCTAAATGGAGTTTCATTGTATTATTTTAGAGTTCCCATTTAGAATTCAGGCCAATTGACTTTGCTTCTAGGTTCTGTCCTTCACAACCTGTGAGCACTGGCCCTTCCTATGTTACCTCATTTAAAATAGGGACTAACAATGTAATCAAAATTCATTGAACAGAATCAACACATCATAAATGTGAATTAACATTATCACTTTATATAATACTTGATTCTCTCAATTGGTTTATGTCTACATAAAATCTCCTAGTTTGAATATTGTTATTTGATTTGGTATTTTCATATTTAAAACATTTGCATTATTTTATAATGAAAATATTCTCATTATTTGAAACAGTTTCTTTAATCTTCATTTACATCACATGAAAGGAGATCATCTATCTTTCTCCTGGTGGATTCGAAACAAGTGGCTTCGGGTTGGTTGCACAACCCCTTGCCCACTAGGCCATCAGAACTTCCTCTTCAAGATCATCACTTCCTAAGAACTATGCCTCTTTTTAAGGTCTTCCAAGAAATATTTGAGGTAGATAATACCAATTGAAGGTCTGGACAGGTCAGTTTAATTTACTAGTTTAGCTCTACACACCACATCCTATTCTTTTTCATTTTCCTCTTATTTTATGTCCAGCCAAATTATTCACCACAGATATTAAAAAAAATCCTGCAATTAAATTAAAGGGCAACACAAAGATGCTTTAACAGTAATGCCAACAACACATTTTAATAGTAATGTCTCTCTCTCAAAGTGTCTAGGAAGAAATTAGAATCTAAAAATGATGTATTTTGCATGTGAAATTTAAAGTGGTTAAATAATATAAAACTGTCTTGCACTTAAGAGTTAATTTAAAAGTAAAAAATTGAAAGTCATAACTACACTCCACTATCTGCTGAGTCTTGATGGAATATCTGATTAGATACCTTAGTGGATTTAGTTTCTTCTGCAGCTTTCACTTTGGGATTTTATAATTCAAATGCACATGACCTCCCATTCATGTTGAAAGGTCAAATACTTCATGATATTGTGTGTTGTCAAGTCGGACCGTCCAGTGGGTTGTCAGAGGCTGTAAACGTCAACCTAGGAGATTGCCCATCTTTCTCCTGTGAAGCAGCTTGTGGATTCAAACAGCCTGTCCTTTAGTTGGTAGTACAACTCCTTACCACTGGAGCACCAGAACTCCCTAATTAGTTCTTACAGGGCAAACAATAATCACTGTAATCAAACGTCTTTAACTCTTTCATCTTTTCCATTGTTTTTGTTTTAACTAGTGCATTTTCATCTTTACTTCTTGTAGGACTCTCTTCATTTGAAGGCTTTCAGAGAATAATTTCTTTTTCAGTATCTTCACTGCTCTGTTTCATTCTCTTTTCTCAATCAGTCTGAAACTCTAGCTCTATATCCCCTTTTCTTCAATTCCAGGCATTTACTTTTTAAACATGCTTTTTAGCTCCCTGAGATAGTACACTGACACAGTCAGTGACTTCTGTGTCTTTAAAATCAACCATAGTTCAACTTTACTAGCATAGATAGTAGTTGACACCAACATACCCAACAAAAACCACCCTGGATTGAAAGTGCTCACCAAACAATAGCCACCCCTAGTTAGCACTTAGTCTCTTGACTGTGTCCCCTTTAACATAATTCCATTTGTTAATTTCCCTCTTTCATTGTCTTTGAGTTAGAACTGGCTCATAGCTGCCCTTCCAGCAGATCTTCAGAAACTATAAATTATAAGGGAGCACATAGCCCCTCCGAGCAGCTGATGGATTTGAACCGCTTGCCGTTGGGTTTGCAACTCAATTCATGAGGTGACTAGTGCTCCCTATTTACTTAAATCTTTCTTTAAAGTCCCATTCATATTTATATATTTTTTAGCATAATCATGCAGGACATAGGACTCACCATGCTGACTTTCTACCTACTTTCTCACCTCTGAACCATTCAGCAACTCTTTAGTTTCTGCTGATCTTTATCCTAAGATTCCTTTTCTATAATCATTTGTATAGTTTTTCAGCCTGCAAGTGTGGGTTTTCAACTTGTTTCTAATATCATATATGATTACAGATAGGAATAATTATAAAAAATTGATCCAAAGACTCATTTCTTTGTGGAGCCTGGAAATTTAGAGAAACTGCTTTAATGATGTCCTCTCCTCCCAGATCTACTTTAAAACTCCCCATTGTCCTCACTCCTCTAGTAGAACTGTCATCTGAATCTGAATGTGACTCCTCAACCACACAGTAAAACGTGCAAAGTTTTAAAATTTACCAGATTGAGCCATCAAACTTTTTATTATATTAACAGATGGCATGCAATGTGACGGGAAGTACATTAGATTAAAAGGGGATTAGCAACTGTGCTTGCTTTATTTTTTATTTGATTCTATGAGAGACACTGTTTGCAGGACCCAGATTCCTTGTTATTGTTATTGTTGTGTGACATTTAGTTGGAAACACTCCATAGCTGACCCTCCAGAGGGTGTTACAAAGGCAGTAAATTACATAGGAAGAGATTGCCCATCCTTATCCCATGGTTTTAAAAATAATAAAAAGAACTTGGATTTTCCAAGAATTTTAAATAAAAAATCTTTTCAGAAAGGATAGTAAATTGTTTTAATTGACTGCAATCAAGTGATATTTATATTGTTGTTCATTGCTGCCAAGTCAGAACTGACTCATAGCTGACCCTCCAGTGTGTTTTCATGGGAATAAATTGCATGGGAAGAGATTGCCTATATTTCTCCCACAGAGAAGCTGGTGGGTTCAAACCATGTACCTTTGGATTGGCCTTACCACTAGGCTACCAAAGCTCTTTTAAATAGTTATATTAGCATCTATAATGTTTCATGTTGTTAGGTACCTTGAGTCAAGTACCACTCAGAGTGACCCCATGAACAGAAAATTTGAACCCTGTTCTATTCTGTGCCATCCTCACATTACCTGACACACAAGAGCCCATTGCAACAGTCCACTTGGTTGAGGGTCTTCCTCTCATTTACCAACCTTCCACCGTTGCCAGCATCATGTTCTTCTCCAAGTAATAGCCTTTCCTTGCAACATGCCCAAAATATGTGAGATGAAGTCTCATCATTCTTGCTTCTACAGGGCACTCCAGCTGCACCCTCTCCATATATTTGAAATAATTAATAATAAAAGTAGTAGTCCAAGCTTATAAATGTCAACCTTCTATTTTACAACCTTGTTTGCAGCTCCCACAATGTAACATAACTCTTCCTCCTTCTTCCGTGTTATTACTATTTCCGTTCATCCTTTCCTATGCTTTCCTGCCTTTGACCTTTTATCTGGGCTGATACTGTCCTTTCAATCACCTGTGTTTGGTTACTTTAAGTGTGCCTAGGACATAATGGCATTTAGGGCTCTTGTACATAGGGTCTCTATGAGTCACAAGTGACTCAATGGCACATAACAATGACCTTCAATAACAGCAATGAGAGAGCTCTGTTGGCCTAGTGGATAGAAAGTGATGCTATCAAGCCAAATGTGGGTGACTGTAATCTGTCACCCTCTGGCCTGGTTTTTATTGTATTTGGTCAAATATTCTTCTAAGTGGTACAGAGGTAACTTGTGGTTGCTGTGATGCTAAACACTGTGACACTGATGTGTCAAATGGGATAATGGTTACCCATGGTGAACAATGTTTGGTGGCACTTCCCAATTGAAACAAGCTTGAAAGCAGGAGTTGCATTCACTTCCGAAACAGCTTGCCAACAGAAACTCTATGAACTTGGAGAATTGATGAAAGCAACACAAGTGTTCAGGTCTTTCATTCATAGGGTTGCTATGAGTCATCTACAACTCGACAGCACTTTTGTTTGCCTGATAGGCCTGTATACTGTTTGACTGAAACTTGATTAGTGGAGATGAGTTTCACTCCGAACCAAAAGAGTGTCTTGAAGACCATAGTCTCCGAAATTCCTTCAGTCTCTTTGAAGCAAATAGGCCTGGTCTTTTGTATAATTTTGAGTCATGTTCTACCTTTTCTCATAGGATCTCATATTTTGGTCCTTTTCAGAGCAGTCATCAGTAATAGTTCTATTGTGAGTTAAGGTGGCTAAGATACTAAAACATTTCTGAAGTAGATATCTAAATCTGTAGTTTGCAGAAAAGGCATTAACAAATGGGAGCATGCTAAAGAGGGGTCAATCGGAAGACTAAGTCCTGGCCAGAGTTTGTTACTGTTTTAGTGATGTTTTCCACTAGTAGTGGAATTGGTAGTGGTAGTGGAGGTGAACTATGGGTGGTCTATTAATAATTTAGACTAATGGTTTCACACATCTTTGATATTCTTCATTCTTCTTTGCTCTGAACGACCAGCAGTTGCAACGCAGATGGCCGATCACAAGCTTTTAGGCCTTCATTCACTACTCACCAAAGTAAAATGTGGACCGTTATCTCTGTGACCTATATTATGGCAGCTTATTTTGATGTCTGTCAAAGTTATGATGCTGAAATCCCATCACCCTCTTTTAGGGAATAGCTATGCCATCAACTCAAAGGCAGCACCTCTCTCACAGTAAAATTCCAGCAGCCTCCTCCACGAGAGAAAGGTGAAAAATCTCCTCCCATGTGATTTACAACCTCTGGAAAACTTACTGGAGAGCCAGCCATGATTTAGTTCCTAGTTGATGGTGATGATTTTGAATTTCTGAGTTTTTACATAAATGCTGCTATTATTATCATCAGTAATGTTTAAGACTTTCTTCAGGAATCCAAATATTAATAAACATGAAGGAACTGTGTCTGTGCCAATCCGGTGAGTGGACTTGCACAGCTTGGAAACAGTTTCCTTTTTTCACTCCCATGCTTTTTTTCCCCACCGAGCTTCATTGTTATAAGCAAAGTCCACCCTGAACACAGCAGCCTAGACAGATTGCCTGGTTTAGCTGGGCTGAGGATACTGGTTGGTGCACTGTAGATTTCATGACATTTTGTTTAAGTCTCCTCTCTTCCAGCATAGACCGAATTTCCCACCTAGGATGGCTAACATCCTGCCTTCCCAGGATATGACCAAGTGAAAAAAGACTACAGTTCTCAAATGTGATATTTCTGCATGGGCTTTCTTACTTGCTTTCTTCATTGATGCATTTAAAAAAAAATAGTGTGGAGACCTTTTCCTTCCACTCCACTTACTGTGATGCAAGTTGATAGTCTGCCCTGACCCCTGGGGAGGATCTTTTCTGAAATATAATAGTGGAGGTGTTTTGCTTATTTTCTTCCTGACTGCTTTTTTTCCATATTAGTTCATATCTATACAGACCATAGTCGATGTAGGAAACCGGACTGGAAAAACCACAGGTAATGTATGCCCTGTGTTCATTAAAAGGTGTTGACGGCTAATTATATAATGTCGCCCACTTAAACACATCATGGATAGCTTTCCATGAGTTGGGAGAACTTTGCCCCAGCATGGATTTTGAGTAGTTTTTACAAAGAATATGGTCCTACAAGATGCCAAATGTTTGGTTTCATTCAGTGCAATTCAGATAGGACGTAGTTCAGAGAGTGATGGGGTGTTGCAGTACGTCAGCTAGGCGGACAAATGTTTCCATGGTGACCTTCCCCATTCATCCTGTCGCTCTCATATATCCATGAAGATTAATGACATGGCATTAACACTGATAATCATAATGAAGAGAGCTGATTGAGATTGGGCAACCCAACCCTGACATTTGGGAGGAAATAGGGTGGAAGAATTTAGCCAACAAGTAGAAGGAAAAAATATTGAACTACAGGGAGAGGAAATCCATTCCTTTTCTCTTTTAGAGAATAGTTTTCCTCCTAGAGTAACCCTGCTTCTGACAGACTTCTAATGCCTCCCCTCTGGGAATTCTCTTAGTATTACAACAAAGAGGGAGTGGAAATAAATAACTGAAAGAAGTGCTTCCCTGAAGGCCAGAAGAACTAGAATGTGAGACTGTGGAAGGGGCACAGGATTAAACTCAATTTAGTTGTCTTAGTTGGGGGTTTTGTTTTTGTTGTTTGGGTGTGGTTTTTTGTGGGGAGGAGGGGGACAAATGTCTTCAAATGTTTCTCAGAAAGTTCTTTTTAGGAAGAGTTCCATCCCTGGGGAACTTAACATTTCTCTGCAACTCCAAGATATGCCTTTTGTTTCTGTTAAGGAAAAAAAAATCCCTTTCACAGTGTGGTAATAGCAACATATTTTATTTTACCTTACAAAGATGCGAGGCATTGTACAAATTGATAAGGTGAAACGTTAGGAGTTGGCAGTACAAAGCTGATGGCAGCCTGAGAAAAGTATAGATACAGATAAATTACACTTTCTCAGGACAGGATGTCGACAATCACAAACCCATAGAGGATTATGCCCTGCAGTTTACTTAGTTACTCGCATGGTTATCTCCTTTATTCTGTTTCAAATTTCCATAAAGCAGACACTTCTTCTTCTAGATCATGCACACACAAATAAATTCAAATCCACACACATACACAGAAACATAGCTCTGTCCGTCCGAAAAAAAACCCCTACAGATCTAGACTTCTACTAGGTGTCACGTTACCATGCAGCTACTAAATGAGTGCACTTGATTAACAATGTTAAAAGCACTGAGGGGACAATTTTGTACTATTTTGAGGACTCTTAAAAGTGTCTCTAAATCTTAGTGATTTATTAAGCATTTTCGTGCCTCATCATGGTACTTTTCATACTTTGAACATTTTCTGTGTGTGGGAATCTCTAATAAGTCTACAAATAAGATATTACTGTAGTCTGTATTGAGTTGTGCTGCTAACCCAAAGGCCATTAGTCTAGATCTCGGTGATTCTCATCCACCAGTAGCTCCTGACAGATGGTCAGTTTCCTCCCCTTTTCAACCTAGGAAACACAATGGAAGGTCTCTATGCACCAGAACTGATTCGATATTAGTGAATTTGAGATTTTTGTTGTTGTCTCTACCTTGATAAAAGTAATGCCATGTTACTCTTGTTGTTGTTAAGTGTGGTCAGGTCCATGTGGATGCATAATATCTCTATGTATAATAGTAGAAAATATCAGCCAGTCCTGCAAATATCCCCAAGAAAGAATTATCAACAATCTTAAGTCTCAGTTCCATGTTCTAGGAAGTTGTTTGTCATTAAGGAAGTCTGGGAGACATGGAAATTATGGAGACAGAGGCCATGCAAATGTAGAAGAAGACATGGGTCTTCCTCCAGAACCATCAGAGAGGAAGTCTTTTTTTTTAAGAGTTGTTGTCTTAAATTTGTTCTTCTAGCCTCCTAGCCTGTAAGAGGGAAAAAGTTCTATTTGTTAAAGCCATCCACTTGTGGCTTCTCTGTTACGCAGCCCTAGGTAACTAAGACATTATATAAAACTGTTTTGCTTTTAAATATTTAGACAAGTTTGATTGACACAAAGTCTAAGAAATAGTGAATGGAAAACATGTGCAGAAAAGATATCAAATGTTCTCAATCTAACTAGACTCTTCAGGCTGATTTTAAAGTTCTCTGTAGAATGTCAATGGGTAGGCCTATCATGGTATTTGTTAATCCATCAAATATTTATTGAGCACCTACATTAATAGCTATTTGCTTTGTGCCAAGTGTTGTCCCACATACTTTGTACATATTAACTTACTCAATCTTCTTTAAGAGGCAAACGCTATGATTAAAGCACTTGTTCTTCAGACAAGTAAGCTAAAATGTGAGTATGTAAAGTGACTTGCATAAATTCATGCAGATACAAGGTGTAGAGCCGTAAATGGAACCAAACAGTGTGGTTCCAGAACACAAGCTCTAATCACTGCACAGGACTGCAATCACTGAGTTAGAAAGTAGAGTTGTAATAATTGAATGCTGTGTGCAATCTGATTTTATAAAGCTTAGAATTTTGAAGGGCAGATATCCTATAAACAACTAAATAACAATAACAAATGAAAAGTGCTATTAGAATCAAGGTAAGAGTCCAAGGGAAAGGTCCAGTGGAGGTCATCAGAGTCTAATGAGTCCAGTGCAGGTCATTGTAACCTAAGGACATGAGACTAGTCATAATTAGAGAAAAGTAGAGATAATGAAATTTGAACTTGTTTTTCCTGTTGACCTTGTTTCTTTTTGTGTTTGCTGATGAAGTGTCAGTGGCTCAACCAGAGGTGCTGAGTCATAGGAAGAAAGGAACTGATCCAAGTGGTTCTTAAGGTCAGCTGCTGAATTTTGAAAGACATACCTCTAGCAGGTGTGTCACAGGGCAAACAATTAGCACCTTGGATGATAACTATAAACCAAGTACAGCCTGTCTGCAGAAAATTGTTGCAAGGAACAGAGTGTTTCCAAGAAGTAGTTGACAGTATTTTGTTGTTGTTGTTGTTATTATTTGCCCTCAAGTTGTGTATCTCTAACAGTGGCCCTGTGAACAACAAACCTGAAACCTGTCCTATCTTGTCCCATCCTCATAATCTGTGACACGCGTGGAGCTCATTGTTGCAGCCACTGTGTCCACCCACCCCTTTAGTGGTCTTTGTCTCTTTTCCTGACCTTTGCAAGAATGATGTCCATTTGCAAGGACTAGCCTTTCCTAATAACATGTCCAAGGAATAAGAGAAAAAGCTTCACTATCTTTGCCTCTATGAAGCACTTTGCAATTTTTCAAAGATGCATCTGGTTTTAATTGCCACAACTACAGATACTGATATTTCAGAGGACAGAAGAGTAAAGAGAGGATAAAACTGCTAGGGTCAGCTAGACTGTCATGGGCATGAGGAACTTTGGCAACAGGTACTTACCTGCCAAAGAAAGCTTAGACGATAGTGTTTCAGTAAGTGTTTTATGTATCATCTGAACAGTTCTATGAACCAGAATCTATTGTAAGGCTATAATTAAGTTGTTATTACTATTACTTTGATAGAAGTTATGCCATAGTAGGGTTGGAATATGAAACAAGCCAAATATAAACCAACAGTATTATATATAGTTTCAAAACTTCTTGCTGGTGTTTGCAAATGAGACAACAATTATATAATTATTTTAAAAAGAACTAGTTACTTATAGTAAGATACTTACAGTGTCTTAGTTAAGAATTTATAAAGATGTATTTAAAATTGGCAAAAAAAACATAATTTAACTGGGCCATCTCACCACTTACAAAATTAATTTTTCACATAATACCACAGATGTCCTAGTATAAAGACTATAGTCCAATCTATGGAGACACACTGAAAAAATGCAAAAAAATTTCTCATTTAAAATGTTTATAAAGCACGCTAAATCTGTTGTATAATGTACAGTGATTGAACATCATTGTTGTGGTTGCTGTTAGGTACCCTCGAGTCAAGAAATACCCATAGCGACCGTATGAACAACAGATCTGAACCCTGTCCTACCCTGCACCAACCTCACACTCCCTGATAGACAAGAACTCATTGCAGCTGTCACCATGTCAATACACTTGGTTGAGAGCCTTCCTCTTTTTTGTTGACCTTCTGCCTTTCTAAGTATCATGTCCCTCTCTAAGAATAGCCCCTCTTACCAACATGCCAGAAATATGTTAGACAAAGCTTTATCATTTTCGCCTCCAAAAAAACACTGCAGCTGCACCTTCTCCAAGACATTTACTTGTTCATTTGGCAGTCCATGTTCAGTGCTCTTCTACAACACCACAGTTCAAAGACATCAATTCTTCTTTTGTCATCCTTATTCATTGTCCAGCTTTCAGATGCATAACAAGTGATTAAAAAGACCATGGCCTGAATAAGGTGTACCTTAGTCCTCAGACTGACACCATTACTCTTCAATAAATTGGAAAGGTCCCTACAGAATTTCCCAATACAATGTGTCTCCTAATTTACTGTTTCTTGATGCCAAGTGTGCTGATTTGAATCCAAGTGGATGAAATTGTTGATAGTTTCAATCTTTTCTACATCTATAATGATGTTGCCTATACATCCAATGGTAAGAAGTTTTGTATCCTTGGTGCTGAGATGCAATCCATATTTAAGCTTATATTCTTTGATCTTCTGCACCAAATCCTTCAAGTCTTCTTAACTTTCACTAATCAAAGTTATGTCACCTGCATAATGCAGGTTATTGACGAGTCTACCTCTGATCATAGTGCAAAACATTCTTCTTCATGAAGTCCAGCTTCTCAAATAATTTGCTTAGGATACAGATTAAGTAGTTATTTTATTACAGACTGAACATCAGGGGAAAAAAAACATCCTAAGTTAAATTCTCTTTAAATTAGAAAAGTCTGAAACAGATACTTTTATAATAAAATAAGATTATTGTTTTTAAATAAATAAAATTTATTCTAAAAGACAATTACTGAAAATATTTAGGATTTAAAACAGACTCATTTGAGAGCCATAAAATTCTATCACTTCAGAAACTATTATCCTGAAAATCTATTTTACAAATAGAAATATGTAAGTTACAAATCGCTATGTAACTTGCTTTCTGCATTCTCTCTGAACCATCATGACTTAACGCTCTTCAAATAGACCAAAATGAGGTATAGTCTGACAACATGAGCAGTATGCAGGGCTCTTGCCATCCAGGTTTAAATGCACATTCACATACCTTGAATTGCATTTCCATATTTGGCTATCATTTTAGTATGCCATGTCTATCACCTTTTCTTGAATCGTAGTTCAAGAAACCATCACTACCGTTGAGTCAGAACAAACTCAGCTTTTGGAGGATTGTAAATTTCACTGGAGGAGATGTCTCATCTTTCTTCCTCAGAGCCACTGATGGATTCAAATTGCCAGAGAGATTCTACTTTAGAGTTAGTCGAGCGACTCCCTAAACACTCCGACATTCTTTATAAAATGTGGCAATGTTAACGCTATTTTCATTACCCACCTACTTTAATAGTTTACTTGAACATCTCCCACCCACCCACTCCCAAAATAAACAAAAAACACTGTAATATACTGACTGGAATCCGTCATCAGATTTCTGATGTTGTAAATCTTAGCTCAAGAGTATTGAACATATCACCTTGGATTTTCAAGAGAACAAACAAATCTGTCCTGGAAAGGGTGAATGAAGCCAAATTGCCCCTTGGAGGCAAGGATTTTGAAGGTCCACTTCAAATACTTTGGGCATGTTACCAGGTGGGACTAGTTCTTGGAGAATGCCATCCTGCTTGGAAAGGTGAGGGAACAGTGCAGGAGAGGAAGTTTCTGAATGAGATGGATTGACCTAGTGGGTTAGGTGTGCCAGAGTCAGTGAGATTGGCTCAGGATAGGGCAGGGTTCAGAACTATAGTAGACAGGGTCGCTATGAGTCACAGTCTCTGGACAGCACATAACAGCCGATCTTTAACAGGAAAGTGCTTCATCTTTCTCCCTTGTAACAGCTGATGGGTCAAACTGCAGAATTTTCAGTTAGCACCCCAATCCTTAGCCTATGCTACCACCAGGACTATTACTTAACTAGATTATTTCTTGTAAAAACAACAAATAGGCTCATCTTGTTGTTGTTGCTGTTAAGTGCCCTTAAGTCGTAGGCAACTCATAGCAACCGTATGAATGAAAGACCTGGACACTTGTATAACTTTCTTCGTTTCTCCAAGTTCATAGGGTTTCTGAAGGCAAGCTATTTTGGATATGGATGCCACTCCTGCTTCCAAGCTTGTCTAGGCTACTGCTTAGAGGCAAGGATTCTGAAGTTCTGTCTGACATACTTTGGGTGTGCTGAAAAGAGGGACCAGTCTTTGGAGAAAGATATCATGCTTAGGAGGGTGGAGGGACAGCACAAGAGAGGAAGACCCTCGATGAGATAGATTGACTCAGTGGCTGGGGTAATGAGGCTAGAAATGTCAGAAACAACAAGGTTGTCTCAGGATAGAGCAGGGTTCAGAACTGTTGTACACAGGGTCGCTCTGAGTTGCAAGTGACTCTATAGCACACAACAACAACATAGTCTCAATAAAGTTGTCTAATTCAAGTAATATATTTATCCCCCTTTGAAAATCTATGATTTAATGAGTTTGGAGAAAGCCCTCCAAAACTAACTATTCATAAATACAGTTAGCATAAAACTGACTTCGTTATTTTAACAGTAAGAAATTTTGTTATTACATGGCACAAATTGGGTGATTCTTTGGGGAACTATAAAGCAAGAATCCCCTTCCCTCTGCGTAAACATTCATACATTGCTCCCCTGGATCTTACTGCTTCTGACTGGCTTTTTAAGGACTGATGTGTTGTCCTTTGTCCTTTTGGTGGCTGTTGCTTTCTTTACCTTCCTGTCCTTTTCATGGTGTCTGACTTGGTTGTGGAATCTTTTTTTGGTTGCTTTTTTCCCCATTGTACAAAATGTTGTCTTGTCTTTTCAGCATTTCAAAAGGCCTCCCTAGTGACTTGAATCTGAAGAAAGCTGCAGGGTCTTAGCTCTGTGGAAAGCTTAGAATGACAGTGAAATCCCTAAGCAGGGACTACTCCTGAATAGAGGAACCTAAAAATAAAAGCTGTCTGCAGATGAGACTGTATGCCAAGACAACTATCACAAAAATGCAGAGGAAATGAAAAACACAAATAAGAGGAAATCTTATTAAGAAGACTAAGGTGTTACATTTATGACACTGTACAAACCTGGAAAAGGCCAGTTACATAGTAGGTGGTTTATCACAGGCAAATAGTCCTATGTGTTAGAAGTTTGAATTATCCAGGAAATAAATGCCAATTAATCAGACATTCAAATAAAACAAAATCAGAAAAATAATTTTAATTCCTAATGAATTGACATTTACTTCTTAGATATTTCAAATTTCTACCACATTATGAAACTATTTGTGTATGATAAAACACCTACTATATAATTGGGCTTATCCAGGTTTGTACAGTGTTGTACATCAGGAATTCCAATAATTTTTCTGGTATATATATCTATATATCTCAGACACTGTAAATACCTCACACTATCTATCTATCTATCTATCTATCTATCTATCTATCTATCTATCTATCTATCCTATCTATATCCCATTTTATATATATACACACACACATATGTTGTTGTTGTTGTTATGTGCCATCGAGTCA
>NW_006399789.1:19974216-19974844 GCF_000299155.1 Elephantulus edwardii
ATGTCTTCTATCTACATGACTTTCAAATGTCTCAAGATTTCTCTTACTTATTAAGTAGTATTTCTTTTATGTGTGTACTACCTTTTGTTTGTCCATTCATCCTTGGATATTTATGTTATATTTTATATATTATTAATAATGTTCAATAAAAATTACAGTACAAATATGTTTCAGTTTCTACTTTCTAATCTTTTAGAAATCTATTTTTAGCTTATTGAAGAGCTAGTCTCACTTCCACACTATATTCCCACCAGCAATAGATTATCATTCTTCAGTTTTCTCCACGTGCTCCCCAATATTTTGTATTTTTTTAGTTTAAGCATCATAAAGGGAATGAAATATTATTTCATTGGTATTCTGATTTGTGTATATCCAATGGCTTATACTTAGACCAAGAGGCAGTTGTCAGAACTGAGCAAGGAGACACTACATGGTTCAAAATCAAGAAGGGGGTGCGTCAGGGATGTATTCTGTCTCCATACCTTTTCAATCAGTATGTAGAACAGATCATCCAAGACGCTGGGCTATATGAAGAGGAATGTGGCATCAGGATTGGTGGAAAAATCAACAACCTGCGTTATGCAGATGACACAACTCTGCTTGCTGAAACTGAGGAGGACCTGAAGCA
>NW_006399789.1:19976414-19977774 GCF_000299155.1 Elephantulus edwardii
ATAGAGATAGAGATAGATAGATATAGATAGATATTTGTTGTTGTGTGTACCATTGAGTAAGGACTGACCCATAGCTGAACCTCCAGGGGGTTTACAGAGGCAGTTAATTGCACAGGAGAAGATTGCACATCCTTCTCCTTTTGAGCAACTGTTGGATTAGAACCACATGCCCTTGGGATTGCAGTGCAGCTTCTTGCTACTAGGCCACCACCACAGAGATATAGAAAGATATATTTGTAATATATACTAATGAATGTGGCAATAGTATCTACTAAAGATAGTCATTGCATATCATCAGTTATTGTGCACCTGAGAGCTGGACAATGAATAAGGATGACAGGAAGAATTGATGCTGTTGAGCTGTAATTTTGGAGAAGAGTACTGAAAATATGCCACGGACTGACAAAAGAACGAACAGATATGTCTTAGACCAGATACAGCCAGACTGTTCTTTGGAGGTAAAGTTTACAAAGCTTTGTATCACATATTTTGGGCATGCTGCACTTGTTATTTGAAGAAATGCTACTCTTTGAAGATGAACATCATGCTTAGAAAGGTGGAGCGCCAGCGAAAAAAAGGAAGACCCTCAGCCAGATGGATTGACACAATGACTGAAACAATGGGCTTAACTATGTCAAAAATTGTGAAGATGGCACAGAGTAGGACTTAGTTCAGATCTGTTATTCATAGAATTGCTATGAGTTGTACTGAACATGACAGGATCTAACAATACTAACAAACCTATGTATAGTCATAAATGTAGCCTTTTTCACCTGCCCATATCTGTTCATGTTGTCTGTCTGCCATATATTTGCTTATATATTAACATTTACTATTGATATTACAGGAATATGTATGTAATAGAGTTTACTTTTGTTGACTGCTTTTCCTGTCATAAGCTTCTCCTCATTTGTATGTATTCTTTCGTGAAATGTCAGTACAAATAACTTGCCCTTTTAAAATTGAAGTTTGCCTTCTTACTAATGAGTTGTGGGAGTTCTTTGTGCACACTACATGCCAGGACTTTGTCAGGTAAGTAAGTTAGGTGGATAGAGATATACAGATATAGAATATGTCTTGAGATTATGTGTTTCGAGCTTGTGGTGATTTTGCCTTTTCATTTTATTCGTGATTCCCTTGGAAAAAGAGAAGTTCTTAATTTTGTTGGTTGTTGTTGTTATTATGTGCCATTGAGTCGCTTGCGACTCATAGTGACCCTATGACAACAACCCTAAATTCTGCTCTGTCCTGTGCCAATCACTTTGTCTCTGACACTCCCATCACGATTACCCCAGTCACTGAATCAATCCACCTCATAGAGGGCCTTCCTCTCCTGCGCAGTCCCTCCACCCTCCCAAGT
>NW_006399789.1:19979939-19981058 GCF_000299155.1 Elephantulus edwardii
TATAGCAACTCGAGGTTTGAATTTGTTCTTCAGTTCCTTGAGCTTAAGAAATGCTGAGCGAGTTCGGCCCTTTTGATTTTCTGACTCCAGCTCCTTGTACATTTAGTTATAATATTTTAGAGAAAAGTGGGACAGCACAAAGGGCCTTGAAACTCTCCACCTACCCCACAGATATCCTAAAGACATCAAGGCTGCACGGGAATAGTTTGCAGGGAGCATAGTGGGGGCAGAAAGAAAGAAGAATTTTGTTGTTATCAAGTCAGAATCAACTCATAGTTGATCCCCCGGCAAATTTTCAGATGAGTAAATCACATGGGAGTTGTTATTCATCATTCTCCTGAGAAATTTCAATCATGTGCTTTGGCTTGGTAACACAGGTTCTTACCAGTAGGCCAATTTGCCAGTATGCTTTCATAGTCCTTTATTTGTGTCCTAATATAAGACCCTTTCCCTACTTTAAAGTCACATATGTACTTCTTTAAATTTCCTACTAGAAAACTCACCAATTTAATTTGCTGAGATCAATGATAAATGTTTAGTTAATGTTTATAAATGGTATGAAATAACTATTAAGCTCCTATATTTTTTGAAATCAATATCTATTTGGTTAAAAACAGTATTTCTCCAGTATATTTTCTTGGATTTCTAAAAAAATTAATTGACAAAAAAATTAACTGACCATAATTATGAGGATTTATTTCTGAATATTCCATTTTTCCTACTGTTAACATACTTAACATATTATACTTAAAAGTCATTATGAGTATAGTTTTGCAGTAACTCTTGAAATTAGATAGTGTCTAACTTTGTCCTGCTTTTTAAAATTGATTCATTGATCTGTTGTTGTGAGGTGTCATCAAATTGAGTATGACACATAGCAAGCTTATAAATAACAGATCTGAATCCTGTCCTATCCTGTGCCATACACTGATATAGGTCCCTTTTATTTTAATCTAAAATCAAAACTTTCACAGTTTCTAAAAATGTCCTCCTGAGATGTTCATTGGAATTTCATGAAATATATGATTTATATTTTCTTAAATTGTCAAGATTTATAGCCTCAAGTAAAACAATATGTGTAGTTGTTGTTGTTATGTGCCATCAAGTCGCCTGTGACCC
>NW_006399789.1:19984844-19995574 GCF_000299155.1 Elephantulus edwardii
ATAATTGGGATGGGAGTGTCAGAGACAGTGCGATTGGCACAGGACAGAGCGGAGTTTAGGGCTGTTGTACATAGGGTCGCTATGAGTTGCAGGCGACTCAGTGGCACATAACAACAACAATCAAGTGTTCTCAGAGTTAGCCACAGGTTGTTGTGATCCACACAGTCGAATGCCATTGCATAGTCAATGAAACACAGATAGACATTACTCTGGTACTCTCTGCTTTCAGCCAAGATCCATCTGACATTAGCTATATTATCCCTAGTGCCATGGTCTCTTTTAAATCCAGCCTACACTTCAGGCAGTTTTTGGATAATCTTCAGCAGAATCTTACTTGCATGTAATATCAATGATACTGTTTGATAATTTCTACACTATGTCGGATCACTTCTCTTAGGAATGGGAACAAATATAGATCTCTTCCAGTCAGTAAGCCAAGAGGTTGACATCCAGATTTCTTGGTACAACTTGGTGAGCATATCCAGGACAGCATCTGTTTATTGAAATATGTCACTCAGTATACCATCAATTCCTGGGGCCTTGGTTTTTGCCAATTCTTTTTTTTTTTCTTTCTGTTCTTACTAGTATTTGTTATTTTAGGGGGGGTTTCCTACTTTTTAAAATTAATTTTAATGAAATTTACAGAGACTTAGGGTTTCCAGTTATTCATTGTACTTTTCTCCCTGCCCACCCCCTCCTCCCCAATTCACTTTTCTCTTTAAGAAGTATAAGAAAAACTCTTTCATTGCTATACAATCCCTCCCCCAAAGTCCATTGTTCTGTGCAGCCATCATTCTGGACTGCTGTCATGGCAATAATACCTAATCATATATCCCTTTTAAACAGCTCTCTCCCTAAACTGTTGCCAATTCTTTCAGAGCAACTTGAACTTCTTCCTTCTTCACCACAGGCTTTTACTCAAATGTTCTTCTATGTCCACCATTTCCTTTTGCTACAATGACTCTGTATACTCTTTCCATCTTCTTTTATTACTTTCTGTGTCATTTAATATGCTGCCCAAAGCATCTTTAAGTATTGCAACTTGAGGTTTGAATTTGTTCTACAGTTCCTTCAGCTTAAGAAATTCTGAGCAACTTCAGCCCTTTTGCTTTTCTGATTCCAGCTTCTTGCACATGTCATTGTAATATTTTACTTTGTTTTACCTCTTTGCCCTTTGGAATCTTCTGTTCAACTTCATATCTAGATTTCTTCCCTTTGCTTTGGCTTCTTGGCGCTCCAGGACAATATTTAGAGTTTCTAAAATTGCTGCTTGCCAATGTCACCTTATTATTTACAGTCTTTACCTTAGTTTTCCTCAGAATATATACTGTCAAAAGGAACATTTATTTAATGTGAAATTAATATATGATATCCACAAATATGTTTATAATTTTCTTCTTGGTCTTTTCTTCCTTCTCTGTCTTTATAATGGCCATTCTTCCTAAATGATATTCTTAATATCCTCCCATAGTTTATCCGATCTTCACTCATTAATGTCCAAGCCTCAAACCTGTTTCTGAGATGGTTTTCAAATTCAAGTGAGATAGACGTAAGGTCAAATTTTGGTTCCTGTGTACTTGATTTAATTTTCCTTAGCTTCAGGTTGAACTTGCATGTGAGTAGTTGGTGGTCTGTTCCACAAAAAGCACTTGGCCTAGTTTTCACAGCTGATATTTACTTGGTGAAAATTCACACTTTAACTCTTCTGCATCTTCTAATTCATTATCATGGCAAATATCTCCATTTATTTTGTACTCCTTCAATTTCTTTCATCAATGTTTTCTAGTTTTCAATGTATAGATATTGGAGAGAGATAGATAGATAGATAGATAGATAGATAGATAGATATAGATGATAGATAGATAGATCTAGATCTAGATAGAGATAGAGATAGATAGATATAGATTAGATAGACATAGACATAGACATAGATAGATATAGGTATAGGTATATAGATAGATGATAGAGATAGAGATAGAGATATAGAGATAGATAGATATAGATGATATAGATATAGATAGATATATAGATATAATTTTAGTTCTTGGAGATATTTTGAAAATAATTTATTATCCATCATTATATTTTGTTTGTTAATATTTTATGAAGAATTTTGATGATTATAATGGATATTGAACTATATTAGAAGTTGGAAAACTTATCTATTTTTCTGGAACCTTTCTGTAAAGAACCAGTATTGGGGTCACATAGTCACTCTTAAAAATGTGAAATCCTGATGCTATATGACTCTTTAGAAGATATTATGCAGATAGTGGATCAACCTTAGCCTATGAGGTGTAGTTTCTGATGTTTGATATTAGCTTTGATTTGCTTTTTTTTGAAATGTCTTTTGTTTTATTTTACTGAGTAATACTAATAACAAAATAATTTTCAAAGTGCTCTGTCTTATTTAATCTTAAAAAATGTTTCTATAAGATCAGTGTTATTTCCTCTTTAAAGGTATGGTAGAAATCACATGAAATGACCTGGCCCTGACCTTTGCTTTGTGGGAAATTTTTAAGTACTAACCTCATACAAAACCTATACCTAGACCAAGAAATGGTTGTCTAAATATAGCAGTGGAACACTGCATGGTTTAATATCAAGAAAAGTTTATGTCTGGGTTCTAGTCTTTCTTCATGCTTATTCAAGTTATATAGTGATAAAATCACAAAAGAACTGAACTCTATGAAGAAAAGGTTCATGTGTGAAGTGATTGGCTTCTGGAAGGTGGGTTTTCTTGTTTTAGTGGAGTGTCAGATGTGGACTGTTTATTTTTATTTTATTTTTATTTTGCTCACAACTGTGTGTGAGCTGATTGGATTGCTAGATTTAGCTAACAATTAACTGTGGGCTGGAAGCCTCTTGTTTAGAGTTGATTAGGACCTTGCGGAGAGTGGGCCTTTGTATTTAAAAGTGTTAATTGTATTTGGGAGAAACACTCTTCTAATTGGTACAGAACTGGTCTGTCAATTTGCTGTACTGAGGTAACTTGGGGTTGCTGTAATGCTGAACTCTGTGCCACTGATGTATCAAGTGCCATAACGGTTATGCATGGTGGACAGTGTTTGGTGGAGTTCCAAGATTGGCACACTTGGAAGCAGAAGTAACATCCACTTCCTAAACAACATGCCTCTGGAAACTCTGTGAACTTGGAGAAATGATGATAGTCATAGAACAGTGTTCAGATCTTTTGTTCATAGGGTTGTTACAAGTCATTCTCAACTCAATGGCACTTTACAACATCAACAACTATGAAGAAGAATGTGGTATCAGGCTCCGTGGAAGGCTCATTAACAATCTGCATTATGCAGATAACACTATCATCCTTGCATAAAGTACTTAAAACACTTGCTGCAGATCAAAGACAACACCTCTCAATATTAATTACATCTCAACATCAAGAAAACAAAAATCCTCACCCCTGGGCCAAAAGGCAGCATTATGATAGATGGAGAAAAACATGAAACAGACAATGATTTCATCTTATTTAGTTCCACAATCAACATTCTTGATATCAGCAGTCAAGAAATCACTAGACATATTGCAGTGAGAGAGTCTGATGTCAAAGACCTCTCCAGATAACTAACGAGCAATCATGTGAGTGGTGTGCCTGGTTCAAGCTATGGTCTTTTCTGTCAGTTGCCATGCATAAGACACTTGCACGCTAAATAAGGCTGACCAAAGAAGAGTTAATGGGAGTTGTAATATTGAAGAAAAGTTCAAATATCCCATGGACTACCAAAAGAACAAACAAATATGTCTTAGAGGAAATGCAACTAGAGTGCTCTTTAGAAGCAAGGATGGCAAAACATCGTCTCACATATTTTAGGCATGTTGTTGGGAGATGTGATTACTTGGAAAGGGACCTGATACTTATAAAGGTGAAAGGTCGGTGATGAGACAATCATACAGTGACTGAAGCGATGAGCTCAAGTATGTCATATGATAAAGATAGTACAGGATGGGTAGGTTTCAGAATCATTTTTCATAGGGTTGCTATGAGTTGTATGCAACTCAATAACATCTAACAACAACAATGAAATTCTCAATAAAATGGACCAACACAGGGACTGTAACAATTGGCTCAAGCATGCCAAAGATGGCACCTAACAACAGTAATAACAAATGTTTTAACAATGAAATTTTTATAATAAATATAGAGCTATCAGAGTAAACTATCTCAGTCACAAAAGGACAAATACTGCATGGTGCCACTGTTGTAGAAAGTGACTGACATCAAGGTTGGGGTAACTGAGAAAAACTGGATACATTATGTATACTGAATTGAAACAGATGAGGGAGAGAACAGTTTTAAAGTGATATATGATAGCATATTATAATTATCACTGGAATACAGAATTAAGGTTGAATAGTGGAGTGCATTTGGTCAGGGGGGGCAGGGTCAGTGGTGGGGGGATTGTATACCAACGAAGAAGTTTATCTTTTCCTTTTCAAAGAAAGGAGTGAACTGGGGGGAGGGGAGGGGAGGAGGGGAAAAGTGCAACAATGAATGAACGAAAATCCAAAATCTCTGTGAATGTTCATTAAAATTAATAAAACAAAATTTTAAAAAATATACAGCTATCCAAATGTTTTTTGACTATCACATTTGCTATTTTATATATTTCAAGAAATTTTATCTATTTCATTTTAGTTATTAAATTCATCAGCATAGAGTTCTTCATTATTTTCCTTATTATTATTTATCTATTAAAGTTGGCTTTTATTTAATTAGTAACACTGATGATTTCTATTCTCTAGATTGTATTGATTATTAGTGGTATATATTTAGCTAGAAATTATTATCAATATTGACCTTTTAAAAAAATACCACCATTTGTTTTATTCTTTCTAATTTTTACCTAATTTATATTTCACTTGATTCAGTTTTTTAATTCTTTTCTTCCTTCTGCTTACTGTGTGTTTATTTACTCTCTTGTTTATACCTTCCCATGACAGGAAATTAGAACAATTAGAACATCAATGATAAACTTTTTATTTTTCAGTTCTAACACTAACAGATATAAATTTACCTCTAAATGCTATTTTAAAATATGCTATTGTTGTTGTTGTTAATATACCTTACAATAAATACCACACTGAGTGGTTATTATTACTAATTTTAAACTATTTTCTTTTTTTTCAAACTATTTTCTAAATATATTTGTGATGTCTTCTTTGATTTTAAGCTATCTATTTTTTTTATTTTAATTTCCTGGTTATTTCTGTTGATTTCTAGTTTAATTTTATTATAATTAGGACACATAATTTATACTGTTTTCATTTTTTCAAGTTTGCTAACATTTGTTTTATGATAAGGAATATAGTTAATCTTATCAAGTATTCTTATACTTTCAAAAAAGAAAATCTGTTTGGTTCTTCTTAATGCCATATATGTCAATTAGTGCTGGTGGAATTTCAAGTCGTCTATATATTTACAAAATTTTTCTACCTACTTATTCTACAGTTTAAGGCACTGGTAGTGGTAAAGTCTCCAAGTAAAAATGCAAATTTATCTACTTCTCTTTTGATTGTTTTAGATTTCTTAGTATATTACAGAGCTCTGCTACTAGGGTGTGCCTCTGACACACCCATCCCAATTACCCCAGTCACTGAATCAATCCACCTCATAGAGGGTCTTCTCCTCCTGTGCCTTCCCTCCACCCTCCCAAGCATGATGTCCCTCTCCAAGGACCTGTCCCTCTTTACATGTCCAAAGTATGTCAGACGAAGCCTCATAATCCTTGCCTCCAAGGAGCAACCCAGTTTAACCCTCTCTAGGATGAATCTGTTTGTTGTCAGTCCATGATATATTCAATACTCTCCTCCAGGAGCACAGCTCAAAGGCATCAATTCTCCTTCTATCTTCCATAGTCATTGTCCAACTCTCCGATGCATAACAAATGATTGCAAAGACCATAGCCTGAATCAGACGCAACATAGTCTCCAGAGAGACACCATTGCTTTTCAGTACCCTGGATAGGACACTAACAGCAGACTTTCCTATCACAATACGTTTTTTTAATTTCCTGGCTACTGGTGCCAAGAGTGTTGACCGTGGAGCGAAGCAAACTAAAGTTGTGAACAATCTCAATCTCTTCACCATCCATCCTGATGCTGCCAATTGGTCCAGTGGTGAGAATCTGTCTTCTTGAGCCTCAATCCATATTGAAGGCTGCAGTCCTTGACACTCAGCGCAAGTTCATCAGGTCCTCCCCAGGTTCAGCAAGCAGGCTTGGGTCATCTGCATAATGCAGATTGCTAATAGATCTTCCACCACTCCTGACGCCACACTTCTCCCCATAGAGCCCAGCCTCTTCTCCTAGATAATCTGTTCTGCATACAGGTTGAAAAGGTGTGGAGATAGGACACATCCCTGGCATACACCCTTCCCAATTTTGAACCATGCTGTGTTTCCCTGCTCTGTTCTGACTAGGTCTTTACATATAATTGTCTATATTCATGATCTATTTACGTCTTTAGCATGATAAATTTCTTTCTCTGTCTTTATATTGCAGTTATAATTCTACTCTATATGATTTTTTTATACCTGTTTATTTACAAAATTCAAATACATTGTTTTCTAGGACAGATTCTTTGAATTTCCCTCACTGCCCCACCCATCAAATTGACCTTTCACCTGTATAAGTATCAGGTCCCTTTTCAAGTAATCACAACTCCCTGAGTAATCCCCCCTTCCTCTGCACATCCTCATCCCTCTGCTTTCAACCTCCCCACTCCCCCTCTTTGATCCTTATACTCATTCTACAATAACGGTTTTATACAATATGTGTCCTTGTGGGTCTGAGTTAGTTCACTGGGCATAATGCTCTCCAGTCACTCCCAAGTTAGGTAATAATTTACAAAATCATTGCTCCTGCATGTTGTGTAATATTCCATTGTGTTAATGTATCATAATTTCTCAATCTATTCATTTGTGGTTGAGCATTTGGGCTGTTTCCATGTTCTTGTGATGGCTAATAATGCTGTTATTAAATTGGTGTACAAATCTCATTTGTGACTCAGCTCTCATTTTCTCAGGGCATACTTTGGGCACATGGTCAGGAGAGACTGGTATTTGGAAAAGGACATCATGCTCAGAAGGAACAGTGCAAAAGAGGAAGAAAGAACCTGGATAAAATGGATTGATGCAGTAACTAGGACAATGGGGGTAGGTGTATCAGGGTCAGTGAAACTGGCTTAGGACAAGGAAGGGTTCAGAACTGCTGTACATAGGGTTACTATACATAACAGGCAACTCAATGGCACATAACAACAAAAACATATCATATTGGTTGTTTTTATTTAAGCCTCTTGTTTAGAGTCAACAAGACCTTGGGGAGGGCCTTTGTATTTAAAAGTCGGTTGTTGTTATGTTTTGGAGGGACATTCTTCGAAGTTGTGCAATACTCTTTTGTCCATATGCTGTGCTGAGGTAACCTGGGATTGCTGCGATTCTGAATCTTGTGCCATTAGGGTGTCAAATGCCATAATGGTTACACATGGCGGACAGTGTTTGATGCACCTTCCAGTTTAAGACAGGTTTGGAAGCAGGAATGGCATCCACTTCCTAAACAACATGCTTCTGGAAACTATGAACTTTGATAAATGACGATAGGATAGAAATGTTTCAGGTCTTTTGTTCATAAGGACACTATGATTCATGCTCAACTTGATGGCAATTAACAACAAAAACAACATATAACAAGTAGTGGAATAGCTGGGTCATACGGAATTTTGGAGAATTTACTATGCTATCTTGATATTTTTTTCATTTGGGGGTTAATCTGTTTGGAATGTTCTGAGTTTCTTGAATGTAGATAGTGTTGTTTCAATGTTCCTTGGAAAGTTCCTTCTAGTTAGTGCCTCTTCCTCAATTTTCTTAGTGTTTTCCTGTCCCTTGTTTTGTAATCCCAATAACAAATATATTGTTCCACTTGATGTTATTCTACATTTTTCTAATGCTTTCTTAATTTTTCTTCTGTTTTCTCTCTGATACTTCTTCAAGTAAATTTCCATTGATATTTTTTCCCGTATAGCTCATTGATTCTCTGTTCCATTTCTTGTATTCTGGTTTTTTGTTTGTTTGGTTGGTTGCTTGTTTGTTTGTTTGGTTGGTTGGTTGGTTGGTTTTTATCCCTCTAGTATGTCCAAATTATTGAGAATCAATGATGTCAGTTTGAGGACTAAAGTGTGTCTGATTCAGGCCATAGTCTTTCCAATCATTTGCTGTGCTACTGAGAGCTGAACAGTGCATAAGGGTAACAGAAGAAGAATTGATTCCTCTGAATTGTGGTGTTGGAGAAGGGCACTGAACATCCTATGGACAGCCAAAAGTACAAACAAATATGTCTTAGATAGCGTGCACCTGGAGTGCTCTTTTAGAGCCAAGGGTGACAAGGCTTCACGTCACATGCTTTGGACATTTTGCAAGGAGGGACTTTTCCTTGGAGAAGGCTATGATGCTGGGAAGGGTGGAGGGTAGGAGAAGGAGAAGAAGATGCTCAATCAGGTGGATTAATGCAGTGACTGCTACAATGGACTTTTCTGTGTTAGGAAGTGTGAGGATGGCACAGGATTGAATAGGGTTCAGATCTTGTGTTCACGGGGTTGCTATGAGTCATACTCCCCTCAGCAGCACCTAACAATAATGACGACTAACAATGTGTTGAAAGTTCTCCCATTTTGTTCTTGATATTCTAGATTGCATTTTCATGCATTTGTGTTGTTTCTAGTACCATGCTGGTTGTACATTCTCCATTCTCTGTCTTGTGATGAGTTTTAAAATTTTTGTACCTCTTCATTTTTGGTTTGATTTCTTTCTTCTATCATTTGTATTAATACATTTCTTCGGCCATCCTAGCCCTAGAATACTCACTGGGCCTACAACCTGCCCCTCCCTTTTTTAGGGAAAGACTTGTTTTTTTGTGTTGTTTGTTGTTTTTTTTTTCATGGTGGTTGATCCTGCCTTCTGCTTTCTTGACATTATATGCTAAGTCTCTTGGTATGTGTCAAGCAATTTCTGTTGTGTCTGAGTAGGTTGTTGACAGCTCCTTGTCTTTATTATCATATTGATAACTTGCAGAATTAAAGATTTGGCCCCAATTCAGTTTCCCAGTGGCAAGCTTCCCTTTTGGCCATATATGAGTGCTTATTCTCACCATTTCCTATAGCAAGCTTCTCAGGTGTTTGTTCTTATGGGTGGAGAACTGGAATATCTCTTTTTATCCCAGCTGTAGTGGGCTCACTTCTCTATTCGGTCCTATAGTTTGATGAAAGGGAGCAGTTTTGCCCAGAGTTAGGCAAAATTTCAGAAGCGTTTACCTGGATATTTCGTTCAGGGAAATGGCCCAAGAAAGTGATAAAGTTCCAACAGTTCTGCTCCCAAGTCTCAGTAGTTGCAAATGGATGACAAATATACTTGTCTATTCTTATGTGGCTGGTTGGGAGGGAGTATTTCCACCTGAGAAGACAATGGACCATGTACATGACAAGGGCCCAATAGTGCAGTCCCCAAGTCTCAGCTAGTGTTAATAGCCAACTGACATACCTATTTCCTTTCCTCTGGTTGATTGTGAGTGAGCTGTTGATGCTAATCATGTCTTATATTTATGCTTTTTGTAATTGGTTAACTAAATGTTTTGCAATATAATTTTTTTATACTTTTAAAAATAAACCTATTTACTTTTCTTTACAGGAATAGCTCATTTTATCATACTTTATTGTTCTTCACAGATACTTCACTTTTTAGATATCAAAGGTTTGTAGCAACCCTACAGTGAGCAAGTCTATCAGAATCATATGTCAACAGTATGTGCTCATGGATTTAATTTTGGTAATTTTCAAGATATTTCAAACTTTTTCATAATGCACACTTAATTGTTTTTCATATAGCCATAACTTTCACATGAGATCTCAAGCTCAGACATATTGCTCTTGATTCTGAACCAACTCATAGCCGCCCTTATGAATTTTCAAGATGTTATAAATTTTAAATAAAAGATTATCTGTCTTTCTCCCTCACAACAACAGGTGAGTCAAACCAGCAGAGAAGTGTTGCTGTTTGATTAGCAACATAAATCCTCTCTTGATCACGCCACCAGAGGTGCATCTCTACACATCTCTAGTTGTTGTTGGTTGTTGTTGAATCAAGTACGACTCAGTGACCCTATAAAAAACAGATCTGAACTCTATATTATCTTGTGCTCAATCTTCCACACACTGGACTCCATTGCTGTAGTTACTGCATCAATCCACCTAGTTGAGGATTTTCCTCTCTTTCATCATCCCTCTACCTTCCCACGTATAATGTCCCTCTCCAGTGAACTGCAAAAATACACAATAGGAAACAAAAATAATTTTATGTAGTGGGAAAAAAAGCATTAAGTCACTTCAATGCAGTATTTACTTTATCAACCAAACAAAACCTGCTTACAATTAACTTTATATCCTTGAAGGTAAAGATTTTGAAGCTCCGTTTGACATACTTTAGGCATATTGCAAGAAGGGACTAGTCCTTGGAGAGGGACATCATGCTTGGGAGGGTGGTGGGACAGTGCAAGAGAGGAAGACCTTCGATGACAAGGATTGACTCAGTGACTAGGGTAATGGGAGTAAGGTGTGTCAGAGACAATACCTTTCACAATAGCTAATCACAAGATTAAATACTTGGGAATAAATTTAACCAGAAGTACAAAGGACCTTTTCCAAGAAAATTACAAAACATT
>NW_006399789.1:19997654-19998679 GCF_000299155.1 Elephantulus edwardii
TTTATGAAAATTAATAAAATATAATTATAGAGAAAGAAAAAAGGTTGACACCGGGTGGAGTAAAGTTTAGAGCTGTTGTACATAGAGTCGCTATGAGTAGAAAGTGACTCAATGGCACATAGCAACAACAGCTCCTTTAAATGTCCAGTGTGAGCTCTTACGGTAGATGGGAGATGTCTCAAACTTTTTTTAAAAAAATTAGTATGATTGAGTCTTCTCTGGTTTATATTTATTGTTTAAAACTCAGATTGTGTTGGTATCATCCTTTTATTGACCTCTGCTTACTCTGCCTAAGTCTTGCCTCTCATTCTGCTTCATATCAAACTGAGCTACTAGTCATTGCCTGAAATCATCCTGCAATTACTTAAAATGTACCTTTGCACTACCATCCATTGATTGACCTTCAGTCACAAACATGGTTGCACACTGAATTCACACATCATCTGTACCCATACGCCTTCCATTTCACCACATTCATTCCAAATGCTAAATACCCTTTGTCTGAACACACAGGTGTGCTGTATATTTTACCACCTTAATAGTCTATTTCCATGTAAATGCATTTGACTGTTTATCTGACTCTTACATCCACTTTTATATCATAGAACACAGCTCTTTCCTTTTCTTCACATTTGCAGTGCTTATGCTGGAAGCTGTTGAATGAACAAATGGACACACTAAGGGAGGATGAATTTAAAAGTTTGAGTGTATTTAAATCATTTGGTTTCATTGATTCAAGTCAAAACTGACTTATAGAGGACCCTCAAGCAGATTTTCAGAGGAAGTAAATTGCGAGGGAGGAAGTTGCCCATCTTTCTCTCCCAGCTGGTAGATTGAAACTTATGCCACTAACTTGGGAGCACAACTCCTTATTCACTGTACATGAGTCAAAAATTATGGAAAAGTAAAAGAAAAGATTCTTTCATTGCTTTACAAACCCTCCCCCAGGTCCCCTCCACCATGTAGCCCTCGCTCTAGACTCCTGTGATGACAGAAATACCTAGTTATATATCTCTTTTAAACAG
>NW_006399789.1:20000710-20022372 GCF_000299155.1 Elephantulus edwardii
CCAATCCCATTCTTCAACGAGATGGAAAAGGCAATCTCCAATTTCGTATAGAATGGAAAAAAGCCCAAATAAGCAAAGCACTCCTTAAGAATACTTTTTTAATCTTGTAAAATAGAGTATGACATTCATGTAATGAAGATAGTTGACTGGCATGGGATCTTCACAAGTATCTGCTGAGTCGAACTCCGTCTAACAGAGATCAAGGAGCATCTTATTTGGCTAGAAGAAATACAAACAAGCTTGATCATTTCAGGAACTTTTAGAAGAAAAGAGTTTAAAATTCTGGAAATCAAAGTTCAAGGCAGAATGGAAAAAATCAGTCTCTTAAAAATCAGTATTTTAATGACTTACCATTTTAGTCAATTAAAGTTTAGACTAATTGCTATGATTTCAGAAAAGAATGAAGCTAATTAGTTTCTGAATGTCAATGGCAATTTTTTTAGTATTTCTAATTTGCAATTCTTTTATTTAATGGCATAAGCATTGAAGACTCCCTTTGAATGTATTCAAACAGCGTTTTCATTTTTACAGCTATACTTTAACATAAGCATTATATTTTACTATAATATCTACTCCAATTTCAGAAGTAAAGACCTAGAAAGTTCTTTAGGAGTGTCAACTCATATACTCTATCAGATTCAAAAAATAATTTTGCTCAGTGTTGCACCTGATAAGAATCTGCCCAATATATACTAATCCTATGATCTAGAGGAAAATAGTTGACAGTCTGCTTGACCTAGCAAGTCATTGCAAAGACTCTGCTAACGGCAACAGCCCCGCCATTTTTTAAATACAAATTTTGATTCATATCAGTTTTCAGTGAAGGAAATTCTGAGAAAAATGCCCAAGGATTTTTAATTTGCTGTGACTTAAGGGTCTATTTCAGGTAGAGAGAAAAAAGTCTTTCCTTTCCCCACTTCTGCAGAGGCAAACGGGGAAAATAATCAGAATTACAAATGATCCTCTCCTTCCTGGTTTGAAGACATTAATTAGGTTAAGGGTAAAAGTGTAGCATATCCACCTATGCATTTAAATCTTCTTCAGGCTAGACATCTACCTGAAGATCAGTGGCAGCTTGAAACAGACTCAAACTATGTGCATACATAAATAATTGGTGCTTTTCCTGTGACGCTTGGATTTTGCTCTTTATTTGCTAGTATTGATATCTGCAGAGAAAGGAGTGAAATGACACTACAAAGTCTAATGCACCAATCACACAAGCCAAATCACACACAGGAGAGAAGTAATGAGCTGATTTTTTTTCTTTTCTCATTTTTCTCCTTCATTTTGTTTCTCTTGACTTTTTTAGCTCTCAGGTAGTATTTGAAATAATAATCATAGTAAAAATACACCAATATAAAAACATGGTGGGGAAAAGGCATCAAACCAAGGGTGACTTCCTGTGTCTGCATTTCAGATTCACATTGCCAATTATTTCAAGACCAAGAAGCTCAGAAACACAAGAATTGCCAGCCTACAAGTGCATTATTTTCTCATTCATTGTCAGGGTTGCAGGTAACATCAAAACAAAGCATAAACGCACTTGCAATTTTTAATATACTGTTAATGGTGTACTAGTACAGCATTCACTAAACAGAACCATAAAAAGCCTACTTTATGAGTTCTTCTTTTCAATTTCTTAACCTTGCAATTTAGAAATTCTTAGGAAAGATCCTGCTAGTTCTCAGGCTGTTAGTTGACATAAGCTGGATTGATTCAAGAGCTTTGACCTTTTTCAGACTAAATCAGGGCATTGATCTTTTATATAAACCTTAGACAAACACACATAAACAAATGAAGATTCAACATAATTCAATTTAACAAATAATATGCAGGTAATGGTCCATGTTGTCTATAGAACTATTATGATAAATTTAATTATCTGTGTTTTTACAATAGATACTCATGCACTTTTTCCTCCATCGGTATTTGAGGAGATTGTGTATGTTTTCTAGAAATTCCATCCTTCTCTTTTTGCTTATCAACATAGAAAGAGTGTATTTAAGTGGCACTTTTGAGACTCTCTCCACACAGTAGCTCGGTATAGAGCATATATTAAAAATGTTTCTAGAAGCTTAGCTCATTGCCATTGGAGCCAGATCTGACTCGTGTCTGACCCTCTAGAGGGTTACTGAGAATGTAAATCACAGGGGAGAAGATTTCTGATCTTTCTCCCAGCTGGCTGCTTTTGGATTCAAAACACCAGAGAAGCAGCTAAACTCCCTACAGAATAGACTACCAGAGCTCCCATGGGTGTATTTATATGTGCTGTAAATATATTAATGTTGGTTCAGTATATTCTTAACTGAAAACAAAACAATCTCACTGCTGTCAAGGCAAAACAACTCATAGCCAACCCCTCAGTGGGTTTGAGGAAGCTATAAATCACACAGGAAAAAAGTGCCCACCTGTCTCTTGAGAGCTACTGGTGGATTCCAATCTCCAGAGTGGCACAGCCTTTGAGTTAGCAGCTCAAATCCCTACAGACTGTGCCAGCAGGCTTCTCTTTAGTAGAACACAAAAGGACAAAGTTATGAAACCTTCTTAGTGATTGGGCATTAGCATAAGCTATACCCAAGTCTAGCATAGATATACCTTGAGGGAATAAATCACTGGGCTTGGGAGCTTTGAACCCAGGCTACACCTGGTTCAACTGACGTACTGTAATCCACACAGAACATTCTACATCCTGCAGTAGTGAGCAGTGATTATGGTATCGAAAGTTTTCAGGGCGCTAAGGTGTAACTATTTGTCTCTCTGTTCAGAGTAAAGAGAGGGAAGGAATCAAAGATACCTTGAAACAGCTGACCAAAAAATCAAACCAGGAGCACCTCAACATCTACAAACTCAAGACCAGAAGAACTAGATGGTGCCCAGTTAGTTATGAAAGGGATTGCAATAAGGGTTCTGGACAGAGTGAAGTGACAACACAGAGCTAGACTCAAACTCTTAAAGAAGATGAAGCTTATTGGTCTGACAAAACCTGGCAGAACCTTCAAGACTATGGCCCTTAGACACAGTTCATTCCAGGAAGTGAAATCCCTACTATCAATGAGCATCAGGTCAAACAATAGATAGCCTATAAAATGATGAATAATACCATGGAGATACAGAGTCCTTGCAATAGTCAATAATTAGAGACCAAAAGAGCAACATCCACTCAGGGACAACTCAGAGGGCAGGAAGGGAGAGGAGAGTAAGATTAGTGGAAACAGGAACCAGCTGGAGGAGTGCTGCTATAATGGAGGGATTGTAGTCAAGGCCAAAACAAATAAAAATTGGCAATGGAAAATCAATTTGCTCTGTAAACTTTCACCCAAATTACAGCAAAACTTTATGAAAACTATTTCTTACCCGTGACTCATAGCAACCCTTTGTACAATAGCCCTAAACCCTGCCCTTTCTTGTGCCAATCTTATTGTCATATTGACACGCCTACCGCCATTACCCCAGTCACTGAATCAATCCATCTCATCGAGGGTCTTCCTGTCCTGTGCAGTCCCTCCACCCTCCCAAGCACGATGTCCCTCTCCAAGAAATGGTTCTTCCTTGTCACATGCCCAAAGTATATCAGACAAAGCTTCAAAATCCTGGCATCCAAGGAGCAGCTTGGCTTCACTCTCTAGGAAAAACCTGTTTGTTCTCTTAGCAGTCCATGGTATATTCAGTATTATTCACCAACACCACAGCTCAAAGGTATCAGTTCTCCATCTATCATCCCTAGTCATTGTCCAGCTCTCTGATGCATTGCAAGTGACTGCAAAGACCATGGCATGTATCAGGCACACTTTAGTCTCCAGACTGACATTGTTGCTCTTCAGTACCTTAGAGAGGTCTCTAACCGCAGACTTTCCCATTGCAATACGTCTTTTAATTTCCTGGCTGCTGGTGCCAGGAGTGTTGATTGTGGAACCAAGAAAACTAAAGCTGTGAACAATCTCAATCACTTCACAGTCCATCATGATACTGCCAATCGGCCCAGTGGTGAGAATCTTTGTATTCTTGATATTGAGCCTCAATACTCAATACTCCATCCTGAAGTCTGCAGTACTTGACCATCCACAGCAAGTACTTCAGGTCTCCCTCAATTTCAGCAAGCAGGGTTGTGTCACCTGCATAACGCAAATTACTGATGAGTCTACCTTCAATCCTGATGCCACCTTTTTCCTTATACAGCCCAACCTCTTGGATAATCTATTCTACATAAAGATTGAAAAGTTATGGAGATAGGATACATCCCTGGTGTACACCCTTCCCAATTTTGAACCATGCAGTGTTTCCTTGCTCTATTCTGACCACTGCCTCCTGGTCCAAGTACAGGTTTTACCTTAACACAATCAAGTATTCTGGGATTCCCATTTTTCACAGAGTTTGTTGTGATCACACCTTTGCAAAATCAATGAAACACAGATAGACATTCCTGTGGTACTCCCAGCTTTCAGCCACAATCCATCTAGCATTAGCAACAATATCCCTAGTAACACAACCCCTTCTAAACCCAGCCTGCATGCCCGGTAGTTCTCTGTTGATGTGATTTTCTAGTTGGTTTTGGATAATCTTGCTTGCATGTGGTATTAATGATATTGTTTGTTAATTTCCATACTATGTCAGATGACCTTTCTTTGGAATGAGAACAATTATAGATCTCTTCCAGTCAGTTGGCCAAGTGGTTGTCCTCCAGATTTCTTGGCATAAGTTGGTGAGCACATCTAGGGGAGCATCTGTTAGTTGAAATATGTCAATTGGTCTCCCATCAATTCTTGGGGCCTTATTTTTAGCCAATACTTTAAAGCAGTTTGAACTTCTGCCTTCATCACCATATGCTCTTGTTCATATACTGTTTCATGAAATTTTTTGTGTCTGCAAATTCCTTTTGGCATAATGACTCTGTATATTCTTTCCATCTTTTATTACTATCTGGATTATTTAATATTGTGCCCAAAGCATCCTTAAGTATTGTAACTCGAGTCTTGAATTTCTTCTTCAGTTTCTTGAGCTTAAGAAATGCTGAGCAAGTTTGGCCTCTTTGATTTTCTGACTCCAGCTCTTTGCAAATTTCATTATAATACTTTACTTTTGTCTTGTTGTGCTGCCTTTTGAAATCTTCTGTTCAGTTCCTTGATGTCTTGATTTCTTCCCTCTGCTTTGGCTTCGTGGAGCTCTAGTGCAATATTCAGAGTCTCTTCTGACATCCATTTTGGTCTTTTCTTCTTCTTCTTTCTTTGCAATGACTTTTTGCACTTTTCCTGGATGATATTCTTGACATCTTCCCATAACTCATCTGGTCTTCACTCATTAGTGTTCAAGGCCTCGAACCTGTTCCTGAAATGGTTCTGAAATTCAGGTGGGATAGACTCAAGGTCATGTTTTAGTTCCCGTGGACTTGATTTCACTTTCCTTAGATTCAGATTTAACTTGAGTAGATGGTGGTCTATTCTGCAATCAGCTCCTGGCCTAGTTTTCACAGCAGAAATTGAGCTTCTCCAGCAGTTCTTTCCACAGATGTAATCTATCTGATTCCTATGCACTCTATCAGGTGAAATCCGAATGTATAACCTGTGTTTATGTTTCGTGTAAAATGTATTTGCAATGAATAAATTCTTGATTGTGCAAAATTCTGTTATCTTATCTCCAGCTTCATTCCTGTAATCAATTCCATGCTTTCCAATTACTGATCCTTCTTCTCTGTTCCCAATGTTTGAATTCCAGTCATCCATTATTATTAATGCATCTTGATTATATGTTCAATCAATCTCTGACTAAAAAAAGTTGGTAGAAATCTTCTATTTTCTCTTCTTCAGCTCTGGTTCTTGGTACATATATTTTAATGATAGTGGTATTCACTGGACCTCCTTGTATGGATATGGATATTATCCTGTCACTCACAACATTGTATTTCAAGACACATCTAGACATTTCTTTTGTAACTATGAAAGCAATTCCATTTTTTCTCACCTTTACGTCTCCAGCATAGTATATCATATTATCATCTGATTCAAAATGCCCTATGCCAGTCTACCTCATCTCACCAATACCTAGTATGCCAACATTTATGCATTCCATTTCTTCGTTAATAATATCTAATTTTCCTACATTCATGGTTCTCAATTCCATGTTCCAACCATTAGTGTCTGCTTACAACTAGTCCTCTTCCTTAGTATTTCCATACTTGAAAGCTCCACCTCCGTTGCCCTGTCTGCTATTCTAAGTGTGTTCTATTCATAGCGTTTTCGAAGGCCTGCTATTTTGGAAGTGGATGGCTAATCCTTCTTCCTAGCCTGTCTTAATCTGAATGCTCAGATTTAGAAAAGTATCTGACAGACAAGCATTTGATGGAAAAATGAAGCTGAAAGGTATTTCCCAATTATAGAAATAACCAGTAGTTTCAGTGTTGTCCCTGCCCTTGACATACGGGTCTTGACCCATTTCTTGACCAGCATTCCCTTCCACTCCCACCTGCTCCCTTCAACAGATATCTCCCACTATCCATCCCTTGATATGATAGATTATATCTCAAGTTTGTTTGTTTTTTTATTTTATGGGCTTCTGTAATTCTAAATGTTTCAAGCTGCTGCTGATTTCTTATGCTGTGGTCAGTGTCCCTTGAGTTTAGGGGTCTGTAAGTCCAAATACACAGCATTAATATTAGGGAAGACTTCTTATTTCAGACGATTCTGAAGAAAAGTCCTTTCCCTTTAATTTCTGCTCCAGGTTTAACTTCTTATGGCTTGGGGCCTCTTCCCATGTTCAGTACACAGCTCAGGCTTCTGGGCCAGGGTACCTGTTTGGGGTGGGGGGAAACTGAGTCCCCAGCTCCCGTGCCTCCTTGCTTGCCTGAACTTCTGTCTCATGCTGTGCTGTTATTTTTTTAGAATTACATCAAAGTATCATAATGATAAATTTATATTCTTTTATAAATAAAAGATATTTTAGAGATTTAACTATTAAACCTCTTGTTTCACAGAAGGAAATAAGGCCCTGAGATTCAAAGATTTGTCGAAAGTCAAGCCTTGAGTTACTGAATGAGTTGGCATGAAGGAAGCTCTGGTGGCATAGTTTCTAGGGAATTGCTCTGATAACCCAAAGGCCTCACCTCTCCAGGTGCTGGAGTCAACCAGCTGCTCTGCAGGAGAAAGATGGGTAATCTCCTCCCATGTGATTTATTCACAGCCTCCAAGACCCCAGCAGTGAGTCAAGTATGAGTCAGGGTTTGGACTTGATAGCAGTGAGTTTTGAGTTTGAGAAAACAAAGTACTAGTTATTGTTCAGCCCCAGAAAACAAGGAGAACACTCTGGTGGCATAGTCCGGGGAGAATTACGCTGCTAACCCAAACACCAAACTTTTCGACCTATTCTAATCCGCACTCAAAAGAACAAGCAAATCTGTCTGGAAACAAGTGCAGCCAGAATGCTCCTAAAAGCAAAGATTATGAAACTTTGTCTCACAGATTTTCACCACGTTGTCAGGAGCGGTCAGTCCTTGGGGAAGGACATCCTCCCTAGAAAAGTGGAGAGTCAGCAAAGAGAAGAAGACCCTCAATAAGATGGATTGGCACAGTTACTGCAACAATCCGTTTAAGGACACCAGAGATTGTGAGGTTGGCACAGAAGCCAGCAGGGTTTTGTTCTATTGTGTACAGGGTCACAAGTTAAGCCAAGTTAAGGATACCTAACAGCAAAAACAAGCCAATAGGAATGGAATTTAATTTACTTTAAAATACAGTCCTGGACTTTTTGATGGTACAGAGTATAAAGGTTGATATTTTAGCATATGTTTTAAATGGAAATGCCTCACTATGTACTAGGAGGCACCAGTGAGTCTATGAGAGACTACAGATTTAAGAAGTAAAATCACGAAAATATCAAAGAAGTGTCAAAAGGTCTTCAATTAACAAATTTATTGGCTTATCTTCCTTTATAAACCAAATTAACTTTTATTCCCTTTTCCAGATTAAGCAGCTCATGTCACTCATGCATGAGCACATGTGCACAAACACACATGTATAATCAAGCATCCTGTCGAAATATAGGCACAAAGCATTGTAAACTGCATAGTTCCAGCCCCTTCCCTTATAGAGCGCATCCTATCCTTGCTCAGTGACAAAAGGTGCTCTCTGTATAGTTCAGCTTTGAATGTAAACCTCTAGTTCTAACAGTTATAATGATGCTTTTTATCATGATCACAAAGCATTTAATTGCACAGAGCAATTTAGAAAACTGTCTCGGTCAAGACAGATTGTAATCTAAGACAGATAGCACTGATAGGGGGAAAAAAGAGAGAAAGAGAAAGAAAAACAACCCAGAGGGATTGCAGACAACAAAATAATAAGCAATGAATAGTTACAAAGGCAAAACTTAGTATTTTCACTGTATTTCAGCTCAAAGTAAATGCATCTTGGACAACTCACCTCTGATTGCTAAATGCATTCAAAAGCCTTGAGGTGCTATTATTTTCATTCTGAGTGTTCATTACTCCAGACACCATGACTTTCTGGCACTGCCTTCCTTGAAAAAAGGTCTGAGGGTAGGAAAGCTTGTGAGAAGTGAATGAGTTCAAATAGACATTTGTGTGCAACATGATGTAAGCTACTTAGTCTGATAAACATGTAGGTAACAATATATGACACTGCCACATCCTTTATCTGTACAATTCAGTGGCCTCAAATGTCTAAGTCATTTTGTACAGCCATCAGCATTATCCATTTCCAAATATTGCCAGCACTGCTAATAGAAGCTCCGTGTCCCCTTCTTCCCTCCTTCTTCCCATTCAATTCTGGATACTATTAAAAAATTTACATCAGTGTACTGTTGTCTGGGAGATCTGGAGTTCTACTCTGTAGGGAGTTGTACTGCCGACCTAAAACCAGGCAGTTACAATCCACTAGCTACTCCAAGGGTAAAAAAATGGGAAGTCTCCTCCCATGTTATATAAAAGCTTTAAAACCCATTCATGGGTCAACTATGAATTAATGAGTGCGTGATACATTTGCCTCTTATAGATACTTCATATGAGCTGATTTATACAATATCTGGGGATTTGTGACTATATAGTTTAGCCTATTTGAATTCACACATATACTAGTATATATAAGGACTTTATTTTGCCTTGTCTTGTTTTCTTTCTCTCTCGTTGTCATCCAGTCAAAACTTGCTCACAGTTGTTCCTTCAGCAGCTGGTGAATTCACACCCTTAGTGAGGCCTAGCCTTAGGTTAGCAGAACAATTCTCTATGGAACACACTTTGAGTAATAGAACATAGCATGTATGCACCACATCTCGCTTATTCATCTTTATATTTATATATTTTTGTTGTTTTTATCTTTTGCTTCTTCAATGTGGATTGAAGCTCAACATCAAGAAAACAAAGATTCTCATCACTGGGCCAATTGGCAGCATCAGTATGGACGGTGAAGAGATTGAGATAGTTAACAGTTTTCGTTTACTTGGTTCCACAGTCAACACTCTTGGTAACAGCAGCCAGAAAATCAGGAGATGAATTGCACTGCGAAAGTCATCTGCGAGGGACCTCTCAAGAGTACTGAAGAGCAACAGTGTCAGGCTGGAGACTAAGATGTGCCTGATGCAGGCTGCAGTCTTCACAATTACGTGTTACGCATCGGAGAGCTGGACAGTAAATAGGGGTGATAGAAAGAGAATTGATGCCTTTGAGCTGTGGTGCTGGAGAGGAGTGTTGAATATACCATTAACTGGTAGGAAAACAAACAGGTTTGTCCTGGAGAGGGTGAAGCCAGAATGCTCCTTGGAGTCAAGGATTCTGAAGCTTTATCTGACATACTTTGGGCATGTTGCAAGGAGGGACTGGTCCTTGGAGAGGGACATCATTTGGGAGAGTAGATGGGCGGCGCAGGAGAGAAAGACCCTTGATACGATGGATCGATCCTGTGAGTGGAGTGGTTGGAATGAGTGTGTTTGCAATGACAAGGTTGGCAAAGGATAGAACGGCATTTAGGGCTCTTGTACATAGGGTTGTTATGAGTCACAGACAATTCGATGTAACATAACAAAAACAAATTATAACGTTTCAATTAATGTTGTAGTGTATCGATAGATAGATAGAGATAGAGATATCTGTATCTACTCTAAAGTCTCTTGTGAATTGTTACAATTTACTTGTACACTGCCACCCCACCTTCAGAACATATATTGTAAATTCTAACCTCTTTTTTTACATTACTGAATATGGTAGTCATTGTTCTTAGGTGCCTTTGAGTCAAGTATGACTCATGGTGACCTTATGGACAGCCATTCTGAATCCTGCTCTATCCTATGCCATCCTATCATCTCTGAGACACTAGAGCCCATTGTTGAAGTCACAACGTCAATCCATCTTGTTGGAGGTCTTCCTCTCCTTTGCTGACCTTCCATCTTTCCAAGCAAGATGTATGTCTTTGTTGTTGTTGTTGATTGCTGTTGAACTGAGCATGACTCATAGTGACTCTCTGAACAAAATACCTGAAGCCTTCTATAACTGTTGTCATTTCTCTAAGTTTATAGAGTTTCCAGAGGCATGTTCGGAAGTGGATGCCACTCTTGCTTCCAGCAACATATATAGTTGTTAGTATATGCTGTCAAGTCATGTAAGGTTCACAGCAACTTTATGAACAGTCAACCTGAACTCTGTCCTATCCTTGCCATCCTCACACTTTCTGACACAGTAGAGCCCATTGCAACAGTCACCGTGTCAATCCACCTGGTCGAGGGTCTTCCACTCCTTTGACTGACCCTCCACCCTCCAACATCATGTTCCTCTCCAAGGAAAAGCCCCTACTAACAACTTGCCTGATGTATGTAAAGTGAACCCTCATCATCCTTGTCTCAAAAAGAGCATTCTGGCTATACTCCTTCCAAAGTATATTTAGCTGTTCTTTTGGCAGTCTGGTATGTTCAGTGCTCTTCTCCAACACCACAACTCAAAGGCATTAATTCTTTTTCTGTCATCTCTATTCATTGTCCAGCTCTCAGAAACATAGCAAGTGATTGGGAAGCCCATGGCCTAAATCAGATACACCTTAGTCTTCAAACTGATATCATTACTCATCAATAATTTGGAGAGGTCTTTAACTTCATATTTTTCCAGTCTAATATGTCTCCTGGTTTCCTGACTGCTGGTACTAATGCTGGGTGTTAATGTTGGATCCAAGTGAGATGAATTGGTTTCAGTTAAAATCTCTTCTCTGTCCACCATGATGTTGCCTATTGGTCCAGAGATAAGTATCTTGGTTTTCTTATTTGGTAATACCATTTAAGACACGAGTTTTACAATAAAAGTTTATAACATACTCCTAGGCTTACACAAAAAAAAGACTGATAACCCAAATAAAAGAATTTATATCATATCCTTGACTTTCAGAGAAAAAGAGATAATAATAATGAAATAAGTCAACAAGGACCAACATATGCTCTTGAATCTATTTCATCTGAATTTCAAGATCATCGTAGGTTTGAAGTATGGAACACCAATGATTGAAAATCAGATGAGCTGTGAAACTATATCAAGGATATTATTCATAAAGAGAACAAAAGTTCATTACAAAATTATTGTCAGAAAGACTGAAAATTGTACTAGAGCATTGAGAAGCAAAAGCAAAGGGAAAACATTACAGATTTCAAAGAACAGCTCAAGTGGAAAAAGGAAAGTATTATAATGAAATATTCAGAGAGCTACAAATGGAGAATAAAAATGGAAGAACTCACTCTGCACTTCTCAAGCGGAGATAACTGAAAAACAAATACAAACTTCAAGTTGCAATATTGAAAGACGCTATGGGCAATATATTGAATGGCACAGAAAGCATCAAAAGAAGATGGATATACCTAGTGTCATGGAGCTGCAACTACAATCCCAGAGGCGCATGGTTCAAATCCACCAGATGCTCTGCCGGGGAAGGAGGGGCAGTCTCCTCCTGTACCAGTCAGATCTGACTTGACGGTACACTCACACAATAATAATAAAATTTTAAAAAAAGAAAATGGATATAATACAAAGAATCACTGTACCAAAAAGAAATTATTGATACTGAAGAATTTCAGAAAGAACCATCTGAACAGCAGACAATGGTAATGAAGGAGAAAGTGGAAGCTGCAGTAAAGGCATTGGCATTAAATATGGCCCCAGGAATCAATGAGATACCAATTGAGTTGTTTCAATTAATGGATGCAGCCTTGGATGTGCTCACCAGTCTATGCTGGAGGACAGCTATGTGGCCAACAGATTGAAAGAGCTCTATATGTGTTCCCATTGCTGAGAAAGATGATCCTGCAGAATGTGGAAACTATCGAACAACATCGTAAATATCACATGTAAGCAAAATACTGCTGAAGATCACTCAGAAACAGTTAGAACAATACATAGATAAGGAATTGCCAAAAGTTCAAGCAGGATTTAGAAGAGGCTGTGGCACCAGGGATATCATCACTGATGTTTGATTAATACTGGCTAAAAGTAAGGAAAGTAGTATGGACTGTATCTTAAGTCTTTCTCATTTGAGTTAAAAAAGGGCAAAAACAAAAAGCATATTATGCTGAGGTAACTTTCATATTGCTGTGTTGTTGCATTTTTACATAGTTTGTATATGTATATGCTTGCTTGCTTCTAGTTTGCCCTTATGGGTACAGGAGTTTGCTGTACTGGCTGGACTTGAACGGTGCTGTGATACGGTAAGCTATTCCACCAGTGTTTCTCTGTCCTCGGTTTTACCCGTGGTGAATGAATGGGTTTCAGTGGAACTGCCAAGCTGGAAAAAAAAATCCTTAAAAAGCTGCATAAACCATCTACTTCTGAAAGAACAGACCTTTGAAAATTTCATGAATAACAGCGGAACATAGATTAATATAGTATTAATATAGTAGAGGCCTTCAGATTGGAAGACACTCAAAAATTGAAAAGAAACATCTGCAAATATTCAATGTATGCAGTATGAATCTAGGAAAATTGGAAGCTGTCAAAAATTAAACATATAAGTATTAATAACCTAGCCATAAGTGAACTGTGATGGACTCATAGTGGTCATTTTGAGTCAGATAATCATATGATTTCTCTTCTGTCTTTGCAATGACTGTTCTCTTCCCTTATGATACCCTTGACATCCTCCCACAACTCATCGGGTCTTCGCTCGTTCATGTTCAAGGCCTCAAACCTGTTCTTGAGATGGTTCTGAAATTCATGTGGGATAGACTCAAAGTTATATTTTGGTTCCTGTGGATTTGGTTTAATTTTCCTCAGCTTCAGCTTGAACTTGCATATGAATAGTTGGTGGTCTGTTCCACAACCAGCTCCTGGCCTAGTTTTCACAGCTGATATTGAGCTTCTCCAGTGGTTTTTTTCTGCAGATGTAATCAATCTGATTCCTACTCATACAATCTGGTGAAATCCATGTGAATAACCTGCATTTATGTTTTTATACAATGTATTTACAATGAATAAGACATTGGTCATGCAAAATTCAATCATTCTATCTCCAGCTTCATTTCTATCACCGAGTCCATGTTTTCCAACTACTGATTCTTCTTCTCTGTTCCCAACTTTTGCATTCCAGTCACCCATTATTATCAAAGCATCTTGATTGCATGTTCGATGAATCTCTGACTGTAAAAGTTGGTAGAAATCACCTATTTCTTCTTCTTTGACTCCGGTTGTTGGGGTATATATCTGAATGATAGTGGTATACACTGGACTTCCTTCTAAGCATATGGATATTATCCCATCACTCACAATATTGTACTTCAAGACGAATCTAGATATTACTTTTTTAACTGTGAAAGCAATCCCCCTTTTTCTCACCTTTTCATCTCCAGAGTAATATATCATATGATCTTCTGACTCAAAATGCCCCATACTGGTCCATCTCATCTCACCAATGCCTAGTATGTCAATATCTTTGTGTTCGATTTCTTTCTTAACAATATCAAATTTTCCTATATTCAAAGAAGGGTGACCCAACAGAGTGTGGAAACTATAGAACAATATCATTGATTTCACATGCAAGCAAGAGTCTACTGAAGATTTTCCAAAAATGACTGAAACAGCACATCAACAGAGAATTACCAGAAGTCCAGGCTAGGTTTATAAGGGACTGTGGTACTAGGGATATTGTAGCTAATGTTAGATGGATCTTAGCTAAAAGCAGAAAATGCCAGAGGAATGTCTATCTGTGTTTCATTGATTATGCAAAGGCGTTTGACTGCGTGGATCATAATTGTGGCTGACTCTGAGAAGAAGGGAATCCCAGAACACTTCATCTTGCTAATGCAAAACCTATACTTGGACCAAGAGGCAGTCATCAGAACAGAGCAAGAAAAAACTGCATGGTTCAAAATTGGAAAGTGTGTATTCCAGGGATGTGTCCTATCACCATACCTTTTCAACCTGTATGCAAAACAGCTTATCAGAGAGGCTGGGCTCTGTGAAGAGAAGTGTGGCGTCAGGATTGATGGAAGATATATCAACAATCTGCTTTATGCAGATGGCATAACCCTGCTTACCGAAACAGAGGAGGACCTGAGACGCTTGCTTCAGAGGGTCAAGGACTGCAGCCTTTGGTATGGATTGAGGCTCAATGTCAAGAAGACAAAGATTCTCAATACTGAACCAACTGGCAGCATCAGGATGGATTGTGAAGAGATTGAGATTATTAACAACTTTGGTCTGCTTGGCTTCACAGTCAACATTCTTGACACCAGTGGCCAGGAAATTAAAAGATGTATTGCCATGGGAAAGTCTGCTGTTAGGGACCTCTCCAGGGTACTGAAGAGCAATGGTGTCACTCTGGAGACTAAGGTGCATCTGATGCAGGCCATGGTCTTTGCAATCACTTGTTATGCGTCAGAGAGTTGGACAATGACTAGGGAGGACAGAAGGAGAATTTATGCCTTTGAGCTGTGGTGCTGGAGAAGAGTATTGAGAGTACTATGGACTGCTAGGAAAACAAAGAGATTCATCCTTGAGAGGGTTAAACCGGGCTGCCTTTGGAGGCAAGGATTCTGAGGTTCATCTGACATACTTTGGGCATGTTGTAAGGAGAGACCGGTCCTTGGAGAGGGTGTGGAGGGACAGTGCAAGAGGGGAAGACCCTCTATGAGGTGGATTGATTCAGTTATTAGGGTAATCGGGATGGGTGTGTCAGAGGCAGTGCGATTGGCACAGGATAGAGCAGGGTTTAGGCCATCACGTTCTGAAGGGTGGATGGAGACCCCAGGAAAGGGAGACTCAGGATGAGATGGATTGATACAGTGACTGGGGTGATGGGGGTTTCTGTGTTGGAGTTAGTGAAACTGGCTCAGAATAGGGAAAGGTTCAGAGCTGTTGTACATAGGGTCGCTATACATTGCAAGTGACTCAATGGCACATAAAAACAGAGTGGCATCCACTTCCTAAATAACATGCCTCTGGAAACCCTAGGAACTTTGGTAAATGTTCACAGTTGTAGAGGGGCTTCAAGCCTTTTGTTCATAGGGTCACTATGAGTTGTGCTCAACTCGAAGGCAATCAACAACGAACAACATGCCTAAACTATGTAGGACAAAGCTTCACCACCCTTGTCTCTAAGGAAGATTCTAGCTGTAATGTTTTCCAAATCATTTGTGTATTCTTTTCTAGATGTTCAGTGCTCTTCTGTAACCCACAACTCGAGAAACCAGTTCTTCCGTCGTTCTAAGTTATTGTCCAGCTTTCAGAGGCATAGCAAGTAACCGAAAATTTCATGGCTTAGATGAGATGCACTGTGGTCTTTTTTCTTTTTCTTTTTCCTCCCAAATTAAGATCAGTAGTGAGAAGAGTAGGCAAGTAGGTTGACCTTAGTTGGCTGTGAGCAATTGGTGAGAAGACCCACTACCTTCAGATCAGCCACACCTTAGGATTTAAACTGACATTCTTTCTCTTTATTATCCTGGACAAGTACATGAAAATAGATTTTTCCCAGTGCAACATATATTTTAATTTTCTGATTCCTGATACCAAGGATGTTGATTATGGATTCAAATAGACTGGTGTTGACAATTTTGTATGTAAAAATTAAAAATTCATATGGTCTGCTATGCACAGAATGACAAGGTAAAGTGCTAACTTATGACACTTAGTAGAAATAAGTGTGATGTCAGCCCCTCGATGTTTTTTAAGTCTTTTGGCTGCCTGCAATAAATCCTCATTTCAAAGATATGGGTAATTGGAACAATTTTCATGTATTTGTAAATTATAATGATAATCCATTATCAAAGAGAGGAAAAATGAGGCACAAATATTTTCTTTTTCATGGAAACTTTTCTGATACAGTCTACTATGTTTTGCTATTTATAACCTGGAATGTGAGACTTAAAATTAAATATATCAATATGAAAGCTGGTAAATATTTGTAAAGACCTTCACTGACTGCTGGTGAGCACTTTAAATTCTGGTTTTCATGCTCCTAATGTGGGAACAAAATAATTAATGAACATTAAAATGAAATGTTAGCCTTAAAAACAGATTATAGCAGCAATTCTAATTATTAGAAGTAAAGCAGAACACTCATTTGTAAAAATGCCCTCTACAAAAGAACATATTAAAAATATAGGGTGGGGGGTGGAAAATAAATGTGTGATACAATGCTAAAAAAAAGATAAGTCACTAATAAAACATTAACACAGTTTCACACTTAATAACTGAAAATAAATGAATGCTACACTATAGAGATGTTTTACCTTGACAACAACTAGAGCTTCATTGAAGTGAGGCTCCAAGAGCTGAATCTTGTACTGAGAGACAGTAGGATTGCATTTGGTGAGTTACTGTGAATGGTGGTGGCAGGAAGATTTTCTGAAATCAATTGTTGTTAAATGCTTTTGAGGAAGATTCATAGTGGTCCTGTGAACAAGAGATCTGAGCTCTGTCGTATCCTGTGCCATTCTCATCATCTCTGACACACTTGAGCCCATTGCTACAGTAGTGTTTCACAAGAAGTTGTAGTTCCATGTGTGGAGGACCGTGGGTAGCTGACTACTTTGTGAAGTTTGAATCTGTGTGCATTTTGTTTATTCCTACAAAGTCCAGTTCAATTGTTTGCAGTTACCTTCATTCAATTAGTTTTTCTTGAGGATGAAATCACAAATAAGAAAATGGAATATTCACCTTATGTTAAAAGTATTTCTTAATTCATCAAAAGCCATGAAACAAATTAGCATGATTTAAAACAAACATTATAGAAGAACTGACTATGCAATGCTGGTTAAATTCAAAAGAAAATAACTTTATAACAGTGCACCATGAGAAAATAATTTATTAGGCCTATAGTTGTCTGGCATACAGACAACTGTTCCTTTCAAAAAGGAACTGAATGAAAGTGTATCGACAATGGCATCTATAAACCACAGGATAGTAACAAAGTGAATGTTAGACCAGAGCTTGTCAAACAATACCTAGTTTAGAATCTTCTGAAGGCTTGCTTAAAAACATAGATTCTCAACTACAGAGTTTCTGATTACTATTTGCATTGTTAGGGAGCTCTTGTGGCCTAGGGGATAGGGAATTAATTGCACTACAGATACAAAGTTAGTGCCTCTCTGACAGTTCAAATCTGCTAGTAACTCTGTGGAAAAAAAGACAACCAATATCCTCCCAGGCAATTTATAACCTCGCGGGGGGGGGGGGGGGGGGGGAACTCACTATAGGGTCACTAGAGTTGATACTGACTTTACAATAATGAGTGGAAGGGTTTTCCCCTAATGTAAAAGATACAGATCTTCATGATTCTTAATTTGCATTGCTAACAGTGTCCAGGAGGTGTTAATGTGGCTTCAGGTGCCATACTTTGCAATCCACCCAGTCATGTCTTGCTAACTATTGCTGAATGCAGTCAACAGTATGGTTAGTAAGTTAATTCTATTTAAAGAAAAAGTACTATAATTGCATTAGGAAAGTCCACTGTTATTCACCTCTCTAGAGTACTGAAGAGTACCAATGTCATTCTGACGACTAAGGTGTGCCTTATCCAGGCCATGATATTCACAATTACTTGCTATACATCTGAGAGATGGATAGTAACTAAGAATGATAGAAGAAAGATCAATACCTTTGAGTTGGAGTGCTGAAGAAGAGTGTTGAACATACCATGGACTGCCAGGAGAACAAACAGGTCTGTCCTAGAGAGAGTGAAACCAGGCTACTCCCTGGAGACAAGGATTTTGAAGTTCCATTTTACATACGTTGGGCATGTGACCAGGAAGGACCAGTCCTTGGAGAGGGACATCATGCTTGCAAGGGTGAAGAGAGAGAGCAGAAGAAGAAGATCCAGAGTGAGATATATTGACTTAAGTGACTGGAAAGATGGGATGATGAGATTGGCTTGGGATAAATGAAATTGGCAGGTTTCAGAGTTAATGTATATAGGGTTGCTAGGAGTCGCAGACAACTCAAAGGCAGATAACAACAACAACAACAACAACTTGGTTACCAATCAGAATGTCCTTTTACTTCAAACAAAAGTCATAATAACCCTCTCTAAAATTTCCTTACTCCAGGGTAAGTAACAAAACTGACCACTGGGAAAACAAATGCAAATCTAATGTTCAAATTTGTACTGTACTGAACATTTGTTTTGTTGCCTCAAAAAAAATTTGTCAGTTTTCACTGTATGGAAATTATGCCTTTGTGGTGAAATTGACCCCACCCAGACATGAGCCTTACTGTACTAAACCAACTCCTAGCCTCTAGAAACTAGTAATCAATTCACTCAAGAAAATATTTAGTACTTTCTTTCAATGCTTTGAGAAGCATTTCTGTCTCTCTATCTTATGAACTGGAATGGAGAAACCAGTCACTCTAAAGTATGTTAGTAGCTATTTCAGAACCATAATCCAAGTCAAATGAAGGCAAAATTGAAATTGTGAGAGACCAGAATCAAAGAACAGCAGAGAAATAGGGTTGACTCTACACTAAACAACAGCTTCTTGGTCTAAGTATGAGTTTCACATGAGCATAGTAAGTGTTCTGGGATTCTCTTTCTTCTCAATGTTAACCATAATCTATTATGATCCACACAGTCAAATGCTTTTGCATACTCAATAAAACACAAATAGATATTATTCTGGTATTTTCTGCTTTCATTCAGGATCCCTATGACACCGTTAATGATGTCCCTAGTGTCATAGCCCAGGATGACACTGGAAAACTTCAGGAATTACCATATGAACAAAAGCCAATAGTGATGAAGGAAAAAGCTCAAGCTGCACTATTAAGTGTTGGCAAAAATAAGTCCCCATGAAATGACGGAATAACAATTGACATGTTTCAACTAACAGGTGCAGCCCTGGACTTGCTCACTTATCTATGCAAAAAAAATAAAATAAAATAAATAAATGAAGGACAGCTGCCTGACTGTTTGACTGGAAGAGATCCGTATGTGTTCCCATTCCTAAGAAAGGTGATTCAACAGAATGTGGACATTGTTGAACAACATCATTAATATTACATAGAGGCAAAATATTGTTGAACATCAGCCCCAAACAGCTAAAACCATACATTTACAGAAAACTACTAGAAATTCAAACTGAGTTTAGAAGAGGCCGTGGCACCAGGGACATCATTGCTGATGTCATATAGATCCTGGCTGAAAGTAGAGAATACCAGAAGAATGTAAATAAGATCTCACATGGAAAGTAATCTGAGTAGACATTGCTAATATCCCATCAAGTCAATTCCCACAGCAACAATTCCATGTGACAGAACAAAACTACTGTACAGAGTTGTCTAGATTGTAAGACTTAGCAGGAGCAGATCACTCCAGGAGCGGCTTTTTCTGTCCTTCTGTCGTTGCAGGATGAGTTCTGTCAGCAATTCCGTTAACAACCAAGTCCTTAGTCATAGCCCCACCAGCTTCCTTTGCATTGCTAGTCATTTCCTGACTTTTCCTAACCGTAAGCACTTAAATAAAATGAGTTGCTGCTCAGCTGATTCTGACTCATAGAAGCTCCACTGATGTAAGACTAAAACACACAAGAATTTTCAGTTGCTGGGCTTTTGGAAGATCCCCAGCCCTTTCTTTTGTAGCATCTCTAGCCTCAAATCTCCAGCCTCTTAACAAGCAGCTCAGTGCAATAACCATTTGAACCACCAAGGATTCCAAATCCCTAAGAGGCCTTTCCAATAAACATAAATTTCCAATAAATCATAAACTCATTAATTGTCTTCCAGTAGGAACCAATTGTTAATTGGATCTCCACTGACTGTAAATCACAAGGGTTCTTGCCCATCTTTCTTCTATTATAAACTAGTAATAATTCAACATATTTCTTAGACTTTCTATGAAAAAGGCAATTTGAGTCTTACTAAGACTCAAGATTATAGGAGGTTGAGGGCTTGTTCTTTTGAGAGGTTTTTAGACAATACAGTGTGATAGGTCCACTTCTGGGGTAACTACCAGCAAAGGAAACCATTCTACTTTGCACGGTGACATTCTGGCATATACAATTAGATCTGTAGAAATCAGATTACTATTTAAAGAGTATAATATTAAATAACAAAAAAAGCAGAATTTGTGTACCAGTTGAGCTAGTTGATTTGTAACTAGCAGCTTTTACTTTTGGCAGTGGGACATGAAATCTAAGGGCTGAGTGTATCCATGGAAAATAAGTCATCAAACAATGAAGCTGCAGGAAAATTACATGGCATTTTAGAACTCACTTACAAACACTGTCTCCTGAAATGCTTCTAAAATGCTGGTCCAGCTGTGGTCCATTTTACTCCAGCTTGCCAAACAGTAATAATCAAACCACTGAGTTGAAGAAGAAAAAGGACACATTAAGAGCTTTCACATATACCAACCCTGCTGTCTTCTATGTAATAAAACTAGCACCATAGGAATTTCTATCCATCAAGAATAATGTACAGTTCTAGCTCTATGTTTACAAAATATATGTTAATAGGTGGGTGGTCAGAGTCTTGCTTTGTTTTTCTGAGTGTTTTAATCTTATTTTGTAACCTGCAATGCACTTTTTAAAAGGCATTGTGCGAATGATAGCTTCACCTAAGGAGAATTATACAATGCACTCTGAAATGCAGAATGTATCATGTAACAATTTTGTTAGCGTTGCTGCTTGCCAGTGTCACCTTATTATTTACAGTCTTTACGTGGGTTTCCCCCAAAATATATAATGTCAAAAGAAACATTTCTTTAATGTGAAATTAATATACGATATACACAAATATCTTTATAATTTTGAGTGAGTTTTTTAAATCTTAGTTTGTCTTTAGAAAGAGAAAATACAAAGTTAATTTTCTCAGTGAACATGGTTGGATTCCCATTACGAGCCAGACGACAGTGGACAGGTAACCCAATGTTCCCATCCCATGAGGAAACAAAACAAATGGGTGTTAAGCAAGAACCACAAAAATAATTGTGAAAACTAATTAAACAATAATATTAAGGTATTTTGTAAATTAAAAAGTACTCTAGGGGCACAATATATAGAAAGCTGTGCTTCTAACCCAAAGCTGTGAGGATTCTGGAGATTCTAATCTAACAGAGATTCCAAAGGAGAGAGATGGACAGTCTCCTGATGCAATTTACAGCTGCAGAAACCCGTTAGAGGACCTCTGAGTCAGAGCCACTAAACAGTTGGAAGTTTGGATTTTTAACACTCTCTTGAACTTTTTATTTTAATTTAAATTTATT
>NW_006399789.1:20022731-20032055 GCF_000299155.1 Elephantulus edwardii
CACCCATTTTGAATAATATTGCATGAGTTCCTTGTTTTTCAATGCAGCGTAGTATTCCATTGTGTGAATATACCACAGCTTCTCTGTCCATTCGTTCGTTTGAACTTTTTTTAAGGCTCTGAATTCAAGCACTATCTGTATTACTTACAACTGGGTTATGTTAAAGAGTAATTTACCCTGTCCAAACCTATATTTTTCTCAAAATGAGCCATAACTCTTTATGATACACACAGGTAAGTGCCTTTGCATAGTCAATAAAAAATATATATATACATATATATTCTTCTGCTATTCTCTACTTCTAGCCAGGATCCATCTGACATCAGCAGTGACATCCTGCTGACTCCTCTAACACCAAATTGTACTTCTGGGGATTCTAATCACTTTGGAATGACCTTCAATAATATTTTGCTCACATGAGCTATTAATGATACTGTCCAATAGATTCCACATTCTGTTGGGTCAACTTTCTTCAGAAAGAAGACAACTATGGGTTTCTTCCAGTCAGTTGGTCAGGTAGCTATATTCCAAAGTTCCTAGCATATACTGGTGAGCTCATCCAAGACTGTATCTGGTAGTTCAAACACGTGTATTAGTATTCCATAGATTCCTTGGGACCTATTTTTTTTTTTTTTTTGCCAATGTGTTCAGTATTGCTTAAACTTCATCTTTCCTCATCATTGGCTCTTGTTCGTATGGTACTCCTTGAAATTTTTCTGTGTCAACCAGTCCTTTTTGGTACAGAACTTCCTTCCATCTTCTTTTGATGCTTCCTGTATCATTTACAATAGTGCCCATAGCATGTTTCAGTATTGCCATTCAAAGTTTGAATTTGTTCTTCAGTTCCTTCAGCTTGAGAAATGCTGAGCAAGTTCTTCCTTTTTTCTTTTCTAACTCTAGCTCTTTGCACATTTTGTTATAAGCTTTACCCTCACAAAATGCCCTTTGGAATCTTATGTTCAACTCTTTTCAGTCTTTCTTCCTTTTGTTTTGGCTTCTTGATGCTCTAGTAAAATTTTCAGAGTGTTCTTTGGAAGCAAGGATGACAAAACTTCACCTTTCACATTTTGGGCATACAGTTAGCTGAGACTATTCCTTGGAAAGAGATATCGTGCTTAGAAAGATGGAGTGTCAGAGAAGGAGAGGAAGACCTTCAATGAGATGAATTGACACTGTGACTTCAACAGTGAGCTCTAGTGTTTCAGATATAAGGAGGATTGCACAGGATAGGGCACTTTTAATGATGGCTGTTAATAAAATTCTTAGGAGTTAAACTTGACTTGGCAGCACCTAACAATAACAGCAAGCTTGTCTTCGGCACCTATATGTTGAAAGAGATATTAATAACACACATCCTACCTATCATTCAAGTTACTGTGAAACTCTAATGAAAATATATTGTCTTATAAAGCATTGTCAGATTCACAGTATTATGAAATCCTTAATGAGTAGGTATTTTTATTATTTTAAAATACACTTTGAAACAAGAATGCTCCCTGTTGCACTAACACATACTGTTAGAAGTGAAAGAAGCACATCATTTTTTGTAGTGGATTTTGACTGCTCATTGACATACCTTCATCATCTGAAATTATATTTCATCACAACAGGTGTTCAATAAATATTTGTACAATTGTCCTTAGCATACATAGTATTGAAAACATATAAAAGGTAATGTTTATGATGGCATATTATTTAAAAATTATTTTTAAATTATGTAATTTGAAAGCTACTACAAAGTCAACTGGCTGTAAAGATTTTTTTTAAAGAACAAGAAAGTCATCTGAAAGATTGTTTGTAGGCTTTTCCATCCCATGATTTACATTGCGGTAAAATTAACCCAGTTACACTTCCTTGGACCCAACAGTATTCATTTTCTTCTACATATGTGGAAAAAATAAAACAAGCTAATAATAAGAAGTGGATATTTTTTTTTAAAAAGCATTTAGAGAATAGCATGCATCTCTCTGGGAAACTTTCCAAGAAAGAAAATATTATGTATTTCTATGTTAATGTTCATTTGGACCAATACCATACATGTTTATCTACTTGTGTACCTAAAGTTCAATGAAATCACCATTTTTCCTGTCTAAGTATGTGAAAATGGGGTATGGTGACACAGTGATATAGGCATCTCTCTGAAAGGGTCAGAGGGAGTAATAATAGCACAGATGCTCACTGCTCCAGAGCAGAAAACAGAACCCTTATGTAGCTCAGTCCAATGCTGCCTCTAGGGTCACACCAACAGCAAGAAGTTTGTTTATTTATTGCTGACTCAGTTGTGGTACTGAGAAAGGGGCTTATTACAGAAGTAAGTTGGAGAGTAAAGGAGGCAAAAGAATATCACCCAATAAAACTCCAGGTTTTAGCCCAAGTTCCAAGACAAAATTCTTCAATTAGTCCAGGCTCTGACTTTAGTTTGACAGTCAAATCCAAATCATCGAACAAGGGTTGTTAGTCATTAGTTAGCTTCTTCTTCAAGCATCCAGCAATAATAGCAAAAAGCTTTAACCATAACCAGCACAAATGTGAGAAGCCTCAGGTCACATCTTGCCATAATTTCTCTACAACACTGCCACAGTCTCTCCACTACCATCATCAGAGTCTTGCTCTCACTAGAGTCTTGCTCCAGTTTTCCTCAACTCTTGCTGTCACAAGTCTTGCCGATTTCAAGTCTTGCTGCCCAGTAGGGGAAGCACCATATCTCTTATCCTAGTCCTGAAACTGTTGATGATTTGCAAACCTGTGCTAATTTGTAAAGATCATGTGTCAGCAGTCCAGGTGGCAGAAGACAAGAGGGACTAACTATAATAGCTTAAAAAAGCCAACTTTTAGGTTAACACCACAACTCCTATAATAACTAAATATTCAAAGAAATAGTCAATTACGTTCAGTGTTGTCTTACTAATATAGAAAACTAAGTAGTATGGTTTCTAAATATTTCCCTCAAAACTGGAATCACTACTTTTTAAAATCCACAGTAGTTATTTGTTCTTTCTTTCAAATTTTTTAGATAAGTTGGATACTTTCTTCTTTTCTTTTTTAATTGATATTTTAATGAAGGTATACAGAAAACTTGGATTTCCATTCACTCATTGTTGCACATTTTCTTCCATATCCACCCCCAGTTTGCCTTTCTATTTAAAACTATTCTTTCATTGTTGAACAATTTCCTCTCTTTCCTCAACCCCCAATCTACTTTACTATGCACCTCTTTTTCTGGACTGTTGTCATGTAAATAATACCTAATTGCATATTTCTTTTAGACAGTTCTTTCCCTCATCTGTTTCAATTCAGTGTACATTATTTATACTCTCTTTTCTTAGTTTTCCCCTCATGTCAACCTCCATGTCAGGCCTGTTTTACAACAGTGGCATTATGCAGTATTTGTCCTTTGTGACTGAGATATTTCACACAGCATCATATCCTCCAGAGTCACCAGTGTAGTATAATATTTTATGAGTTCTCTGTTTCCCAGTGCTGTGGAGTATGCCATTGAGTGACTATACCAAAGCTTCTCTATCCATTCATTTGTTGATGGACACTTGGGTTGCTCCCATGTATTTGCTATTATGAACAACACAACAATAAACATGAGTGTGCATATATCTGTTTGGATGACAGTTCTGGTTTCATTAGAATACATTTCCAGTAGTGCAAATGCTAGATCAAATGATATTTCTATTTACAACTTTTTTGGGAAAGTGCCATACTGCCTTCCAGATGGTTGCACCATTTTACGCTACCACCAATAGTGAATAAGGGTTCCAATTTCTCCACAACCTCACCAGCATTTGTTGTTTACTGCTCTGTTGAACTTCGTTATTGTTACTGGGGTAAGATGGTATCTCATAGTTGTTTTGATTTGCATCTCTCTTAGAGCTAGGGATTTTGAACATTTCATGTGCTTGTTTGCCACCTGGATTTCTTCTTTGGTGAAGTGTCTGTTCATATTCTGTTCCCCTTTTTTTGGTTGAGATATTTACCTTTATCTTGTTGAGGTGCTGAAGTATTCTATAAATTTTAGGTATAAGTTCCTTATCAGACCTGTCATTATCAAATATTTTTCCTAGTCTGTGGTTTTCCTTTTTTAACCCTATTGAAGAAGTTTTTGTTGTTGTTTTTGTGCCTAGGCAGTAACTAGGGATTTAATTCTTAGAAGATCCCATTTATCTATTTTATTCTCTCCTAATCATGGGGTTTTCAGGATGATTGGGAGATTGCTCATGTTGTGGATTAGGGCTTCAAGAGTTCTTCCACGATTTTCTCTGATGAAATTTATAGCCCTTGGTTTTTATCCTACGTCTTTGATCCACTTTGAGTTGCTTTTTGTGTATGGTGTGGTATAGATCTTGCTTGAATTTTCTGCAGATAGTGTTCCAATTTTGTCAACACTTTGTTAAAGAGGCTTTCATTTCCCCACTTAAATGATTTCATCTCCTTGTCAAAAATCCATTGACTCATCAGTTACATGAGCTGACTTCTGAGTTCTCAATTCTATTCCATTGATCTATGTGTCTGCCACTGTGCCAGTACCACACAATTTTGACCACTATGGCTGTGTAGTAGGATTTGAGATCAAGAAGTGAAATGCCTTCTACCTTGTTTCCCTTTTTAAGAAGTGCTTTATTTATTTGGGGTCTCTTTTCATTCCAGGTGAAACCGGAAATTGTCTTTTCCATTCCATTGAAAAGTAGAATTGATATTTGTAAAGAAATTGCGTTGAACTTGTAGGCTGTCTTTGGGATAATTGTCATTTTTTCACAATATTGAGTCTTTCTGTCCAAGTGCATGGTATATTCTTCAATTTCTCCATCTTCTCAGACCACAATACTACAAAATTAGAAGGTAATAACAAGAGGATAAAGGAGAAACAAACCATACATTTGGAAACTGAACACTGTGCTTTAACATGAGTGGGCAATAGAAGAAATGAAAAAATGGAATATAAAAAGTCTCTTGAAACAAATGACAATGAAAACACAACTTACCAAAAACCTCTGAGAAACAGCCAAAGCAGTAATTAGAGGTCAATTTAGCAAACATATCAAAAGGCAAGGAAAAAAAATTATAATTGACTCTCTAACTAAACATCTCCAACAAATTTAAAAAGAACAGCAAGAAAATCTAAAACCCTCTAAAAAAACTGAAATTATAAAAAGTAGGGCAGAAAGAAATGAAACAGAAAAACAATTGAGACCATTAACAAAACCGGGAGTTGGTTCTTCTAAAACCTCAATAAAATCGACAAATCACTATCAAAACTAACAAAGAAAAAGAAAGAAAAGATAGAAATAATCTGAATAAGAGATGAAAAGGGCAATGTCACAACAGAACCACGTAAAATAAAAAGGGCTTTCAAATATTTTTATTAAATATCTATTATGTATCAGGAAATGATAGTGTCATCTGTGTTTTGTGAATGACACAACTTTGGTTGCTGAAATTGAGGAGGACTTGAAACACTTTTGCAGAAGATCAATATATGCAGCCTTTGTTATGGATTACATCTTGATGCCAAAAACCCAAAGATTGCTACCACTGAACCAGTAAGAAACATCATGATGAATAGAGAAGAGATTGAAACTATCAACACCTACATCTTACTTGGATCCACAATTAACACCCTTGATACCAACGTTCAGGAAATCAGGAGACATATTGCACTGGAAAAGCCTGCAATTAAGGACATTTCCAAATTATTGATGAATAATGATGTCAATATGAGGACTAAGGTAGATCTGATTCAGGCCATGATCTTCTGACCATTTGTTGTGCATCTCAGAGCTGGACAATGAATAAAGATAACAGAAGAAGAATTGATGCCTCTGACCTGTGGTGTTATAGAAGAGCACTGAACATCCCATGGATTGCCAAAAGAATAAACATATCTTGGAGAGGGTACAGCCAGAGTGTACTTTAGAGACGAAGATGGTGATGCTTCCCTTCACACACTCCAGGCATGTTACTAGGAGAGGCTGTTCCTTGGGAAGGTACATGTTGCCTGGAAGGATGAAAGGTTGGCAAAGGAGAGGAAGATTGTTGACTAGGTGGATTGACACAGAAACTGTCACAATAAACTCTTGTGTGTCAGGAAGTGTGAATTCGGCAGAGTTCAGGTCTGTGTTTCACCGGGTAGCTATGGGTCGTACTCAACAACACCTAACAACAACCTAATAGCATCAGGAAATGTAAATAATTGAAAGAGAAAATGAACATATTGCAAGCTCTCAGTTTACAATTCTATGAGAAAAAGGAATTCAGTCACTCTTACATTTGTTCTTTCATTTTATTCTTTTATATAATTCATCAAATATTCTGTATCAGGTTCATTTACTCTAAAATTAACAACAACTAAGACGTATTAAAATGTATTTGAATTTATATTCTCCATTTTTTCTTGAAAGTAATTGTTTAATGTTGTTGTTGTTGTTATGTACTGTAGAGTTGCCTGCGACTCATAGTTACCCTATGTACAACAGACCTAAGCTCTGCTCTAACCCTTGCCAATCTATTGTCTCTGACATGCCTATCCCTATTACCCTAGTGACTGAATCAATCCATCACATTGAAGGTCTTCCTCTCCTGAGCTGTCCCTCCACCCTCCCAAGCATGATGTACCTCTTTAAGTACTGATCCTTCCTTGCAACATGTCCAAAGTATGTCAGACAAAGCTTCAGAATCCTTGCATCCAAGGAACAACCTGGCTTCACTCTCTCCAGGATGAACTTATTTGTTCTCCTAGCAGTTCAAGGTATATTCAATACTTTTCTCCAATACCACAGCTAGAAGGCATTAGTTTTTTTGTTATTTGGTTTAGTTAGTTTTTATGTAATTTCTCAATTTGTGACCAATGTTAACATCTACACTTTTGTGGAAGCTTCTAAAGTCTATCACAATTTTCTTCACCTACTTACTGCTGTCATGTTGATTTTGACTCAAATTCGCACTACAGGGCAGAGGAGAATTGTTCCATACAGTTTCCAAAGCTGTAAAGCATTAAGGAAGCAGACTGCATTGTTTCCCTGAAGACTAGCTAGTAGGTTTGAACCATTGACCTTTGGTAGGTCATACTACTAAGCACATCACTACCGGGGCCCATATATTTTTCACAATGTATTTTGAGTATTTCTTTACTTTTCTATCTCCTCAACAACTACACTGTGAGATTCTTAGTAAATTAAATTTTTTGCTTTGTTTCTCTAATAAAGATCACAGTACCTGGAATATGACAGATACTAAATATAAATGAGCTCTAGTCGCCTACTGGTAAGAAGCTGTGCCTCAGTCTCAAAGGTATGTTATTTGAATCTACACACTTCTTTATGAAAAGAGATTGGCAGTCTCCTCTATCATGAATACTGCCTCTGAAAACTTGCTGGAGGGTCACCTATGAGTTAGTCCCAACTCCACACAACAACAAATATAAATGGAGAGATAGCAGAGATGGAAAAGAAAGGAAGAAAGAGTAATCCATGTGAAAGGTGATACAATTGATACAAAATGACAAGTGATCTGAAGAATTTTCACAGGATTAAATATATTTAAGCCAAATTATACAAGAGATTCAAAAGCATGCAAACAGAAGGAAAAGATGATAGAAGTTGTGTTTTGAATCAGAAAATGGGAGCATGTCTATCTACAAACACTGTCTTAAAGAAAGTGCAACTAGAGTACTTCTTAGACACAAGGATAGTGAAACCTCATCTCATGTACTTTGCACATGTTGTCAGGAAGGGCCAATACTTGAAAAAAGACATTATACTGGAAAAAGCAAAGGGTCAGAGAAAGAGATGAAGAACTTCAAGGAGATAGGTTGACACAATGACTGTAATGAACAGAGGTGTGATGATGACACAGGGTATGGGAAAGTTCCAATCTGTTGTCCATGGGGTAGTTATGAGTCTCTGACAACTCAATGGCATGTAGCAACTATCTACATGCACTGGTTAACCTTGTCTCTTCTATATATCACATGGAAGTTTCAGGATCCTGAGCTGATTCACAGGGAATGACTCATAGCTAGAATACTGTAGGACATAAAAATAACCTCAAACTCGCTGCTGTCTAGTTGAAGCTGACTCATAGCTGACCCTTAAGCTAGTTTTTCTTTTCCTGCTGTAAATCTCGCCAGAGGAGATAGCCCATCTTTTTTCCTGAAGAGCTGCTGGTGGATTAGAACTTTGCTCACCTTTGGTTGGCATTGCAATTTCCTACTGGCTAGGTCACCACCAGGACATAGTGGATGTTATCTCAATAACACACATGAATGGGAAGTAAGGAACACTAAATCATCCTCTCTCTTTTTTTCCTTTTTGCTTGAATGTTCTAGATATATGAATTGCCTAGATATTTCGTTAACTCAGATATCTGAACTCAGGTGTCTGAATTAACTTGATTACTGGTTTAGCCCTTCAAGATGGATATACGGCCAAGGGGCAAATGGAAATTGGCCCTGCCTTAACTTACCATCCCAAACTCATCCCTACACTCTTAAGTAAACAGTAAAACAGCTAGTGAGATGATGAGAAAGATCTTGCCAAAATTACATGCTTGCTGCTTCCAGACTTGGGAAACAGAAACTCAAAAGTGATTTATAGGAAAGCAAAAGAACAAATAAAAATCAAGCTTGGTACAGTCCCACAGAGCAGGTTTTACTGGTATAGCTGCAATTTTACTTTCATACAGTGTAAGTGCTCTGAGATTCAAATTAAGAACTGTCCACATGAAAAGCCCCTCTGGCAACACTGATGACTTTCCAACACCACGCTGCCCGAAAGAGCACTTCTCATTGGTATATATAAGGACAGCTTCAAAGATAATATTTTTATAATGACAAACTTTTTTATTAAAAGCTATGATTGAATCTTCAGTACGGCCCAGCATGTGTGTGTCAACTTTGTTGTGCATTATTTTCCTGTTGCTGTTCTCACAAAGATTCCTATCGGTGACTGCCTGAAGAGTAGGAGGGTATCCACGTTGGAGTGAAATAAGTAAAAACAAGAGGAAATAAAACATCCACAACCACCTGGAATCTCTTGTCCTCCTTACTTTTAGTAAAAGGAAAGATTTCTTTGACTTCTCATACTTTGGTTCACATTTCCAATAAAGTATGCCTGGCTTTGAGGAGAATGGGAATTCCAGAACACTTGATTGAGCTTATACGAAACTTATCCTTGGACCAGGAGGCAGTCGTCAGAACAGAGCAAGGAAACACTGCGTGGTTCAAAATTGGGAAGGATGTGCACCAAGGATGTGTCCTATCTCCGTATCTTTTATATGCAGAGCAGATTATCTAGGAGGCTGGGCTCTATGAGGAGAAGT
>NW_006399789.1:20032740-20041644 GCF_000299155.1 Elephantulus edwardii
TAGGGACAGGTGTGTTGGAGACAATAAGATTGGCAAGGGATAAAGCAAGGTTTAGGGCTGTTGTATACAGGGTCACAATGAGTCACAAGCAACTCTATAGCATATAGCAGCAATGTAAGAAAAGGAAGTTCTGAATTCAAGCAAATTCAAGACATTTTTAAAACGTGGATGAATATTGCCGAACAGCGTTACAAAAAAAAAAATTACCTTGGTATCCTCTCTGTTGCTATTATTAGGTAGACTATGACTCATAGCAACCATATGAACAACAAATATGAACCCTGCCTTTCCCTGAACCATGATCTCCTCCACGTTCAAGCCCATTGTCATTTTAGTCACTCTGTCACTCCATTTCATCGGTGGGGTCTTCATCTCTTGCTGTGACCCTTCACCTTTCCTAGCATGCAATGTCATTTCCTGGAATGTCTTTTCCCCAAAACTGACCCTTTCTGAAAACAAAACAAAAATACGTGACTCCAAGTTTTACCTATCTTGCCCCTAAAGAGTACCTTGATTACACTTCTCTAGTCTTACCCAAAACTCAAACAACTTCCCCTTGTCCTCAATTTTGGCCTGTTAGCATGCCTGGAACTTAATTACTGCCCCTCTGCTCTCGCCTAGCCCCATTGTTTGCTTTCCTTTGACTTAAATATTCCATACTGGTAGAAATGTTCCTTGAACATTCAACTCAAATTAATTTTCTTACCAATCACAACTCCATGTATGTTTCTTTCATCAAAATAATTACAAATTATAATTCATACCTTTTCTTACTTTCTTTTCTTTTCACTTTCTTACTGTTTTGTTCCTTTCTTCTGTTTCCTTCAGTGAGTGTCAAGGATCACTTACCCTTAAAGCACTTGTGATTATGCGCTCCATTGAGTCAATACTGAGTCACAGCAACCCCATGATTACAGAGAAAAGGACCCCATTGGGCCTCCAAGACTTTGACCTTCCTGAAGTAGATCTCAAATTCTGTCTTCCAAAGGAATAATAGATGAGTCAAACTTTCTGGCTCATAGCCAGGCACATAACTGTTGGTGCCATCAAAGGACTCATTCTTTTCTAACTAGAGTTTAAAATACCAAAAAGCAAGTACTTTGTCTTTTTTATCATTGCTCCCTCATCACCTAACTTGTTTGAAGTTCCTAGCACATATTAGCTCAGAAACCAGTTACCGTGGAGTTTACCACAACTCGTGGTGACTCCATGTGTGTCAGAATAGAACTGTATTCCATAAAGTTTTTCAGTGGCACGTTTTTCAATGACCTTTCCTACAAGCTACTTCTGCATAGACTTGAACCTCTAATCTTTCACTTAGAAGCTGACCATTAGTCTTTGAACCAAGAAAATAATGTTTACTGTCTGTCATGTCAACTATGACACATATAGACCCTATGGATCTGAACCTTTCCCATTCCTGAGTCAACCTTACCATGGGGTCAATCCATTACGTTCAGGTTCTTCCTGTCCTTTGCTAACCAAGTGCCCAGTTATGCTAAATGAATGAATGAGTGAAGAATCCAAATTGATACCAAACAAACCAGAGTTCAGTCATGGGAATTCCCATTTGTTTATTTGTTAATCTTAAAAGAGAGATTTACCAGCCTAAATCTCATTTTCTTTCACATTTAAAATTACTATAGTATTTATAACCACATAGATGATCAATGAAATTAAATGAAATGATGTAAGCCCAGCATTGTGTCAAATAAAATAGAAATAACAACATTTGTAGCTGGTCAGACAAGGAGAGGAAGATTCCCAACAAGATAACTAGATACAGTGGGTGAAACAACGGACTTGAAAAAGCATGTTGGAGATCATGAGGATGGTACAGAATAGGGCAAAATTCTATTTGTTAAGTGTTGTTCATAGGTTGGCTATCAGCTATAACTGACTCAACAGCACATAACAACAACTATTGTTATTATTAGTGTGTAAACAAGGAAGGTAAGGTGAATGAGTGAGACAAATTGAGAAGCCAATCACAATACCTTTCCTTCTAATGTATCTTAATCTAGAAACTCCACTATAATCCACACCATGGTTGACCTTAATGGCATCTGAAATACCTGTGGCACAATTTCTAGCATCACACCAACCCACAAACCACCTCTGTACAGCAAACAGGCAGATAAGTGGTAGGTGCTATATCTGTCTTTTATCAACTATGCAAACTCATTTGACTGCATAGATCATAACAAATTATCGATAATGTTGTAAAAAATAAGGAAATTCAAGGAAACCTAAGTGTGCTCGAGTAGAAACTATACCTGAACCTACAGGTAACCATTCAAACAAAACAAAAGGAAACTACTTGTCTTAAAATTTTTAAAAGTATGCATCAAGGTTATAGATTTTCATGAAGATTTCAAAGGACAGTGCAGGAAGATAAAGCAAAGTATTGTAATGACATGTGCAAAGACCTGGAGGCAGAAAATCAAAAAGACTGAACTCACACAGCATTTCTTAAGCAGAAGAACAAATTTAAGCCTCAGATTTAAATATGTAAGAATGCTTTGAGCAGACTATTAAATGATCTAGGAAGCATTAAAAGAAGATGGAAAGAGTATACAGAGTACAGTATACTGTGCCAAAAGGAATCGGCAGACACAAGAATATTTTATAAAACTACATATGAGCAAGAGCGTGAGATGTTGAAGGAAAAAGTTCAAGCTGCTCTGAAAGAATTGGCAAAAGACAAGACCCCATGAACTGATAGTATACTAATTGACGTATTTCAACAAACAGACATTGTCCTGGAAGTGCTCACCAAATTGTGCCAAGTAATCTGGAGGACAACCACATGGCCATCTGACTGGACAAGATCTATATTTGTTCCCATTTCAAAGAAAAGTTACCTGACAGATTGCAGACATTATCAAACAATATCATTAATATCACATGCAAGCAAGATTGTGCTAAAAATTATCCAAAAAGAACTGGGACAGCACATCAACAGAGAACTGCCAGATGTGCAGGCTGGGTTTAGAAGAGGCCATATTACTAGGAATACTATAGCTAATGTTAGATGGCTCTTGGCTGAAAGGAGAAAGTACCAGAGGAATGTCTGTATTTCATTAACTTTAGGCATTTGACGGTGTGGATCACAACAAACTGTGGTTAAATCTGAGAAGAATGGGAATCCCAGAACATTCAGCTGTGCTTATGTGAAAGAGGATTTGAAGCATTTAGTGAAAAATCAAAGAGAACAAAGAGCTTTCAGTCAGGAAATATTTCAACAACAAAAAAAACCCCAAAAATATTCATTAATGGACAAATGAGCAATATCATTAAGAACAAAGAAAAGAATACTCCATTAAGAAAGGAGAGAATGGCAAGATTTTGTCTGAGGAATGATATCACACTTGATATAGTAGAGGATCAGCAAAAAAGAGGGAGATCTTCAATTGTAAAAAGAGCAAGGACCATGTGGGAATCACCATAGCTGACCTTTACTGACTTTATACAGGGGAACTGTCTTGTCAACCATACCAATAACACAAAACAAATTCCTATGAGGTCAGACATGTCCTGAACTCCCATACTTTTTTCTACTCATCTCAATAGCAATATTACTGCTTTGCTGGGTTCAAAATCTGATGCAATAACTCACAGACAACACAGAACCACATTGGGCAAGTCAAAAGGTTATAACACAGGTTAATAACAAAATACAGTGAAGACAGCTCCCCAAATGTGCACACAGGCACCTTAGTCTCAAGCCTGTGACTTTCCCAAGTGTTCCCAAGTTCTCAATCCTACCAACATAGGTTTCCCATTCCCAGTTGTCCTATGAAGTTCTGAGTCCTGCCAATATTGGCTCTCCCCAACCCCACACCCCAAGGTTCCATCTCATGTCAGGTCTCAGTTTGGCCAAAGATGTTGCTGCCATAGGTGTACCTGGAGCAAGAAAAATGCCATGCGTTGTCTTGCTTCTTGTACAATGCTTCCAGAAGATTCGTATTGGGTGCAAGAACTGTTCAATTTATTAGCAAGCCTAGACAATCCCCTTGTACATAGTTGAGACTGGCCAGTCCCCTTGTGGATAGACTAACACTTCCTGTTCACATATTGCCACCCATCTACATGTTGTTAAGTGACACTAAGTCACCTGTGACTCATAGAGACCCTATGTACAACAAATGGCTCTGAAACCTGGCCTATTCTGTGCCAGTCTCACTGACTCTGACACACCTACCCTCATTACCCCATTTACTGTATCAATCCGTCTGATCCAGGGTCTTCCTCTCCTGTGCTGTCCCTTCACACTTCCAAGCATGATGTCATCCTTTAAGGGTTCGTCTCTCCTGGTCACGTGCCCAAAGTATCTGAGAGAGACCTTCAAAATCCTAGCTTGCAAGGAGAAACTTGGTTTCATCCTCTCCAAGACATATTTGTTTTCTTGGCGATCTATAGTATGTTCAAGACTCTTCCAGCACCACAGCTCAAAGGCATCAATCCTTCTTCTCTCAACCTTAGCCGTTGTCCTTCTCCTTGATGCATAGGAAGTAATTGCAAATACCATGGCCTAGATCAGGCACACTTTTATTTCTAGACCAACATCATCACTTCTCATTATTCTGAAGAGGTCCTTGATAACAGATTTTCCCAGCGCAATTTGTCTTTTTAGTTTGGTTTTTGTTTCTTTTTTTGAAAAATTTGGTACTAGCTTATTTATAAAATTTGAACACATTATTTTTGAGAACAGAATCTTCCAATTACCCTCATCCCTCCACCCATCAAATTGTACAACTTCACTGTTAATCCTCCCTCCCTCTACACATACTCATCTCTCTGCTTCCAATCTCACCCACCTCCCTTGGATCATTATACTCACTCCACAATAATGGTTTTATACAGTATTTGTCCCTGTGGGACTGAGTTAGTTCACTCTGAATAATGCTCTCCAGTCCCTCCCAACTTAGGTAATACTTTTTAAAGTCATTTACTGCTACATACTGAGTAGTATTCCATTGTGTGATTGTACCATAATTCCTCAATTCCTCATTTGTTGTTGTACACTTGGGATGTTTCCATGTTCTTGTGATGGTTAATAATGCTGCTATGAACATTGGTGTACAGATCTCCATTTGTGCTTCAGTTCTCATTTTCTCAGGGTAATTCCTAGTAGTGGAACAGCTGGGTCATATGGAATTTCTATGTTCAACTTTTTGAGGAAGCACCAAACTGCCTTCCAGAGTGGTTGTACCAATTTACAATTCCACCAACAATGTATAAAAGTTCCTTTCTCACCACATCCTCTCTAACATTTATTACTTGCTGTCCTGTTAAACTTTGTCACTGTTACTGGAGTAAAATGTGGTTTTGATTTGCATTTATCTTATTGCCAGTGGTTTTAAGCATTTCTTTTTGTGTCTGTTTGCCATTTGAATATCTGCCTCTCTGAAAATTCTCTCTCTTTTGCCCATTTTGTAATTGTGTTATCAGTCTTTCTCTGATGGAGGCCCAGGAATATTCTGTAAACTATCATTATATCTTATATCGTGAAAATGACAATCCTGACAAAAGCAATCTACATGTTCAATGCAATTTCAATCCAGATACCATTTTTCATTTTTCAAATTCATTTTTCAAGGATATTGAAAGGGAAATTATCAAATTTATTTGCAAAGGTAGGAGACTCTGAATAAGCAAAATACTTCTGAGAAACAAAAATGAGTTGGGAGGCATAGCACTCCTTAACCTCAAAACCTACTACACAGTACTACTGACCAAAACAATATGATATTGGTACAATGCAGGCACATAGACCAAGGAAACAAATTTGAGAAGCCAGAAATAGACCCAGCTATCTATAGTTAACTGATAATCTACAATGAAATCAAAGCTATCAAATGGAGAAATGACCACTTCTTCAACAAACAGTGCTGGCAAAACTGGACTTCCCCCTGCAGAAAGCTGAAACAGGATCCACATCTCATACCATATACTAAAATCAACTCAAGGTGGGTCAGAGACTTGGGATTAAAGCCCAAAACCATAAAATTAACAAGAGACAAACTTGGGTCAAGCTTAGAAGTGCTAGCCCAAGATATAAGGAGACTGCCAAATACAGCCAGAAATGCACAATTTAAAGAGGATAAAATTGATGAATAGGACTTTCTAAAGATTAAATCCACGTGTGCATAAAAAACTTTTTTAAGAGGATGAAAAGAAAACCTACAAACTAGGAACAAACATTTGATTATACCATCTTAGATAAGAATCTTATAATACAAGTTTACAGAATACTCCTGGGCAGTACTCCTGTCTTGATTTCTTTACTGCTGGTGCCAAGAGTGTTGATTATAGAACTGAGCAAGCTGTAATTGTTAACAACCTCAATCTCTTCTCCATCTTTCATGGTGTTGCCAATTGGCCAAGTGGTGAAAATCTTTGTCTTCCTGATGTTGAGCTTCAATCCATATTGAAGACTACAATCCTTGACCTTCTGCAGCAAGTGCTTGTGATCCTTCTCAGGTTCAGTAAGATTCTGTCTTCTTCATAATGTAGGTTGTTGATAACTCTTCCTCTAAACCTGATGCCACCTTTCTCCTCATAAAGTCCACCCTCCTGCATGCTCTGTTCAATTTGGATTGAAAATGTATGGAGGAAGGATTTATCCCTGACACACTCCTTTTCTGATTTTGAACCATGCAGTGTTTCCTTGTTCTGTTCTACATAACAAACTCAAACAATGGCTAGGGAAAGTCATATTGAAAGAGAAACTCCACAATGAAATAGATCAATGAAATAGACTGACCACAACTGATACCATAACTCAAGTACAGCAGTGATCACAAAGCCGACATAGGACTAGGCAGCATTTCTTTTTGTTGTGCATTGAGTTACTATGAGTCTGAAACAAGTCAATGACACATACTTAGAACAAGCTTCCATGGGCATTAATTGTGGATCATGTTGTTGTTATGTGCCATCAAGTTGCCTGTGACCTTATGTACAACAGCTCTGAAGCCTGCTCTACTCTGAGCTAGTCTTACTGACTCCAACACACCTACCCACATTGCCCCAGTTACTGTGTCAATCCATCTCATCCAGGCTCTTCCACTCCTGCGCTGTCCTTTCACCATTCCAAGCACAATGTCCTTCTTCAAGTGCCAGTCTCTTCTGGCCAAGTGCTCAAGGTATGTGAGACTGAGCTTCAAAATCCATACAACCAAGAATAAACTTGATTTCATCTTCTCCAGCACTGCAACTCAAAGACATCAATTCTTATTCTGTCATCCTTAGTCATCATTTTTCTTTCTGATGAATAGCAGGTAATGGTGAGACCAAATACTGGATCAGGGACACCTTAGTCACTGGACTGATATCATTGCTTCTCAGTACTCTGGAGATGCCCCTGACAGCAGATTTTCCCAGTACAATTAATCTTTTGATTTCCTGACTACTGGTGCCAAGAGTGTTGATTGTGGAATTGAGCAAGCTGCAATTTTTAACAACTTCAATCTCTTCTCCATCTATCACAGTGCTACCGATTGGCCAAGTGGTGAAAATCTTTGTTTTCTTGATGTTGAGCTTCAATCATAGTAAAATAAAATTCTTGATAACTTCAACCTTTTCTTCTTTACTTATCATGATGTTGCTTATGGGTAAAGCTATTAGTATTTTTGTTTTCTTTGTCTGGAGATTTAATCCATATTGAAGGCTATAATCTGGTTTTATGAGTCAGTAATCAGAGATGCTATACTATTATGGAGATGAGCTTAATATTAGAGTTAAAGGAAAATTCACTATTTACTTGAAATTTGCAGATAATACAACCTTGCTTGCTAAAAATTAAGATTTGAAGCATTTTTATATGGCAAAGATTATTTTGTCAAGGAAATATATAACACTGCAATTCAAAGCTCAATTATTTTCTAATTTCTTTACTTGAGAAACACTGGTTATGGTTTTTCTTCTAGTTTTCTAACTCTTAAATTATTGTGCATTTCATTATAATACTTTCTCATATTGAGCACCCTTTGAAATATTTTTTCAGCTCTTTGACTTCATCATTTATTGAATTGGTTTATTTTATACTACTGATTAAAAAGCAAGTTTTGAAGTCTCTTCTGACATTCATTTTGTCTTTCTCTGTATTTTGTGACCTTTTGCTTTGTTCATATTTAATATCCTTAACATTATTGCACAATTCATCTGATCTTTGATAATCAGTGTTGAATGCATCAAATGTATTCTTGAGATAGTCTCTAAATTAAAGCAGAATACAATCTATAACATATTTTGAAAATCTTGGACTTGTTTTCATTTTCCTCAGCTTCAACTTGAACTTAGATATGAGCAATTAATTCATCTAAAAGCCCAGAAAGGAACAATGACTTTTCAAAGGCTTGGTTTTAGTCCAGTGAGAAATGTACCTGTAAGAAAATATGTTTCTTGTTTGACTCACAAAATTTGTGGTTATCTATCCCTGGTTGTTAGATGTCATTGAATCAAAACCAGCTCCTGGCTTACTCTTCAGCTAGTCCTCACAGATTGTAAATTGCATGAAAAGAGATTGCCCATCTTTCTCCTTGGTATCAGTTAATTCCAACCACCTAACTTTGGATTTATAGCACAACTCCTTATGCCTTTCTCTTTGCCTATTGTATCACTAGCCAAAACCGATATAATTCAACAGACCTGTTTTAATATAGCTTATTGTGAAGTGATATTATACCCCCTCAAGTACAATGTAATCATACTAATGTATCTCCATTTGCAAATGACATATATTTTACTTCCGTATGTAATAGAATACTGAAGAGCAATGGTGTCTCTCTGGAGACTAAGGTGCATCTGATACAGACCATGGTCTTCGCAATCACCTGTTATGCATCAGAGAGTTGGACAATGACCAAGGAGGATAGAAGGAGAATTGATGCCTTTGAG
>NW_006399789.1:20041809-20053844 GCF_000299155.1 Elephantulus edwardii
TTGGGAGGGTGGAGGGACAGTGCAGGAAAGGAAGGCCCTCTATGAGGTGGATTGATTCAGTGACTGGGATAATTGGGATGGGAGTGTCAGAGACAGTGCAATTGGCACAGGACAGAGTGGAGTTTAGGGCTGTTGTACATAGGGTCGCTATGAGTCTCAAGCAACTCGACGGCACATAACAACAACAACAACATGTAATAGAGATTCCAAAATGCATTACTATTATGTTTTAAACAATTACTATTATGCTTTAAACAATCCCTTATCTTTTAAGGTGATTTTAAGAAGAAGAAATGTTTACATATGGACCCATATACTTATTTTCACCTATCTTCTTTCTTTTTGTAGATGTTTTCATTTGGCATCATTTTCTTCTGCCTGAAAGACTTCCTATAGCAATTCTGTTTTTTAGTAGTATAAGGTTATAGCTATGTATTTCCCAAACTATTATGTGTCTTAAAAATATATACTTCCTTCGTTTTTGAAGTGTGTTTTTCTAAAGGTTAGAGAATTTTAGTTGCAGAGTTAGACTGTTTTCCAGTACATTAAAAATGATGCTGTATTATCTTCTCACTTGTATTATTTTCATGAGAAAGTTGTGGTCATCTTTTTCTTTAATCCTTTGTCAGAACATTACTTTTTACTCTTGACTGCTAGTAAGATATTTTCCTCATTCATTTTCACCAAATTGATTATTATATGCCTTAATATAAGCTTCTTTTTCTCTTTTAAGAACTTAATTCACTTTATTTATTTAAAAAAAATTTTTAAAAATCCACTACGTGGTGGCCACAGCTGGAGCCTGAGTCCTCTGCAGGACTCTGGTGTGAGTCTTTACAAGATGATCCGTGAACTTCTAGTAGGGAGACCTAGTGAACACAGTCTCTTTCCAGAGATCTGGGGCCAAGTAGCTGTAGGTCTTTGAGTTGACATCAAAGGTGGCCTTGGCAAAGTTGCCCAGGGTAGCTGTGTAGCCCTTGGCTGAGGTGTAACAGGTATCAATTCCAGCCATCAGCAGCAGCTTCTTGGGCACAGAAGCTGAGACAATTCCAATGCCTCGGGGTGCAGGGATCAGACACACCAACACAGAGCCACAGGCCCCAGTCACCTTGCAGGGAACGGTGTGAGGCTTGCCAGTCTTGTTCCCCCAGTAGTCACGCTGCACAGGGACAATGGACAGGTTGGCCAGGATGATGGCCCCACAGATGGCAGTAGCCACCTCCTTGGAGCACTTGACACCAAAACCAACATGACCATTATAGTCTCCAATGACAACAAAGGCCTTGAACCGGGTCCCTGGCCAGCCCGTGTCTGCTTCTGCACTGGCATGATTTTCAAGACCTCATCTTTGAGGGACATGCCCAGGAAAAAGTTGATGATCTCAGACTCTTTGATGGGCAGGGAGAAGAGATGAATCTCCTCCAAGGATTTTATCTTCATATCTTTCACCAGAGGGCCCAATTTCGTGACGGGGAGCCACTCCTTGTCCTCGGCTTTGCCTCATGGAGCTCCGTGGCCCCTCCCAAGGCCCAATCCATGACCCAGACCCCACAGACCGCAGACCACTACTGAAGCCTCTAAACCGCTCGAGGGCTCCCATGCCAGGGCCCTCCCACCGCACCGGCGTCATCCACCATTTGGTGTTTTCTTGGAGAAGAAGAACTAATGTAAGCGTCTTTCGGTGGGTGTAACTTTTTTGCTTATTCATTTATTATTTGTTTTGGATCAGTAGATTTGAGGTCTACATCATACATGAAAAAGTTTAGATCATTATTTTTTAAAATAACTCTACTTGCAATTTCACTTTTATAGACTCTAATTACACTTACAGGTTGTTGCTGTTATTAGATGTCATCTAATAGACTACAGTTTGTAGAAGCCCTTTTAACAACAGACCTGAACCTGACCTTCTCCTGCACCATTCTCACAATCTCTGATATTCTTAAGCTCATTTTTGCAGTCACTATTTCCATCCATCTTGTTAAACGTCTTTCTTTCTCTATATCCTTTATCTTTCTCAGCATGTATTTCTCTAAAGACAGAATGCTCTTGACAGCATGCCTAAAGTATGTGAGTTGAAATTTCATCTTCCTTACTCCTAAGGAGCATTTTTTTTAATTTTTTTTTATTTTTTAAGGATCATTTTTGTAGCATTTCTTCCAAGACAGACTTGTTTGTATTTTTGATAGTCCTAAAACTGTGCTGTTAGGTGTTATTGAATGGACTCATGGTGACCCTAAGAAAAATAGATCTGAAATTTGCTTTATCTTGAGCCATCTAATTAACCACCTCTAATATACTTGAGCCTGTTATCAGTTACTGTGTCAGTTTATCTCATTGCGGGTCTTCTTCCCATTTGTCAACCCTCTAACTTTGCAAACATGATGTCCTTCACCAAGGACTGGGCCCTACTGACAAAATGTCTAAAATATGTGAGACTAAACTTTGCCATCCTTGCTTCCAGGAAGCACCTTGGTTTCACTTTCTCCAAGACAATGCAAGAGTGTTTGTCTTTTGGCAGGTTGAGATATATTCAGTACCCTTATCCAACACCACAACTCCAAGACACTAGCTCTTCCATCATCCACAGTCATTATCACAATTTAATATGCATAGCAAGAAATTGAAAACACCATGATTTGGATCAGGTAAACCTCAATCACCAAGCTGTCATTATTTTTTGGACATATTAAGCTCATTTTTGCAGTCACTATTTCCATCCATCTTGTTAAACGTCTTTCTTTCTCTGTATCCTTGATCTTTCCATATCAATCCATATTATTGCTCTTCAGTATTTTGGAGAGGTCCCTGACAGATTTTTCCAGTGTGATACATAATTTTGGATGTTGTTTCCTAACTGCTAGTATCAAGGGTGTTGACTACAGAGCAAAGAAAAATAAGATCACTGCAAATGTCCAATTTTTCTTCATCTATCAAGGGAGAACTGGTGGCGTAGTGGTAAGGAATGGTGCTGTCAACCTGAAGACACCCGAATAAAATCCACCAGTTCCACAGAAAAAGCATGGACAATCACCTTTTGTGTGATGTACTGCCTTTGAAAATCTACCAGAGGATCAGCTATGAATTGGTTCCAACTCAAAGTTACATAACAACAGCTCTATCTACATATATCTATAGTCCTAGTGGTGATGATTTTTGTTCTCTTGATGTTGAAAATGTAGCCCATATTGAAGGCTATAATCTTTGATCTTCTGCAGCAAGCACTTAAGGTCCTCCTCACCTTGAGCAAGCAAGGTTGTGTCATCTGCATAACACAAGTTGTTTCTGAGTCTTCTTCCAGTACCTGTGCTACATTCTTTTTACATCAAGTCCAGCTTCGTAAACTATTAGCTCAGCCCAGGGAGGCACCAGTGATATGAAGCACTGGCACTACTGTTGGTCAAAGGACATGTCAGAGAGGGAAGCAGCCAGAAGGCAGAAGCTACTGGAGTGGTGGCAGTTCGAAACTGTTCAAGAGACCAGAGCTACAGCAGGCAGCATCTGCACGAGAGAATGGAGCAGTGCTGAAGGCAGCCTCAAGGCAGAGTACAGCAGTGGCAACAGGAGACAAAAACAAACTAAAGTGACTGGAGGCCTAAGCCACCATATCTAGGGGCAGCTGGGTGGAGAGGGGAAGGGAGTCTATGCTGACCAGACAAGACAGGGGTTAGAAGGGAGGGTCAGAAGTGGATACTAAAGATAGTGGATGCTGACAGAGAAGAACAGGAGTGAAAACAAATCACAGGCACCAAGGGGGGAAGGAGAGGGGAGACCCAGAACTTAAATGTTTACTTTTGAAATGGGAAGTGTATCTCATCTGCTCTTCTGGGTTCAATGCTTGTCTATCAGAAGTGACTTTGGGTTTATCCCACCTGAATTTCAGAACCATCTCAGGAACAGGTTTGAGGCCTTGAACACTAATGAACATAGACCAAATGAGTTGTGGGAGGATGTCAAAGGTATCATCCAGGAAGATTGCAAACAGTCATTACAAAGACAGAAGAGAAAAAGAAGACCAAAATGGATGTCAGAAGAAACTCTGAAAATTGCATTGGAACACAGAGAAGCCAAAGCACAAGGAAGAATTCAAGATACTAAAGAGCTGAACAGAAGATTTCAAAAGGCAGCATGGGATGGCAAAGCAAAATATTACAATGAAATGTGCAAGGAGCTGGAGTCAGAAAATCAAAAGGACTGAACTCACTCAGCATTTCTTAAGCTCAAGAAACTGAAGAACAAATTCAAACCTAGAGCTCCTATAATCAAGGATGCTTTAGGCAGAATATTAAATGATCCAAGGAGTATTAAAAGAAGATGGAAAGAATATACTGAGTCACTGTATCAAAAGGAATTGGTAGACACAGAAGAATTTCATGAAATAACATATAAGTAAGAGCCTATGCTAATGAAGGAAGAAGTTCAAACTGCTTTGAAGGAAATAGCAAAAAATAAGGCCCCAGGAATAGATGGTATACCAATTAACATGTTTTAGCTAATAGGTGCTGCCCTGGAACTTGGCTCACCAAGTTGTGCCAAGAAATCTGGAGAACAACCATTTGGCCAACTGACTGGAAGATATCTATGTTTGTTCCCATTCCAAAGAACGATGAGTCAATAGAGTGTGGAAACTATAGAATAATATCATTGACTTCATATGCAAGCAAGATTTTACTGAAGATTATCCAAAAACGACTAAAACAGCACATAAGCAGAGAAATGCCAGAAGTCCAGTCTGGGTTTAGAAGGGGGTCGTGGTACTAGGGATATTGTAGGTAATGCTAGATGGATCTTAGCTGAAAGCAGGAAGTACCAGAAGAATGTCTGTGTTTCATTGACTATGCAAAGGCATTTGACTGTGTGGATCATAACAAACTGTGGCTGACTCTGAGAAGAATAGGAATCCCAGAACACTTGATCATTCTAATGTGAAACCTATACTTGGACCAAGAGGCAGTCGTCAGAACAGATCAAGGAAATACTGCATGGTTCAAAATTGGGAAGGGTGTACGCCAGGGATATGTCCTATCTCCATATCTTTTCAACCTGTATGCAGAAAAGATTATCCAGGAGAGGAAGCTGGGCTCTCTGAGGAGAAGTGTGGTATCAGGATTGGTGGAAGATTCATCAACAATCTGCGTTATGCATATGGCACAACCCTGGTTGCCGAAACTGGGAAGGACTTGTAACACTTGAGGCAGAGGGTCAAGTACTGCAGCCTTCAGTATGGATTGAAGTTCAATGTCAAAAAGACAAAGATTCTCACCACTGGACCAATTGGCAGCATCAGGATGGATGGTGAAGAGATTGAGATTGTTCACAGCTTTAGTTTGCTTGGTTCCACAGTCAACAATCTTGACACCAGCAGCCAGGAAATTAAAAGACATGTTGCCATGGGAAAGTCTGCTATGGGACCTCTCCAAAGTACTGAAGAGCAATGGTGTCACTCTGGACACTAAGGTGTGTCTGATACAGGCCACGGTCTTTGCAATCACTTGTTATGCATCAGAGAGTTGGAAAATGACTAGGGCAGATAGAAGGAGAATTGATGCCTTTGTGCTGTGGTGCTCGAGAAGAGTATTGAGGGTACCATGGACTGCTAAGAAAACAAACAGATTTATCCTGGAGAGGGTTAAACTGGGCTGCTCCTTGGAGGCAAGGATTCTGGGGCTTTGTCTAACATACTTTGGACATGTTGTAAGGAGGGGCATCATGCTTGGGAGGGTGGAGGGACAGCACAGGAGGGAAAGACCCTCTATGAGGTGGATTGATTCAGTGACTGGGGTAATGGTGGTGGGTGTGTCAGAGACAGTGCAATTGACACAGGATAGAGGAGGGTTTAGGGCTGTTGTACATAGGGTTGCTATGAATCGCAAGTGATTAAACAGCACATAACAACAAGAACATCAGATATTGCACTAAGTTGAACATCTAAATTAAGACAGACTAGCTAGAAGGCTTAACCATCCACTTCTGGGGGATAAAAGGCTTTCAAAAAGCCTATGCACAATAGAGCACACTTAAATTAGACTAGCAGATGTGGCATCTGAGGCTGAAACCTCTGGTTGGCAAACACAAAGGAAGAGGAACAGTTGCAAGCAGACACTACTTATTAAAACATGAAACATGAGAAGCATGAATGTAGGTTAACTGGATATTGTTAAGAAAGAAATGGAATGCAGAAATATTGACATACTAAGCATTGGTGAAATGAGATGGATTGGCATGGGACATTTTTAATCACACTCCTATGATCTACTATGTCAGAAGTAGAAATGTGAGGAAAACTGGGGTCACATTCATAGTTTAAAAGACCATTTCCAGATCCATCTTGAAATACAATATTGTGAGTGCAGGATAATATCCATATGCATATAAGGAACAACTGCCAATACCACCATCATTGAAATATATACATCAACAACCAAAGCCGAAGAAGAGGAAAGAGGTGATTTCTAACAAGTTTTGCAGTCAGAAATCAATTGAACATGCAACCAGGATGAACTAATAATGAGTGACTAGAATGCAAAAGTTGTGAATGGAGAAGAAGGAGCCGTAGTCAGAAAGCGTGGGCTTGGTGACAGAAATGAGGCTAGAGATAATGTACAGCCAATGATTTATTCTTTGCAAATACCTTTTATAAGAAACATAAATGGAGACTATGCACATGGATCCCACCTACCTATCTACACAGAAATTTTAACTATATCAGCAGAAATAATGACAATAGAATTGATGCCTTTTAATTGTGATGCTGGAAGAGAGTATTGAACATACATACCATGGACTGGCAAAAGTACTATCCAGTCTATCCTAGAGAGGGTGAATTCAAGCAGTTTGTTGGAGGCAATGATTTTGAGACTCTGTCTCACATACTTTGGACATGTGACCAGGAAAGACCAGTCTTAGGAGAAGGACATCATGGTTAAGGGACAGGACAGGAGAAGAAAACACTGAGTGAGATGGATTGACACACTTACTGTGGTAATGACGGTAGGTATGTCAGAGACAGTGAGATTGGCTCAGGATAGAACAGGTTTCAGAGCAATTGTGTGTAGGGTCAACATGAGTTGTAGTTGACTAGAGAACACACAACACTTGTATTCCCTTGCTCTGTACCAACAACTGGGTTTCCCAGTCTTCTCAATGTTACTCATAATTTGCTGTGATCTACACAGTTGAATTACTTTGCATAGTGAATAAACCACTGCTAGAGTCCCTTCTGTTATTCTCTGCTTTCAGCCAAGATCCATTTGACATCAGGAATGATATCCTTTGTACCACTGCTTCTAAATCTGGCTTGACCCTCCAGCAGTTCTCTCTCAATATACCATTCGAGCCACTTTTTAAAAATATAATTTCAGCAAGCCTTTTCTTGAATGTGATATTAATGACATTGTTCAATAATATCTACAATCTGTTGTATCATTTTCTTTGGAAATGGGAATAAATATAGAATTTTTTATGTCAGTTGGCCAGATAGCAACTTTCAGATTTCTTAGTCTATCCTGTTGAACATGTCCAGAGCTGCATCTGTTTGTTGAAATATGTCAGTTATTATCCTGTCGATTCTTGGGGCCTTATTTTTTTGCCAATGCAGCCTAAATTTCTTCCTTCATTGCCATTTGTTCTTGGCCATATGTTCCTGCATGAAAGTGATTTTGTTGTTGGGTGCTATTGAGTTAAATACAAGTGAGAGAGACCCTATAAACAAGAGATCTGAACCCTGTCCTATCTTGTGCATCCTCATCATCTCTGACACACTTTACTCATTCTGCAGTCACTGTGACTATCTCATTGAGGGTCTTCTTTCTCTCATTGACCCTCCAATTTTTCCAGGTATGTTGTCCCTCTTCATGGAATAACCTTTCCTAGAATCATGCCTAAGTATGTTACACAAAACATGTAATTTTTGGCCTCCAAAGAGCAGTCTGGCTGTACTTTGTTCAAGACATATCTGTTTGTGGCATTGTCATTTAACACTAAATTTGTTTCTACACTTACTTGTCAGTTCAAACACCTTTATCACCTCTGATTGATGAGTTGGTTTTGATAGATCGTTTCTTCCTTTTGGGTTGTATTTTCTGACATCTTTCATACTTAGATTTTTGTTGTTGTTGGGCTTCTGGGTTTTGTTATTTTTTTAAAGCTAAACATTGTAAACATTAATTAGTTGAAGATTTATGTTTTGTTTTCCTAGAAGTATTCTTGAGATTGTCATGAAAGCAATTATTTGGAATCTTGCTTTTGGATTTTTTTAGTCTATAATCATGTTTCATCCAAGTCTATTCCCTTTTGCCAAGACAAGAGTGTTCAACCCAAAGTCTTGTGAATGATGAGATTTTTTTCCAACCTAGTTGATGGTAACAAGTGCTATTCTCCAATCTCTGTGAGTGCTTGGTTTTGTTTTCTTTAATCATTCTGAGTGATGGTTTTCCTCTCCTTGTGGTAGTTTCTTTACACACATGTTCTAATCAGTTTTTTGCTGAATATTGGATAGTGACTCTGCAGTTTCTGAGTTTCCTTTTAGCTTTAGTTTTTGTTTTAGTTTTAGTTTCAGTTTTAGTAAATCTCTCCCACTTCAGGAGATTGAGTTGCCATAATGGACTTTAGCTATGTTCTTCTCATTGAATTCTCAGATCCATCTCATCCATGCAAAGAGTCAACTAGTCCTCATTTTTCAATGTTCCGAAAAGCACTGCTTCTGGCTACTGGTAATTTTTTAATTAAGCAACCAATCATATGACTTACTATAGTGGAAATTACAAATATAAGAGGAATGACATCACAATCATTGTCTCCAGATCACCAGGAAAAAGCATTTCAAGCTCTATCCTGAAGTGTAATACTTCAATGATAGGGAAATATTCATACTCACACACACATACGGAAGATCTATTAATACAAATATCATTTCAGTGTATGTACTAACCATGAAAGTCAAAGACTAAGAAACTGAAGGGTTTTTATAATCCTGTGCACGGATCTCTGGTGGCTTAATAGTAAAAAATTGTGTTGCAGGCACAAAAGTACACGTTTTGGACCCACCAGCTGCTCTGTGAAAGATATATGGGCAATTTCTCATGTAATATAATACCTCTGAAAACCCACTGAAAGGTCAGCTAAGGATAGGTTTTGACATGATGACATAAAACAACAACCATCTTCTGTAGTGTGAAATCTTCCAGAAATTAAATTTAAAAAATGCATCGATAATTATTGATGATTGGAATGCAAAAGAAGACTTAGTGGTTAGAAACGCCAAATAAGGAATAGTGGTTAGAAAAATGGCTTTATTGATAGAGAGATGGTATGATAAAATTTTGGACAACCAATAAAATATTAATTCTAAATAGAGACTGAAATTGCAACCATATATATAGACCCTGTCAGATGAATTATAAAGGAATTAAATAGACTATATCTGTGAAAAGAAGCAATGAAGAAGCTTAGTATTATCAACTGGAACAAATCCAAAGTCTAACTATGAAGTAAACCATAAACTGTTCAGATCCAAGTTCAAGATAAAGCCAAAGAAAATTAAAACAAGTATACTAGCATAAAAATATAGTCCTAAGTAAGTTAGTCACATCTGGGTTAAGGCATCAGCTTAATATTAGATGCAATGAATACTAGTGGTTGAAAACCAAATAAATTGTGGAATGGCATTAAATTTATACTATATAAAGAAAGGAAAAGTTGATTAAAAACAAAATAAAGACAAAACAGACCAACATGGATATCAGTAAATTGTTCTAGAACATAGGATAGCCAAAAAGAAAGGAAGAGGGCTGGAAAGATGAAGCAAGAAACCTGAAGTTTTCAAAGAGTGACTTGATAAAATAATTCAGTAAGTAATAAAATACAACTTTATCATAGAATGTATCAAGAGCTAGAGTTAGAAAACCAAAATGGAAGAATATGTTCAGGATTTTGTAAACTGGAAAAAATTCAATTCTTACAATGCATTCAAAAGTACTGAATAGAGACTATGTCAGTCTGGATACTAAGCTATGTCTGATCCAGGCTATAGTCTTTGCAATTACTTGTTATACAACAGAAAGCTGGACAATGACTAGGGATGATAGAAGGTGAATTGATGTCTTTGAGCTATGGTGCTGGAAAAGAGTATTAAACATACCATGGACTGCCAAGAGAACAAATAGGTTCGTCCTAGAGAGGGTGAAACTAGGCTGCTTCTTGGAGGCAAGATTTCTGAAGCTTGTTTGACATACTTGGACATGTTGCAAGGTGGGATCAGTCCCTGGAGAGGGACATCATGCTTGGGAGGATTGAGGGACAGCTCAAGAGAGGAAGACCTTAAATGAAATAGATTGATTTAGTGACTGGGATAATGGGGGTAGGGGTGTCAGAGACAGTAAGATTGGCATAGATAGAGCAGAGTTTTGGGCTGTTGTACATAGGATCATTATCAGTTGCAGGCGATTTCATGGCACATAACAACAACAAAAATGCATTAGATAAGTCTTCTTTATTCTATGTGCAAAATATTGAATAATACAAGAAGTATCAAAAGAAAATGGAAAGGATGCAAAGTCATTTTAGCAAAAGAACTAGTTAAAATTGAACATTTCTGGAAAAAGCATAATCAAGGACCAATAGTACTGAAGGAAGAGTCCAAGTAACATCAAAATCATTGACCAAAAAGGAATCTCTAGGAATTTACTGTCAATTAACATGTTTTTATAAATGAATGCAGCACTTGAAGTCAAATGGTAAGAAATTTAGAAGCAGTTACCTGACCAAATGACTAGATGAGATGTACATTTGTTCTCATTGCAAAGAAAGGTAACCCAACAAAATATAAAACAGTATAAAACATCACTGATATTATATGCAAGTAAACAGGGGAAGTAAGAACTGATATTGAAGGCTGTAACTTGACCAAAACAAGGAGATACAGGATAGTTTAAAATCAAGAAAGATGTACTTAATCAATCTATACACTTAGAAAGTACTCAAAGAAACTACACTACATAAAGATGTACAAATCATCAGATGAGAAGAGTCATTAACAACCGATTATATGAAGATAACACAACTCTGCTAGCTGAAAGTGAAGAGAATTTGACACACTTACTGAAGAAAATAATGTCTTAAGCATAGATTACACCTCAATACAAAGGAAATAAACATCACTACTGAAGTACCAATAAGCAACATTATGACAAATAGATAAAAGATTGAAATTATCTGGTATTTTCTTTTACCTGAACCTATAATCAACATTCAGGAAGGCAGCAATCAAATCAAAACCATATATTGTACTGGAAAAGTCTGTTGCAATTGAACTCATTAAAATGTTAAAGAGTAACAAGAAGAGCTGCCACATGGCATGAGCTGCTGCACAGCACAAGCTTGTTGGTGCACTATATCAGACTAGGTCACCACGTGAAGACCAGATCACCCTGCTGCTGCCCTGATGTCATGTGCCAGGAGCACCAACACCACAGGTGAAGCTATTTCTTTCCTGAACAGCACCTTGATACCCCTGGCCCATCTCAGATCCAGTTCGTCACCTCTGGACCCTTTGGCTTAGCCTAGCTGCAGCAATTGCCTGTCTAATCAGGCCGCTAATTAATTCATAGACCATTTCTGTCCCCAACAGAAGCAAGTCTTACGTTTAGTCAAAGATCAGAGAGAAATTAAGGCAGGGTGAGCTGCCTTTCATTCCTCTGGAATTGTGAGTTTCTGAGCCAAGGCTATCAGACCAAAGGCCTGCTAAGGTCCCAGGCATGAAAAACTCTACCACAGCAATGAGATGAAAGAGGCGGACTATCTCACACCCTACACAAAACCAAAACAAGATGTCACTCATAAAATGGATAAAAACACAGAATCAATGTGTTTCCTGAAGCCAGAAATTCTGATGGAACTTTCTGACCCAGAATTCAAAACAACAACGATTTAATTTTTTCAATAGGTCAAACTGGAAGAATTCCAGAACTCTGCAATTAAAAGCCAAGAGGAACTTGAAAAAAACAATACAAGACAATGCAGATTGAACAAATGAAGCA
>NW_006399789.1:20062106-20080218 GCF_000299155.1 Elephantulus edwardii
GGGGGAGTGGAGAGAAGAGAGGAAATTATGCAACAATAAAATTTTTAAAAATTATGAGAACTGTAGGGTGGGTAGGGAGAAAAATGTGCCACATTAATGAACGGATGAAAATCAAACTTTTCTGCAAACTGTCATTAAAATCACAATAAAAGGGGGGTAAAATGTTCAAAAGCAAAGACGTCATTCTGAGGACTAAGATGTTCCTAACCCAAGCCTTGATAATTAAAACACCTTAAAGCTAGACAATGAAAATAGAAGAGTTAAAATATTTGAGTAATAGTGTTGCTTATGATAATAATAGCATGTTAGATGAACTTTAAACTACTAGAAAAATTGACAAATCTATCTTGTAAAACATATTGCCAAAATATTCCATAGAAGTGAGGAAAGTGACACTTCATCTTAAGTTTTATCATAAAGAACTAGTCACTGGAGAAGGACATGATGCGGTAGGGGTGCTAGTAGGCTGTCGTAGTTGGTGAGTAGTATCAATTAATGTGAATAATAAGAATAAAAGATGCTCTAGTGGAATAGTGTCAAAAAGCTGTGCTGCTTTTCTAAAGGTTTGAATCCATCAGCTGTTCTATGGGGAAAAGATAGACAATCTCCTCCTGTGTGATTAACTAACTCTGAAAACCCACTGGAGGGTCTGCTATGGGTCACTTCCAACTCAAGAGCACACACTAACCAATCTCAGTAAGAGTATACATAAAGGACTAAGATGAAAGTTAAAGCGTAGAAAATGCAAATTTATCATGGGGGATGATAGGCAAAAATATGGAGAAGCACATAAGGATGGAAGGAAATTATGTTTGTGCTCTTTTACATGTTACTGACAGCACATATTGATAAATTATAAACTTTACATCTCCCATCCCAATTTTTCTTGCATATTTTGTGCCTGTTATCTATTTATAGCAGCAGAGGCACTTGTTCTCAAAATATGGCTAATTGAGTGTGAATTTTATTTAAGCAGATTTTCTGGGGGGGGAGTGTTGTATTGCTTATTAGTGAATACCATCACACCCCTATCTATACATATGCAAATATGCTTACTCATAAGGTGTACATAAACTTTGATGATATTTTATGTTTCCTGTCACATTTTGTGAAAATTATTAACATGTATTATAAACACTAATTAACAGAAACTCCAAAGGGAAATAAAAGGTGACCCTACCAAGCCTGAGATTATTCAACAAGCAAGTAGCACACTAATTTAAGAACAGTAGGAGGCCCCTAGTTACTTATTGTTAGATGTATGGCAGGTCCATTATAAAATTCTCCAAAAATGTGTTTGATCCAAAATAAGTTAATAACATACAATTATTTAGTAGTTGTTTTGAATATAATTATCACTTGATAAAGACAATTTTAGAGTTCTAATCCTTCTGTTATACTAAGAGATTGATCACAAATGTACTTACTATGAGGTTTTGAGTTGTGTTTTGTTGTTGATAATACTGTAGAATCAATGCCTCGAGTTGTGGTGCTGAAGAAGAGTCCTGAACATACTATGGACCACCAAGAAAACAAATAAGTCTATTTTAGAGAGGGTGAAACCAAATTTCTCCTTGGAGGCTAGGATTTTGGAGCTCTATCCCACGTATTTTGAGCACGTCGCCTGGAGAAACTAGTCTTTGGAGAAGTACACCATGTTCGGAAGGGTAGAGGGACAGCCCTGGAGAGGAAGATCCTGGATGAGATGGATTGACAGGGTAACTAAAACAATGAGGGTAGGTGTGTCAGAGTCTGACTGGCTAAGCACAGGGCAGGCTTCAGAGCTGTTGTACACAGGATCACTGGCACATAACAACAATAACAATAACATTTTAATCTCCCTTTTCTTTTTAGAGCACTGCTTCTGATTCTTCCTTTCTCCTAAATCCTTTCCAAGTTTATTTTCTCTTTTTAAAGTATTGCTCTTTAATTACTTCACCTCCAGCCTCCTGTCTATGGTCTGTTTCTGTCTTCTACCCTCTCAATCTAGGGAGGATAGAAGAATTGATGCCTTTGAGCTGTGGTGCTGGAGGAGAGTATTGAGGGTACCATGGACTGCTAAGAAAACAAACAGATTCATCCTGGAAAGGGTTAAACTGGGCGGTTCTTTGGAGGCAAGGGTTCTGAGGCTCCGTCTAACATACTTTGGACATGTTGTAAAGAGGATCCGGTCCTTGGAGAAGGACATCATGCTTGGTAAGGTGGATGGATAGTATAGGAGGGGAAGGTCCTCTATGAGGTGGATTTATTCAGTGACTGGGGTAATCAGAATGAGTGTATCAGAGACAGTGTGATTGGTACAGGACAGAGCAGAGTTTAGGGCTGTTGTACATAGGGTTGCTATGAGTCACAAGAGACTCGACGGCCCATAACAACAACAACAACAACAACAACAACAACAACAACAACAACATTCTCTCAATCTATTGCACTAACTTCTCTGCATTACCTGTTTTTTCTTTCAGCAGTAAGGGATTCCTGTTTGTAAGCTGACACTGGATTTTAAGTTGACAAAGCTAAAAGACACGGGCTAAATAAAACAAAGTAGTATGGTCACAATACTAGTATTAAGACCTTCTGTTCTAATTTTTTTTTTAATTTTCACTCATTAATCTATTTAACATATCCTAAAACCTCCACTTTAGTTTTTTTTTCCTTGAAGGAAGACATCGACTCTATTAGGCAATTGATAAGGTGAAGATATATATATATGACAGTTTCCATTTCCAGAATTTTACTGTTTGGGGAAAATCAGAACATACCCTATTGTTATAGTGTGGTCTACTGGCTGCATCGGTTATATTTGGCTAATTGTCCTTTATATTCACATACAGAGTGGATCCTGGTGGCACAATGGTTGAAGCTCTAAGGTGATAATCAACAATCTGGCAGGTCAAACTCACCTGCCAAACCGTGAGAGAAATATGTAATATTCACTTCATGAGACCATTTCAACTCTGTTCTGTATGGTCCCTATGAGTTGGAATTGACTCGACAGTATTATATTTGATTTGCTTTTTTTATTCCTATGCTAAAGCAATTTGTGATATGTCTTCTTCCACTAAGTGCTCTTCCAGACAAATCAAGAGGTGTGTAAAGTTTTTAGGACTCCAGTACAACAGAGGTCTAGGGCAATGGTAGGTGTGTTAGAATCAGTGAGATTGGCTCCAGATAAGGCAGCTTCAGATAGGGTTGCTAGGAGTCACAGGGGACTCAACAGCACATAAGAATAACAACAGTAAAATAGAATCTCTTTGCTAAGGAGTAATCTCTATCTGGGAATATCTTTCCAATTTTTGCTTTTTGAAGCAACACTGATAAATATGAGGTTATATATGCTATAGGGAATTTTGGTGCAATAGTCCATAGAAAGTTGCCCTAAGTAATCAAAAGTTGTGATACTACAGTTAAATTCCATTACTGGCTCCAAGAGAAAGATGGACAACCTCTTCTCACTTGTTTTACACCCTCTGAAAATCCCCTGGAGAGTCAACTATAAGTAAGCGAGTAATAAATATTGTAGATCAACTCACATTATTTTATTTTTATTTCTATCCTCAAGATACTTTTAAAATACTAGTCGTTTTGACAGGAGAACAGAGGGATAGGATTTTTACATTTTCATCCACTAAATACGTCAAAATATTAGCTTTAACAACAAATGTTACAGATTTCTCAAATTACATTTTTAATTTGCTTTAAATATCTTTTTTTTTAAGAAACAAAACAACTGTGTGTATGATATTACCAAAATTTAAGAGCACGTCAATCTGCTCCCTGAAAAACTACAGCTTAAAGGAGCTACAGTGAACTGTCCTGGAGAGGGTTGAGATACCATCTCTATAGTGAACTAGAACTAAGATTGTTTTGAAACTCAAGAACGCACTTCCGACTTCACTTGAATAGAGCACAGATGTAAGATCTGAATATTCAATAACTACTGAGCAGAAAGAATAAATCTCCCTTTTTTTGTTCCAGTTGATTATACTAATTAGAATTTGAACTTCCACCATTAAAACTACCTACCGTTGTGTGGTTCTTGCCACTACGGTTGGTGTACACTGAAAATGCTCCAACAGAGGGCACCAAGAATTGCGTAGATTTACACACACTCACAGCCTTGTCACTTTGGAAAGATTGCAGACAGCATAACTAATAAAGCCATTGTGCTCTTGTGAAAGAATAATAGCATGTTTGAAGAGAGTGTATTAACCCTGTTGTAAAGTATTGATTGCACTCTGTAGTAAAGGAAATGAAAGAACAAAGACAGAGTGTTTTTAATTCTTACCCTGTTTGCTCTTGCTTGTTTTATTCCATTTCAATTTACACCTATATTCAAGAATACTAAAAATGTATCACCCAGCCTCAAAGGCAGTTGTTTTTTTTCCTACACATTTTTGTAACAACTTGATGCTTTAAAGAACAGATGTTTAATCTAACTTGAAAAGTGATGAATAAGAAATATCTTCCAATTTCAAATGGCCATGAACTCAATTTGCTATGCTTACTGTTATTAAGAAAAAGAAGAAGAACAAGGAAGAAGACAGGAAGAAAAGGGGATAGAGACAAAGACAGGAAAGAGTTCATGGAAACCTTGTTATTTCTGCAAATTTTTTGTTGTAATTTTTGAAGATTCCTATTTACTGATTGCAACGCTCAGATAATACAATGATAAACAATACATACTTCTGAAACTTCAATTCAAAATTAGAAGCATTTAATAATGTATTGTTTCTCATTAGAGATGAGAAAAGGCAATAGTATATGCTCAAATCCAAATTTTGAGTCAAATCGAGCCCAAAATCTTTGCAATCCAGTCAGTCTGGCTCATAGCAATTCTGTAAGGACAAAACACAACAACCTCATAAGGTTTCCAAGCCTGTAAATCATCATAGGAGCAGACTGCCACCTTTTTGTCAAAGACTGAGTTCAAATATTATTTTTTTTCTTTTGGTAGACTTTTGCCAGAATATTTTAATCACTGTTTCACAAGGTCTCCTACTTCCAAATGCCATCGAGCTGCTGAACCTACAAAACTTCACAGGAGGAGACTGGCTGTCTTCCCCTTCCCCTCCCCCCGCCCCACCCCACCCCACCCCCACCTTCCACAGAGCAGCTAGTGGATTTGAACATCCAATCTTTTAGTTAGTAGCCCAAAACATAATTGTGCCACCAATTAGGTTCAAATATGCATCCCTTATGAAGACTTTTGATGACATAGTGTATTAGGTAGCGCATTACCACCTGAAAGGTTAGTGGTTCGGAATCACCAGCCATCTCTGCAGGTGGAAGATGGGCAGTTTCCTCCCATAGAAGAATGAAAAACCTGATGAAATGTATGAGTCAAAATTGGCTCAATGCTAGTGAGTTTGGTGGTGGTTGTTGTGTACCAATGAGTTCGACCTGACCTATATCTGACCCTCTGGTGCTTTTTCAGAGGCAGTTGTTTTTTTTTTTCAGAGGCAGTTAATAGCACAGGAGAAGATTTATCCTTCTCCTGCAGAGTAGCTGGTGACATTCAAACCATGTGCCTTCAGGATTGCAGCGAAACTTCTTGCCGCTAGGCCACCAGAGCTCCCAGTGAGTTTGGTTACAAGCTTAGACAGAGAGAGATAGATAGATGATAGATAGATAGATAGATAGATAGATAGATAGATAGATAGATAGATAGATATAGAGATATAGAGATATAGAGATGAGATATAGAGATATAGTTGTTGTTGTCTGCCATTGAATAAGAATTGACTCCTAGCTGATCCGATAGTGGATATTCGGTGGTTGTAAATCACACCAGGTTTCTTCCATGGAGCAGGCGAAGATTTGGACCTGTTGCCTTAGGCTTGGTAGCACAATTCCTGGAGGGAGAGAAAGCTCTTTGTAAAGTCTATATGTTAGAATCAGAAGTAATGGAAATGCTCTCAGTATCATTTTTATTTTAATTCAAAATAGAAAAAAAGCCCCCCACACACAACTTGGAATTTTCCTTCAAAGTATAGAGTTTATATTTACAACACTAATGCAACTACTTTATTGTGTTATTATACATATAAAAATAGGAATTGCATGAAAATAAGTAATATTAGCATACTGATTGCTTCCCTATTCATTGCTTTATATAGCAGGTCTTCAGAGTATAGCTCACAAGTATTGATGTATAAAAAATAAATTGGATTCCAGGTAAACAAAAAAGGATATTCCAAGTTTGAAAATTTTAAAGATTTGAAATAAAAATTCCTTAAAGTTCCAGAGTTTTGGGTGGCATATGAAAGACATTTCACACATCATTTATTAGACATAAACTAATACTTAAAATCAGATAAAATTCTTTTAGTGTTAATGAACATCATTTGAAATCACCCTAGTGTGGTGATCTAGTAAATATAAAATTGCTCACTTTCTCTGAAGGACTTCTTTTAAGAGGAGAGTTCCTATAATTGAATTCTCGTTCCTCTTCTTTTTGGGAAAATGCATCTGTAAAGACATTTGGCATCTCATCAGCAAAAACAGCAGCTGGAGAAAGGCCTTCCTACGTGCTCTGTCAAAGGAATTGCAAGTTTAGGTGGGGTTTTAATAGACATCAAGAGTTTACTGACATAACATAGATTGCATGTTTTCTATCTATTATTTGTGCCTTTCTCTTTTTAATGGAAATTAAAACCATTATAGAGCAGAAAAAACAGAGACCTCATCCATAGGACTATACTATAGTCCATGAGGAGGAATAAATTGGCAAATAACTATACTAAAGAGGTACTTACAAATCAGATGACATTACTGTTGTTATGTGCCACTGAATCAACTCTGAATCGTAGTGACCCTATGAATAGCAACTCTGAACCTTGTCTTATCCTGAGTCAACCTCACCATCTCTGACACACCCGACCTCACTACAACAGTCACTATGTCAATCCATCCCATTCAGGGTCTTCCATTCTTGCACTGGACTTCCAGGCACAGTGTCCTTTTCCAAGGACTGGCCTCTCCTGACACATGCCCAAAGTTTAAGACCGAGCTTCACCATCCTTGCCTCCAAGGAGCACCCTGATTTCACTTTCTCTAAGACCCCCCTCTTTGTTATCTTGGCAGTGCATGCTATGTTCAATATCTTTCTCCAGCACCAGTGGAATATAGTTTCTATTTCTCAATTTTGTAGAGATTTTTTTTTTTAATTAACTCAAATCAACAGCTCAATTATATCCTATAAAGGTCAAAGAAGGTCAGTGTGTGTGTGTGTGTTTGTGTGTGTGTGTGTGTTCTATTCCAGTTTACATTTTCCTAGAATTGCCTGTGGTGATTTGTTTTCTTTACATTTTTATGTTGTTAATGAATTGTATCTTTCTTAAATTCCCAACAATTTGCACTTTCTAAAAAAGTACAAAGTAGACAAATATTCCCAGAAGATAGCCCTGAAAATTTCCTTCATAACATACAGAGTTCTTCCATGTGCACATCCTCTGCAGTCATTCTAAAAGAGAGGCTTTACACCTGTGCAGAAAATGAAAAGCCAAACTTCAATCAAAAAATGGAAAGGAAAAGTAAACATGATTTGCTTTGAAAAGGCTTGTTTGAATATAGGGGATGTGTTGTTGTTAGGTGCCATTGAATTGGTTCCAACTCATAGCCAAATGATCTATGTATGTTGTTGTTGTGTTGTGTACCATAGAGTAGGGACCAACCCATAGTTGACCCTCCAGGGTGTTTTCAGAGGCAGTTAATCATATGAGAGGAGACTGCCCATCCTTCTCTCAAGGAGTAACTGGTGGCCTCCAACAGCATGCCTTTGGGATTGCAGTGCAGCTTCTTGCCACTAGGCCTCCAGGGCTCCCTAAAAGAATGTTGTTGTTGTGTACTATCAAGTTGGAACAGATCCACAGCTGACCCTCTTGTGAGTTTTCAGAGGCATTTAATAGCATGAGAGGAGATTGCCAATCCCTCTCCTGTGGAGCAGCTGGTGGCCTCGAACCTCATGCCTTCAGGATTGCGGTTCACCTTTTTGCCACTAGGCCACCAGAGAAAATACTTCTGACCCAACACTGCTGCACTGTTGTTGCAGCCACTTTGTCAGATCATCTTCTGTACGATCTTTTTTAATATACCCAGCAATGGGCTCAATTATGTCAGCAATAATGAGGACGGCACAGGATAAGAAATAATTCAGATCTACTATTCATATGTTCACTATGAGTCATACTAGAATCAATGCTTTCTAACGACAACAATGTTACCAGCATGGTTATGTGGAGATTATAGAATAGCCAGGTTACTCTGTGTTTGATTAATTCTTAATTGTACAAATAGAGAGAAGTGGAAACATTCATTTTTTTAAGTTTGATTAATATTTAAAATGAAATCATATTTCTTATTTAGGAAACAAATTTCATTTAAACGTGATAAATTATATGTCTACTCACTCTGAAAATGAAAGTCACAGTAATAATGTTAATAGAAGTACAAACCTACAGGAGCAAAAACATTAGAAGACAAACTGGAAAACCAATCCCACTATCATCAAATTGACTCCAACTCAGATAAACTTAGAAGACAGAGTAAAACTGCTCCCCAGAGTTTCCAAGGCCTATAACCTTTGTGTAACCAGATGGTCACTTTTTTTTTTCTCTCCCCAGAAGCAGCTGGTGGGTTCCAGTCATGGATCTTTCAGTTAGCAGCTGAGGGCTTCACTACTCTTCAACCAAGGCTATGTCAGAAAACAAGATACTGAGTGAACTAACTCAGTCTCCTACGGACAAATGCTGCATGTGTATTGCTGTAAAACTAGAGGGATTACTAGTAAGATGTGTTCCAAAATCCAAAAGGGGAAGAGGTTGGAGGAGAGGAGCTGAGTTAGGGAAGGGGCAGAAATCTCGAGGTTACAGTTTGCTAGGCAGAGAGAGGGAGTGAAGGAATTCGGAACGATCTAGTAGAGATCTGAAAAAGGGAAGTAATGACGGGCATGGATCAATGGTGATTAATTTTAAAAACACTATATAGGAATGATAGTGGGAAACACTGTGAATGGAGAGATGCATGACAATATGTATGACTTTTGTGTGTAAACCAATATAAAACAAAGTTAAAATATATATATATATATAATACATTTCTTTTTAAAAAAAGAGTACACGAGAAATGAAAATAAATTTTTGGAAGTGAAAAAGCAGATGTAGGAATGGTGGTCCAATAGGCTGAACAAAAGGCAAATGTTATCTAAGAACCTGTAAAGGGGAATGAAAGCTGATTCACTCCTCCAAGTCCCAGGCACGGATGTGAAGTCTCCTCCATCACTGGTACAAGAAGAGATGTGCCGTGGAGTCCATCCACCCTCAGATCACTTCCCCAACTTCAGCAGATGTACTGAAGCACTAGATTAAAAGAGAAAATACTTGAGTGAATTACTAAACAATGCCATCTCCCACTCCTCTCACCAACTTTTCCATTGCCAGTGTCTCAGAACATCAGCAACAAGCTACGAATCCAGAGTGGAGGGATTCATTGTTTCGTGCTGTTATAACAGAGGTACCACAAGTGGATGGCGCTAACAAACAGGAATTCATTCTCTTTGAGGGGCACTTTCCCCTCGAAAGAATGAGTCATTTCCTCCTGTTGACTCAGAGCCTCAGAAATACTATGCAGAGTCATCTATGAGTCAGTTTCCACTCCACGGCAAAGAGGTTTTGAGATTGAGCCCCTACTGCTCAGTTTACTTTCTTCTGCTTTTATAAAGATATTAGAGACCAATCCCTAGAGAAATTCCCCCTGCGCTTAATTAGGGCCGGGACAGCATTAGAGAGTTTTGGTTCCACCCTTGGTTTACAGAGTCTATAAGATGTACAGAAAGAGTTTGCCCATCTTTCTCCCTCTGAGCTGTTGGTATATTTGAACCACTTATCTTTGAGTTGACAGCCAAATTCCTTACCCACTCGGTTATGAGAGCTCCATGTAGTTGCTATTGTTAGGTGCTGCTCAGTCACTCATATTGACTCAGTGAGCAAAGAATGTGAACCCGATCCTATCCTGTATGATCCTCATCGTCTCTGGCATTCTCAAGCCCTTTGCTACACTCCTGTGTTAATCCATGTTGTCAAAAGTCTTCATCTCTTTCACTGACCTTCTGCTTTTCCAAGTATGACATCTTTGTTTCCAGGAACTGACCCCCTCTAACAACACTCTCGATATATGTGAGGCAAAGCTTTGCCATCCTTGTCTCTAAGAAGCACCCTGGTTGCACATTCTCCAGCACATCTCTTTGTTCTTTCGGTAGTCTGTGGAATACTCAGCACTCTTCAGGAACACCACAACTCAAAGGCATGAACAATTCTTCTGACTTGCTTAATCCTTACATAACTTTCAAATGTATAATGAGTGATTCAAAAGACCATGACTTGAATCAAGTAGACATTCGTTTATAAACTGATAATTTTCTCATTAGCAGTTTGAAGAGGTGTTCAATACAAGACTTTCCCAATGTTCCACATATTTTGAGGGCTTAGTGGTAAAGAGTTTCATTGCCAACTTAAAGAAACACGGTTCAAATGCATCAGCTCCTCTGTAAGAGAGAGATGAACATTTTCCTCTCATTTAATTTGTTGTCGTTATGTCACTTGCAACTCATGGTGACCCAGTACAAAATAGCTCTGAACCCTGCCCTGTCATGACCCTATTTTACTGTCTCTGATACACCGATCTTTATTATCCCTGTTACTGTATTAATCCATCTCCTCAAGGGTCTTCCCTTCTTAGGTTCTCCCTCCATACTTCAAGCATGATGTCCTTTTCCAAGGACTGGTCCCTCCTGGCAACATGCCTAAAGTATCTGAGACGGACTTTCAAAATCCTTGCCTCCAAAGAAAAACTTGATTTCACCCTCTCCAGGATAAATCTATTTGTTCTCTTGTCAGTCCATGGTATGTTCAATACTCTTCTCCAGCACCACAAAGTAATCCATCCTTTTTCTGCCTTCCTTAGTCATTGTCTAGCTCTCTGATGCATAGCAAGTGATTGCAAAGACTTAATCAGGAGCAAATTAGTCTCTAGACTGACATCGTTGTTCTTCAGCACTGTGGAGAGGTCCCTAATGGCAAATTTTCCTAATGCAATTTGTCTTTTGATTTCCAGGGTGTTGGTGCCAAGAGTGTTGATTGTGGAGCCGATCAAGCCAAAATTGTTAACAATCTCCATCTCTTCTCCATCTATCATGGTGCTACCAATTGGTTCAGTGGTGAGAATCTTTGTTTTCTTAATGTTTATTTTTAACCCGTTGTTGAAAACTACAATCCTTGATCTTTTGCAGCAAATGCTTCAGATCCTCCTCTGAAAACATGTTAGTGGGTCAGCTATGATCTGGTTCTGACTTGACAGCACATAACAACAACAACAACAGCACACTGATTTGATTGTGATTCCAAGGAAGATGAAATTGTTGACAGCTTTAGTCTTTTCTCTATATATCATGATGTTGCCTATTAGCCCAGTGGTGAGGATTTTTGTTTCATTGATGTTGAGATGTAATCAATATTGAAGGTTGTAGTCTTTAATCTTCTGCAGCAAGTATTTCAAGTACTCACTTTCAGCAAGCAAGGTAGTATCATCTGAATAATGAAGATTACTGATAGATCTTCCTCTGATCCTGATGCCACATTCTTCTTCAGAAAGTCCAGCTTTCTGAATTATTTGCTCAGTATGCAGATTGTATAGGTATTGAGAAAGGATATAGTGTTGATACACAGTTTCTTGATCTTAAACCATGCAGTGTTCCCTTGCTCTGTTTGGACAATAGCCTCTTGTTACGGGATTGACATGAGCAAAACTATGTGCTCTGGGATTCCTATTCTTTTCAATATTAATAGTATTTTGTTATTATCCAAAAATTCAAAGGCCCTTCTATAGTCAATTATACACATACAGATATTCTCTGGTACCCTCTGCTTTTCTCCAAGATCTATCTGACATCAGCGGTGATATTGCAAGTGCCACAGCCTTTTCTAAATCTAGCTTGAATTTTAGGCAGTTCTCTGTAGATATACTGTTTTAGCTGGATTGGGTTTTTTTTTTAAATAATCTTTAGTAAGATTTTATTTGCATGTGATATTAATGATATTATTCAATAATTTCCACATTCTGTTGAATCACTTTTCTTGAGAATGGGATCAAATCTGAACCTCTTCTAGTCAGTTGTCCAGGTAATTGTCTTCTAAATTTCCTGGCACAGACTGGTGAATACATATAAGGTTGCCTTTGTTTGTTGGAATATGTTAATTGGTAGAGCTTCCTGATAAGAGAATACATGCATTTTCAGGGAACACAAGTCAGTCCACAACAAGGGGAGACTCTCTAATATTTAACATAGAACAAGACGTTTTTTAATAAAATTTTTATTTTACACGGTTTACTTACAAAGTTGGATACATTGTTTTTCACACTGGCTCGATCCCATTTCCTTTACTTTCCCCTCCCTCCACCCATCAAATTGTGTGACCCAAGCCCCCGCCCATCTTCAACCCTCTGCTCCTACTCTGCCACCCTTGGGTCCTCATCCATGTTCTACAACAATGGTCTTATATAGTATTTGTCTTTATGGAACTGAGTTAATTAATTTAGTATAATACTCTCCAGTCCCTCCCAAGTTAGGTAGTAATTTACAAAATCATTGCTCCTGTGTGCTGTGTAGTATTTCATCCTGTGAATGAACCATAATTTCTCAATCCATTTGATTTTGGTTGGACATATGGGCTGTTTCCATGTTCTTGCTATGATGAATAATATTGCTATGACCAATGGTATACAAACCTCCATTTGTGCCTCAGTTCTCATTTTCTTGAGTTTATTCCAAGCAGTGGAATATCTGGGTTATATGGAATTTCTATAGAATAAAACTTCTTTTTTACGGTTTATATTCTCACTGAATTAATATGGGATTGTCTATTCTCCATATTTCCTTCAATGTTAGATATTTACAATCATTCAGAGTGTCTGGGATTTTCTGTTTCCTTTTGTGACATTACAAATATATCCTTTCACAAATACTCGAGTATCTGTTTGATAATAACTATTCAAAACAATTTTATTCTTAATTGATTTTCACTTCCCTGCCCATTTTTGTTCTTTGTGCTCTTTTCAAATAGGTGGTTCATTCGTCTAAGTTTCTGAAAACTTTAAGAGTTCTCGTTTATACAACAGATTGGTGTAATGAATCGCTTGATGTGGACATTATAGTCATAATTTTTATAACTCACACTAGATGCCTATGTTTACTCACAGTTCCTAGGAATCCACCATCAGATGTTTAAGACTACAAATCCCTATAGGAAGAGATTTCCATATTTCTCCTACGGTGCAACTTAGTTAGAAGTCTGACCCATTACACACTACCCTAAATGACTGAGTTATTGTTGTCAGGTGCCATCAAGTAAAGTAAACAACCCACAGCAACCCTCTGAACAGCTGAAACCTGATCTAAACCCTGCCCTATCCTGTACCATCCTATGTGATATACTAAAGTCTATTGCTAAACTCACCATCAATCCATCTCATTGGAGATCTTCCTCTTCTTCACTGACTCTCTATCTTCCCAAGCATGATATCCCTTTCCAAAGCATTGTTTTGCCAAGCTACATATCCAAAGTATAAAAGACGAAAGTTCACCATCTTTTCCTCCAAGAAGTACTCTGGTTTCACTTTCTCCAAAATATAGCTATATATCTCATCTCTTTCTTCTTTCAGTAGTCCGTGTAATCTTTTGGCGTTCAGTACTCTTCTCCAACATTAGAACTTAAAAGCATCAATTATTCTTCTGTCATCCTTATTCATTGTCCAGCTCTCTGATTCATAGCAGATGATTGAGAAGACCATGGCCTGAATCAGGCACATCTTACTTTTCAAACTGACATCATTGCTCTTCAGCATTCTGGAGAGGTCCCTGACAGCAGACTTGCCCAGTACAAAATGTCTCCTGATGACTGAGTTTTTGTTGTTGTTATGTACTGTCGAGTCACCTGTGACTCATAGTGAACCTATCTATAACAGCTTTGAAGTTGGCCCTGTGCTGAGCCAGTCTCACTGACTCCAACACACCTACTGCCATTGCCCCATTTACTATGTCAATCCATCTCGTCTGGATCTTCCTCTCCTGTGCTTTCGCCCCACTCTTCTGAGCATGATATTCTACTTCAAGGACCAGTCTCTCCTGGCCACATGGCCAAAATATGTGATACGGAGATTCAAAATCCTAACCTCTGAAGAGAAACTTGGTTTTACCCTCTTGAAGTCAGACCTATTAGTTTTCTTGGCAGTATATGGTGAGTCAAGACTCACCACTAGACCAGTTGTCAGCACTATGATAGATAGAGATTGAGGTTGTTACAATTTCAGCTTGTTCTGCTCCACAATCAACATCCTTGACAACAGCAGTCAAGAAATCAAGACAGATTGCATTAGGAAAATCTGCTGTCAAGGAACCCTCTAGAGTACTGATAAGCAACAATATTAGTCTAGAGACTAAGGTGCACCTGATCCAGGCCATGGTCTTTGCAATTGAGAGCAGACAATGACTAAGAATTACAAAAGAAAAGTTGATGCCTTTGAGTTGTGGTGCTAGAGAAGAGTCTTGATGAATGAGTAGGACTATGTAAATGTGAGGTGCTTATGACTTAACAAAGGATTATATAGGTTACTAACAATATAAATAACATACAGGGTGTCACTGTAGGATGGAGACATACAAATGGTGTACAGAGTTGGTCAATTTTGCCATTCCACTAAGCTTAAATTGAACCATTACAGAGCTGGGAAAGGAGGTCTCACTACCCACAAAAAATAATAGGCAAGGGTTCAATGTTATTCTTTGGATCCAAGAGACAAGAAAGCTAAAACACCAGAGACCATAAGAAATAGAGATATAGCAGCAAATAAGCAGTGGTAGCCAACTTGGCAAAAGACAGCACTGTGAGCTTCCAGGCTGACGGAGCGAGAAAGCTGAGTGAAATTTGGTAGGATCGGCTGGCAGAGTGAAGTGCCAGTGAGCCCTTACCTTGGCAGGGCTAAACAAGCTTCATAACACTTGCCTCGAGGCAAGGCAGAGAACAATGAAGCAGGACAGAAAGACTTACCTTTGAACACAGCTCAGAGGAGGTTGGCACGATCACAGAACTACATCCTGAGCATTTCTCATCCTGCACTGCTTTGTTCTGGGTGTAGTCCTTAAGGAGTTATGCTACTATCCCAAAGGTTTGAATTCACCCATAGTTCAATGGGAGAAAGACATCAGTCTTCTCTCATGTGATTTACAGCTTTGGATAACTGCTGAAGGTTCCTTTTCAAGAGCAGTGAGTTTTGAGGCTTAGTTTAGAGGAAGTTATTCTGTTAGTCCAAAGGTCATCCCTTTGTAATGATTTGAAAATACCAGTAGCTCAATAGGAAAAAAGATGAGTTATCTCCACCCATCTCTTCTATAGCCTTGAAAACTCAATAGAAGGTCAGTTATGAGTCTGTCCTGACTTGGCAGCAAATAGGGAGACAAAAATCTTTCTAATAAATGCCATAATTGAAAGTGTTTACTGTGAATTCTGTATAGTAATTGCAACAGATTGTCAAATCCATCAGAGAGAATATCATTACTGAGGTTTGCAAAGTGGAGGCATGTCTGACCTGTGCCTCATAGGAATTAGCCATGAATTGTTGATTTTAGTATTGATTCTCTTCTCTGCTTGTGAACTTAGAGGTCAGAAGTTGCTCCCATGCCATTTTTACATTACTCCTTATAATACAAATAACATTAATAACAATTAATGCTTATATGCTCGTAGTGTAGTAGATTTGTTGTTCAAATTAGCTTTCTTAGGCTTTTACCTTTGGCTTCCACCACATATCTGAGTAGCCAGAGAGATTCCTACATAAGATAGAGACAGAAGAAGATCAAGATACTACATAACAGCGGGAAGAAACAGAAACTGGCATAAGACAGAGTTGACTTGAGGTTGCTCCTGAATGGAGCCAAAGCCAGGGACCTTGCCTGGAAGACTCAGGGCAGGGGAAAGACACCATCATTTTCATGACAAAGAGAGCTTTGTAACACTGGCCTGAAAGGTATTTTGAAGGTCAAAGGGCTGATTCCTTTCAGTAATGATAGTATTTCAGTCATTAAAAATTTTATGTATTTTTATATACAACTCATTTTCCAAAATGAGATATTATTGTTTACAATATAATTTTTTCTTAATTTATTATTATTCACTATTAAATAAACTGCCTTTTCTCCACTGGATATATAGTGACTCTTTTTGTTATTTCTGCTGCATTTTATACTTAGATTTTGAGTCTTAGTAAAAACTATTTTAAAGAGTAAACAATAGAAGAAAATTCAAAACTCATATTGCCAACATGAAAAATGGAAAATTAATTTCATTTGTCATCTCAAACTTTTTAAAATAACGTGACCATTTGAAATAATTAATGATTCTCAGAAAGTTGCAAAGGCAGTACAGAGCATGAACCATTCACTCAGCTTCATTGTTGGTTACTTGTAACAGAACTAATACTCACAGGCACTAAGTGGGTTCTACCAAACTTCCATCTGAATTCCAAGGATATAATTCTTTATGAAAGGAGATTGTCCATCTTTCTCCTGCTGAGTGACTGGTGGTTTCAGATCACTGAACCTCTAATTAGCAGCACGACCCTTTATGCATCACACCACTAGGACTTCTATTGTTACTGTTAAGTGCCATCTAGTTAAGTATGATGGAGCTCTGGTGGCCTAGTGGTAAGAAACTTCACTGCAATCCCCAAACTTCACTACAAGCTCACAGCTGGAGGCCAGCAGCTGCTTCACAGGGGAAGGATGGGCAGTCTCCCCCTGTGTGGTTAACCATCTCTAAAAGCCTGCCAGAGGGTCAGCTATGGATCGGTTCTATCTCAACAGTTGAGTATAACACACAGTAACTGTACAAACAACAGATATGAAGCCTGTCCAAACCTGTGACATCTTTCTCATCTCTGGCATACCTGAGCCCATTGCTACACTTATTATCAATTCACCTGCTTGAGGGCCTTCCTCTCTTTTACTGACCCTCCACCTTTCCAAGGTCAGGAATAGTCTCTAAAACATACCCAAAGTGTGTGAGATGAAGCTTTGTCATCTTTGCCTCCAAAAACCCCTCTGGAGGATCCTCCGTGATTTGGTTCCAACCCAGCAAGAATGAATTTGAGTTTTTGTACATACACACACACACACATAAACTCATGTGCACACACATATATACATGCTTGCATATACATTTAAATGGGGGAAAGTTTAGTGTTTTGAATTTGCCAGGAGTTAGGAATGATAGGAAAATGGAGATGAAGGTAATTTATAAAGGGATATTAGATTGTTAATCTTTGAGAACACAGTTCCATCTGGATTGTAGTAGCGGTAACATGAATTTACATAATTTAATGACACGAAATTAGGTATCAAGGTCTACTTTCTCATTTATATTATGTTGTAAGGAGGCTTTCTTTCCACTTAGTCTTCAAATTGATGTCGCTGTTCCTCAGTCATTGCTCCTGATTCAGGCCAGCCACGGTCTTTTCAATCATTTGCTATACATCTGAGAGGTGGACAATGAAGCAGCCAGAGTGCTCCTTGGAGGCTGTAAATCAGAATGGAAGAGAAATTTTTTATGGCATTCAATGTCTTTGGGTTAGCAACCCAACACTCTGATGAATCATACCATCAAATTAATTAATATATAATTATGTGTGTACATATATAATTATATATGTGTGTACATATATAATTATATGTGTGTATGTACATATATATAATTATGTGTGTACATATATATACATATATACATACACATACATAAACACACACACACATATATATACATATATATAATCTCCAGAGAAAGAAAGAGACTAAATGGAAAGATGTAGCATGTGATATTTGAGATTGGCTTTGAAGAAAATAACAACTCAGAATAATGCCTTTCCAATTCATCCTAACTACCACATTGTTTTTTATTATTGAATGATAATACATTCCATGGAATGAATACATCACAGTTTAACCATTCTGATGTTGAGAAACACTTGGCTGTTTCCTGTAATTTGAGCTAGTGGATTATATTTGGGG
>NW_006399789.1:20080318-20094204 GCF_000299155.1 Elephantulus edwardii
TTGCTTTTCAAGGAGAGAAGCAAATGGGGGGGGCGGGGGGAGGGGTTTGTGCGGGGAGAAGGGTGCAACAATGAATGAATGGAATTCCAAAATCACTGTAGATGTTCATTGAAATGAAAAATAAACAACCTAAATTTAAAAAAAAAGAAACAAACAAACAAAAAACAAATTACAATGCTTTTTAAAAAAAAGTTTAAGTTTTTGTGTGGATATTAAGTTTAAGTTCTCTTGATCCATGTCTACAAGTGTACTAGGGAAACATACAGTGTGTGTGCAGTTTTATTTGATTTAAGAAATTGACAAAATATTTTGTGTTTTATCTTCTCACCAGTGCAGGGTACGTGAAATCATGTTTCTCTGGATTCTCATCAGCATTTATTATCATCACTATTTTATTTTAACTCTCCTAATAGGTGTGAAGTAAAATCATATCAAGGTTTTAATTTGCATTCCCTCATGGCTAGTGGTACTGAACATCTTGTCATGTACTTATTTACCATCGATATATCGTGCTTAGTGAAATGTCTCTGTCTGTGTCATCTATTTCCAATTTTTTCCCCACTGTTGGGGGTAAGTGTGTCAAAGTCAAGTGAGACTGGCTTAAAACAGGGTAGGTTTCAGAGCTGTTGTACATAGGGTCACTATGAGTCACAGGTGACTCAACGGCACATAACGACAACAATAGCACTGAGTTAGGAATATTCTTTATAAATCTAATAATTCATTCTAAAACTAAGATATGACAAATATGAAATATGCTAGATTTACTTGCAAATATTTAGGTGCCAGTGAGTCAAGTATGACTCATTGTGACCCTATGCACAACAGATCTGAACCCTGTTCAATCCTCTTCCGTCCTCACTCACAATCACTGACATACTTGAGCCCATTCCTACAATCACTATGTCAAATCACCTAGTTGAGAATCTCTTTTTTTTCTTCTGTCCTTCCACCCTTCCGAGCATGACATCCATATCCTAGGAATAACTTCTCCTCGCAAAGTGTCCAAAAAAATGTGAAATGAAGCTTTATCATTTTTGTCTCCAAAGAACACTGTCTGCACCTTCCCCAAGAAATATTCGTTTGTTCTTTTGGCAGCCCATGGGATAGTCACTACTCTTCTCTAATACCACAGTTCAAAGGCATAAATTCTTCTTGTAATCTATATCATGTTTGTCACTATCCACTCCTCAGTAGCTTTTGAGTGTTCCATCCAGAAGATCAAATTCTTCAAAATGAACTACACTGTAACATTAAAAAAAAAAAAACACAAACACAAAAATTCTCACCATTGGGCCAATAGGTAACATCATGTTTGATGGTTAAAATAGTTAAATTGTCAGTTATTTCATCTTCCTTTGATCCACAATCATCACCCTTATTACTAGCAGTCAAAAGATCAGGAGATTTATTATATTAGAAAAGTCTGCAGTCAGGGACCTCTCTGAATTACTGAGGATCAATTATGTCAGTTTGAAGACTAAGGTGCGCTTGACTCAGGCTATGGTCTTTTCAGTCATATGCTATGTATTTGAAAGCTGGTCCTTGTACAAGGAAAGTGAATAAGAATTGATGACATTCAATAAGAGAGATACAAATCAAAACCACAATGAGATTCCATCTCCAGTAACAGCAGCAAAGTTTAACAAGACAGCAAGTAATAAATTTTGGAGAGGATGTGGCATGATAGGAACTCTTATACATTGTTGTTGGGATTATAAAATGGTGCAACCATTCTGGAAGGCAGGTTGGTACTTCCTCAAAAAGCTGAACATAGAAATTCTATATGGCCCAGATTTCCACTGAGAAAATGAGAACTGAGGCAAAAATGGAGACTTGTACACCAATATTTGCCATCACAAGAACATGGGAACAACTCAGATATCCAACCATAATCAAATGAATTGAGAAATTATGGTACATTTATACAATGGAATACTATGCAGCACACAGGAGCAATGATTTTGTAAATTATTACCTAACTTGGGAGGGACTGAAGAGCATTATGCTGAGTGAACTAACTCAGTTCCACAAGGATAAATATTGTATATAACCATTATTGTAGAATGAGTATAAGTATCCAAGAGTGGGGAGAGGGTGGAAGCAGAGGAATGAGGACATGTGGGGGAAAGCGGGAGAAATTAATCATGAGGTTGTACAATTTAATGGGTGGAGAGATTAGGGAAATTGGAAGGACCTGGTCTGAAAAACAAGGTATTAGAATTTTTTAAATAAATTAACCTAATAATAATAAAAAAAAATCATGTCACTGAGGTGTGATATTGGAGAAGAGTATTTACTATCCCATGGATTGACAAAAGAATAAACAATTATATCTTGAAGAAAGTGAAACCAGAATGCTCCTTGGGCAAAGATGATAAATCTCTGTCTCACGTCCTTTGGACATATTGATTAGAAAACCTATTCTTTGGGAAGGAACATCATGTTTGGAAAGATGGAGGATAAAAAAAAGAGAAAAAGACTCTAAATGAGATGGTTTGACACACAGAATACAGAAATTGGCTCAAGCATGTCAGAAATTATAAAGATGGAACAGCATAGGACAGGGTTCATATCTGTTGTTCATAAGGTTACTAAGAGTTACACTCTACTTGACAGCACCTAACAACAACAACAACAACTTGATGTTAGTTGTAAGGTTTCTAGAGATATTGTTTATCCATTTGAGGAAAGTTCTTTTTCCTGTTTAGATGAGAATTCTTAACCATTACTTCATATATTCCAAATACCAATCACTAATGGCTGCTGGCAGCCATTTCTATTCAGTTTTTTAGTGACTTTCTATCTGGGCTATACATCTAATATTACACATTTTTTATATGTAGTGTTTTCAAAGGCTCGTTGTTTCCATAGTGGATGGCCACTCCTTCTTTTTAGGCTTTCTTTATCTAGGAACTCTTTAACAACCTCTCTACACTTGGGTGACCTTTCTGGTACCTGAGACACTCGTGGCACAGATTACAGAATTACAGCACTCCATAAACTACATCAATATAGCAGACTGACAGGCAAGTGCTATACTATATATGAGTAAATAATAATATCCATGCCTATGGGAAAGTCTATAGTCTTTGCAATTATGTGCTATGCATCGGAGAGTTGGAGAGTGAATAGGGATGATAGAGAATTGCTGCCTCTGAGCTGTGGTTCTGGAGAAGAGTGTTGAATATATCATGGACTGCAGGGAGAACAAACAGGTTTGTCCTGGGGAGGGTGAAGCCAGAATGTTCCCTGGAGTCAAGGATTCTGAAGCTTCATGTGACATACTTTGGGCATGTTGCAAGGAGGGACTGGTCCTTGGAAAGGGACATCAAGTGGGGAGAGTGGAGGGGTGGCGCAGGAGAGGAAGACCCTCAATGAGATGGCTCGATTCTGTGAGTGGAGTGGTGGGAATGAATGTGCTTGAGACAGTGACATTGGCACAGGATAGAACGGCGTTTAGGTCTCTTGTACATAGGGACTATATGAGTCACAAATGACTCGATGGCACATAACTACAACAATAACAAATGGGAAATTCTGCTGTTAGGAACCTCCCCAAAGTACTGAAGAGCAGTGGTGTCACTCTGGAGACTAAGATTCACCTGATACAGGCCATAGTCTTTGCAATCAGTTGTTATGCATGAGAGAGTTGGACAATCACTAGGGAGGGTAGAAGGAGAATTGATGTCTTTGAGCTGTGGTGCTGGAGAAGAGTATTGAATGTACTATGGGCTGATAAGAAAACAAACAGGTTTAACCTAGAGAGGGTTAAACCAGGCTGCTCCTTGGGGGCAAGGATTCTGAGGCTTCGTCTGACATATTTTGGACATGTTGCAAGGAGGGACCAGTCCTTGAAGAGGGACATCATGCTTGAAAGGGTGGAGGGAGAGTGCAGGAGGGGAAGACCCTCTATGAGGTGGATTGATTCAGTGACTGGGGTGGATGTGTCAGAGACAGTGCAATTGGCACAGGACAGAATAGACTTTAGGGCTGTTGTACATAGGGTCTCTATGAGTCGCAAGTGACTCGATTGCACATAACAACAACAACAACAACATACATACATATGTAAGATATAAAGCAATTGGCAAAATGCAAATCATTTCCCAATAACAGAACTGATAGAGAGATGTCATATCTCCAAAAAGAAATCATAAAGACAACCAAGCATATAAGAATCAGGACACAGGACACCCTTTTCAGACCAAAGCTGAAACCCATGCAGTGCAGTGGAATGGGAACATAGACTGAAGTATTGGCACAGACAATGGTGCCACTAGATCTTTAGTGCTGGTTCTAAGCACAGACAGGCCTGGGTTGGAATCCCAGGACATTTAATTGTGCTCATACAGAATTGACGCTGTGATGTAGATGAGTACTAAATAACCTTTAGATTACCAAACATATATCTTGGAGATGACACAATCAGAGCGCTCCTTGGAGGCAAAGACGATAAAGCTTCATTTCACATACTTTGGTAATGTTGCTAGGATGTGCTATTCCTTGAAGAGGGAAATCAAGCTTGTAAAGGTGGAGGGACAATGCAGAAGACAAAGACCCTTAACCAGGTGGACTGACACAGTGACTACCCCGATGTGTCAGAGACTGTGAGGATGGCACAGGATTAGAATGGGATTCAGATCTGTTGTGCACGGGGTCACTATGAGTTGTATTTGACTTGATGAAACTCAGCAACAACAATAGCATCTGGTGGGTGGCCTAGTCCTAAGGGGGTTGAGCTACTATCCCAAAGCAGCAGCCCTTTTGGCTCCGCAGGAGAAACATGGGCAACCTTCTCCTTCAGTGTTAGTTGCAGTCTTTGAAAACTGCTTTGAGGATCAGTAGGAAGCAGTAGTAGCACCCACTTTCTAAACAACATGCCCCCGGAAACTCTATGTACTTTGATAAATGTTGATATTTGTAGAAAGGCATCAGGCCTTTTGTTCATTAGGTAGCTATGGGTTGTGGTCAACTCAAAGGCAATCAACAATAATAACAATGAGTTCTAGGGGAGTTGTGTGTGTGCTTTTTTAATTGATCTCTTATTGACAGAGTAAAGTGTTTATAACATAAAATTTTCATATTTCTTTATTATCATATTAATCCCGAAGGCATACAATTTGAAGCCTCCATGGGAGAAGGCTGAGCAATCTCATCATGTGTGATTAACTGCCTCTGAAAATGTGCTGGAGGGTCAGCTATGAGTTGGATCTAACTCTACAGTACACAACAATGACAATCTTATCATAGCCATTCCTTTACTCTCACAATATAATTGTATTAAATATCTCCTCTACATACATTTAAAGTCATATCAGATATTATGATTATTGCTTTAACTGTCAAACATAAATGTTAAAGATTCAAAAAGAGAAGGGAAAATTACTGTACCAATATTTTAATTTATAACTTTGTTCTTCTTTCTTGATACTTGAAGTTTGGGGGTTGGGTTTTTTCTCCCTCCCCCCAAATCATTTCCTTTCTGTTAGAAAGTTCTCTTTAGTTATTATTTGATGTTAAGTCTCCTGACAATCATCTGAGCACATCTGAATTTTCCCTTATTCTAAAAGGATATTTTGCTAGATACACAATTCTAAGTTGATAAAGCTTTTCTTTAAACTCTTAAAAGTGTACCTCTTCCTTCTTGTGCCCTTAATATCCTTTTACTTTGAATTTACTTTCCTCTATACATAGTGTCAGACATGTCTCTTTCTGTGCTTTTAAGATTTCTTCTTTTTCAAAAAGAATAAATAAGTTTTTCAAAATTTTCACACTACCTAGCTCTGTGTGGATTTCTTTTATTTGGCTTTCACTCAATTCTTTGAGGCATCAAAAATAAATTTTAAAATTTGAATCGGTAGTATAAAATTTTCCAACAACAAGAAACATATATTGGCCCAATTCACTAAATTAACTCTGACCAAAAAAAATTATCACATAATAACAATTATTTACAAGATGTTCCAGAAAATTAAAGATGGAGAAGTATTTCCAATATTATTTATTATATTGATATCATTGGTATTGATACCAATACCAGAAAAAACAATCATTCTAAATATAGATAAATAATTGGTAACAGAAAATTTCAAAAAGCAGCTTGGGAAGAAAAAGCAAAGTATTATAAAGAAATGTGCAAAGAGAAGTACAAAAATCAAAAGAGGCAAACTTACTTGTCATTTCTTAAGCTGAGGGAACTGAAGAAACAAATGTAAGCTTCCAGTTGCAACACTTATGGATGCTGTGGGCAGAACATGGAATGACCCAGGAAGCATTAAACAAAACAAAAGAAACAAACAAACAAAAAAAAGATAGGCGGAGTACATGGAATCACTATACCAAAAAGAATTGGGTGACATAGAAGAATTTAATGAAACATCAATGGTGATGAAGGAGGAAATTCAAGCTGCTCTGAATGAATTGGACGGGGGAAGCCCAAGAGATTAATGGCATACTAATTAGCATATTTCAACAAACAGATGCTGCCCTGGATGCACTCACCAAGAATCTGGAGGACAACTACCTGGTCAACTGACTGGAAAAGATCCACATTTATTCCCCTTCCAAAAGAAGATGATCCTATAGACCATGGAAATTATCTAGCAATATCATTAATATCACATGCAAACAGGAACCTGATGAAGATTATCCAAAAATGACTGGAACAACAGAGACCTGCCAGATGTGCAAGCTGGGTATAGAAGAGGCCATAGCACTACAGACATCACAGTCAAATGTTTGATGAATCTTAGCTGAAAGCAGAGAGTCCCAGAAGAATGTCTGTGCTTCATTGTCTATGCAAAGGTATTCGACCATGTGGACTACAACAAATTGTGGCAAACCTTGAGAAGAATGGGAATCCCAGAACATTTAATCATGCTCGTGCAAAACTTACACTAAGCTCAGGAGGCAGTCATTAGAGCAGAGCAAGGATACACTGCATGGTTCAAAATCAGGAAGTGAACACCAGAGGTGTGTCCTAGCTCTATACCTTTTCAACCTATGTACAGAATAGATCATTTGGGAGGCTTGACTCTATAAGGGGGACTGTGGCATCTGGATTGGAGGAAGAATCATCAACAACCTGTGTTATGCAGATAATACAACCTTGCTTACTGAAACTGAGTAGAACCTGAGGCATTTGCTGTAGAAAGTCAAGGGCTGAAGCCTTCATTAACGATTAAATCTCAGCATCAATAAAACAAAGATTTTTCACATACTTTTTTTTGCATTTGTACAGAGGTAACACACTGTATTAAATATATAAGGTCTTGTCTGCATGAGTTTGATGATAGAAACTAATAAAATATTCTCTAAATTAAAAAAAGGAAAGAAAGCAAAGATTCTCACCACTGGGCCAATTGACAACATCACGATAGACAGAGAAGAGTTTGAGTTTGTTAACAATTTCAGCTTCATTGGTTCCACAAGCAACGCTCTTAGCACCAGCTGTCAGGAAAAATAAAAGACAAATTGTTTTGGGAAAATTTGCTGTCAGGGATCTCTCCAGAGTACTGAAGAGCAATTTTGACAGTCTAAAGACTGAGGTGCACCTGATCCTAGCCATAGTCTTCACAATTACTTGCTGTGCATTGGAGAGCTGAAAAATTATGAAGGAAGATAGAAGAAGAACCAATGTCTTGGAGTTGTAATGCTGGAGAAAATACAATGGACTACAAAAGAACAAGTAGATCAGTCCTAGAGAAGGCGAAACCACAACTGCTCCTTGGAGAAAGAATTTTGAAGCTCTATATCACATTCCACGGTCTTATTTCAGTCATTGGAGAAGAACATCAAGCTTGGAGGCATAGAGGGACAGAACAAGGGTAGAAACTTTGGATAAGATGGATTAACTAGTTAACCGGGACAATGGGGGTAGGTGTACCAGAAACAATGTAATTGGCTCAAGATAGGGAAGGGCTTAGAACTATTGTACATAGGGCCATTATGAGTAGCCCACAACTCGACAGCATATGACAACAAACAAAATATAGAAAACTTGAAATAATCAGATATCCAAGAATGTTCTACCCCAACAATGAAATACTGATTTTACATTCAAATATCAGTGAGATTTACCATAGTAGCAGACTGGACAATGAAAAATCCTATAAACATCTGAATATATTCAGAAAAAATACAAAGTCTAGCATTTATTCTAGATTTTACAGAGAAAAAGAACAATTCTCAAATAACCAGGAATAGAAGAGAAGGTTCTTCAACCTACTATGATTAACCTTCAACTGTTTTTGTTGTTAAGTGCCATCAAGTTGCCTGCAATTCATAGCAACCCTATGTAGGATAGCTCTGAAGCCAGCCCTATCCTGAGCCAGTCTCACTGATTTCAGTACATGTACCCCCCCCATTGTTCTAGTTACTGTATCAATCCATCTCATCCAGGTTCTTCCTCTCTTGCACTGTCCCTCTATGCTTCCAAGCATGATGCCTCTCTCCAAGGACCCATCTTTTCTATGCACATGTCCAAAGTATGTGAAACAGAGCTTCCAAATCCTAGCCTTCAAGGAGAAACTTGGTTTCACCTTCTTCAAGATAGATCTATTTGTTTTCTTTGCAGTCCATGGTATGTTTGAGACTCTTTTCCAGCACCATAAGTCAAAGGCATCAATTCTTCTACTGTCATTCTTAGTCATTGTTTAGTTCTCTGATGTGTAGCAAGTAATTGTGAAGACCAAGGCCTGGATAAGTTACACCTTCGTCTCTAGACTTACATTGTTGCTTCTTAGTGTTCTAGCGAGGTCTCTGACAGCAGATTTTTCCCAGTGCAATTCATCTTTTGATTTCCTGACTGCTGATGTTGAGAGTGTTACTTTAAATAAAAGTTTTATTACTTTCTGCGTAAGACATTAATAAAGTATTGCTATACTACATGAAAAATCAAAGTGTAATGATTGGCTGCCAAACAAAAGATTGACAGTTCAAATTTACACAGAGGTGCCTCAGATGAAAGGCCCAATCATATAATTTTGAAAGCTCAAAACCATAAGAATAATATGAGGCACCATCAAGAGAAATAACATTAGTATAAAGAAAATCGTAGAACAGAAAAAAGCAAGTAAAGGCACCAAGAAAGTTGTGGAAGAATTACTAGACACAAACTTTCCATGCATATTGAAGAATGAGAGAATATATATACAAAAAGCTGAGCAAACACCATATAGAACAGACCACAAAAGAAAAACACCAGTACATATCATAGTCAAATTTTCCAGAACCAAAGATAAGGAGAAAATTCTGAAAGTGGCTAGAGAGAAACTAAAAGTAACCTATAAGAAAAGCAAATAAAATTAAGTGCCTATTTCTCAGTAGAAACAATGCAAGAAAGAGGACATTAAACTGTCCATCAAATATGAAGGAGAGATCAAGATATTGTCAGAAAAGCAAAACCTAAGGGAACTTGTACAAAAAAGACCAGAATTGCAGGAAATACCAAAGAATGTCCTTCTTACAGAAATGCCACAGAAAACAGGATGGACCAATGTAACCAGCATTAATGCCAAAAAGAACTCAATAACATGAAAGCAATAAAATTTTGTCTCCCAATAATGGCACTGAATATGAATGGTTTAAATATTTCAGTGAATAAGAAAGGAGTAGCAGTTTGGATAGAAAAACAAACCCCATCAACATGCTCTCTACAAGAGACACATCTGAAAAGTGAAGGTAAAAGAAGACTAAGAATATAAGGGGGGGGGGGGAGAATATTCCAAACAATGGCAACCTGAAAAAAGCAGGAGTAGCAATAGTAATCTCTGCTGAAATATATTTCAGCATGAAAAACCATCACAAAGGACAAGGAAGGTGACTATATAATGCTTAAAGGGTCAGTAGAATAAGAACACATAATCACAATAAACATATATGCACCAAATGATAAAGCTGCAAAATATACAAAGCAAATGTTAACAGAAATGAAAAGAGAAATAGACTCCACCACAATAGTAGTAGAAGACTTCAAAACACCACTCTCAAGATAAGATAGAACTTCCAGAAAGAAACTCAACAAAGATGCTGAAGAATTAAACAGCATAATAAACCAATTCAATCTCATAGATATATACACATTAATGCAATCCAAAGAAGCTGCATACCTTCTTCTCCAATGTGCATGGAACATTCTCCAGAAAATATCATGTTTTAGGTCACAAAGTAAGCATCGATATATTAAAAAATATAGGAAATAATACAAAACATCTTTTCAGACCATATTGCTACAAAATTAGAAATTAATAACAAGAAGATGAAGGAGAAAAAAAAAACATACATTTGGAAGCTGAACAAAACACCTTGCTTGAACATGACTGGGTACTAGAAGAAACAAAAAATGAAATAAAAAAGTTAAAAAGAAAGTTTTTGAAACAAATGACAATGAAAACACAACTTACCAAAACCTCTGGAAAACAGCCAAATCTGCAATTAGAGGTCAATTTATAGCAGTAAGTAAACATATCAAAAGGAAAGAAAAGAAAACATAATTGTTTAATTTTCCCAACATGTCCAACAAATTGAAAAAGAACAGCAAGAAACCTAGCACACTCTAAAAAAATGAAATTATAAAACTTAGAGTAAAAATAAATTAAATAGTAAACAAAAACAATTGAAACCGTTAATAAGACCATGTGCCCAAAGTATGTGAGGTGGAGCTTCAAAATTTCACCCTGAAACCCATAGCGTCCCTTTTCAGCAGGAAGTAGCTAAGAGAATACGCCATCCCCTTTTCCTTATGAATCAGGGTGAAGTCTCTCTCAGGGAGGAGTGATAGGGAATGGAAAAGGACACACTGACAAAGATTAATCAGAACTGGCTTTGACAAGCACTGTGGCAATTGGACAATTAAAACAGACATTCGGATGGCGGGGAAGAAAGAACAAACTGGGGAGGAGGGTAGAGAGAATGGTGCAGCAATGAAGGAATGAAAACCCAAAATCCCTGTAAATGTTCATTAAAACTAATAAAATTTAATAATAAAAAAAAAATTCTAGCCTCCAAAGAGAAACTTGGTTTCATCCTTTCCAAGGCAGACCTATTTGTCCACGGTATACTGAAGACTCTTCTCTAGCACCACAACTCAAAGGCATGAATTTTCCTTCTGTCATACTTAGTCATTGTCCAACTGGCTAAAGTATAGCAAGTAATTCTCAAGTAATTGAGAAGTCCATGGTCTGAATTAGACACACCTTAGTCTCTAGACTGACATCATTGCTTTTCAATATGCAGGAGAAGTCCCTGACAGAAGATTTTCTTGATGTAATTAGTCTTTTATTTCCTGGCTGCTGATGTTCAGAGTGTTGGTTTTGGAGTCGAGCAAGCTGTAATTGTTAACAAGCTCAATCTCCTCTCCATCTACCATGGTTCTGTCAACTGGTGCAGTAGTAAGAATGTCTTCTTGATGTTAAGCTTCAATCCTTTGAATATTGAAGACTACAGTCCTTGACCTTCTGCATCAAGATCTTCAGTTTCTGCAAAGAAGGTTGTGTCATCTGCATAACATAGGATGTTGAAGAGTCTACCTCCTTGGTGCCACATTCCTCCTCATAAAGCTCTGCTTTCTGAGTGATCTGTTCTGCATATAGATTGAAAAGACCTCAGGAGCAGTAGTCCAAATAACTTTGCATGGTATGACAGGCACATAGTTCAATGGAATAGATGCAAGGATCAAGAAAGAAACCCATTTACCTATAGTCAATTGATACTATATAAGAAAATGAAACCCATTTAAAGTGGAAACAACAGCCTCTTTAAAAAATGGTACTGACAAAATTGAACATCTACCTGCAGAAAACTAAAACAGGATCCAAAAACAAAAATCAACTCAAAGTGGATCAAAGACTTAGGGATAAAACCAAAGACTATATGGGTCACTGGATCTATACAGAAAATTTTAATAGTCTATCAAACATAGTCAAACATGCACGACTAAAAAGAACAAAATCAGAGTGTGGGACTTACTTAAAATCAACTCCCTGTGTGCACCAAAACACTTTTCCAATAGGGTGAAAAATAAAGCACACAGACAGGGAAATATGTTTGTCAATGGCATTTCAGACAATGAACTTATAACTAAAATTTACAAAATACTAATATATCACCAAAAGAAAAAATTAATAATCCAATAAACATATAGGCAAAAGACTTGGAAAAACTCTTCACCAGATATCCAGATATCCACAAAATACATGAGGAAATGTTACAAATGACTAACAATCAGAGAGATGCAGATCAAAACAACGAGACACCCTTTCACGTTAGCAGCAATAAATTTAACAAGACAGCAAACCATAAAGGTTGATTAAGATGCAGACAAATTGGAACTCTCATGTACTACTCATGAGAGTGTAAAATGGTGGAACCACCATTGAAGGTAATCTGGCTTTTCCTCAAAAAAGGTGAATATAGAGAACCCAAATAACCCAATTATTCCTCTACTAGGCATATGCCCCAAGGAAATCAGAGCCGAGGCAAGAATGGAGATATATACACTTATATCCATAGCAGCATTATCACAAAAGTAAGAAAATGCAAACAGCCCATCATGGTACGTGCACACAATGTGATACTAAGAATCACTAAAGAACAAACAGTTTGGAAATACTACACAACCTGGAAGAGTCTAGAAGAAATATCTAGTGAAATAACTCAGCCACAGAATGACAAATATTGCATAACACTGCTACTGCGAAAATAATGAGGGCAGGATGGGGAGAGCAAAAGCAAATGGACAGTCAATGATCACTATAAAGGGTCAAGGTAAGGGGGAATCAATCTGGGAAGATTTGGCAAAAGAACAGTATGGTATTTTAATTAGAAAATAGCAATAAGATATGTATCCTTGTTGATAAGGGGAGGGGGCAGGTCAGAAAGAGAGCAGAAGATGGAAGACAGGCAAAACCTTGCTTACTGAAACTGAGAGGACGTGAAGCATTTGCTGTAGAAGGTCAAATACTGTAGTCTTCAATATGGATTGAAGCTCAACATCAAGAAGAGAAGCGTTCTCATCACTAGGACAGGTGGCAGCCTCATGATAGAAGAAGAGGCTGAAATTGTTAATAACAGATTGCTTGGTTCCACAGTCAACAATCTTGACACTAATAGCCATGAAATAAAAAGACAAATTGCACTGGAAAAGTCTGCAGTCAAAGACCTCTCTAGAGTACTGAAGAGCAATAATGTCATTCTGGAGACTAAGGTGCACCTGAATGATGCCATGATCTTCACAATCACTTGCATCAGATAGCACAGAAAAGGAAGACCCAGGATGAGATTTATTAACTGAGTGACTGGAGATATGGGGTTAGGTCTATCAGAGATGATGAAATTGGCTCAGGAGAGGGCAGGATTCAGAGCTAATGTCACTGTGAGTCACAGGCAACTTAATGGCACACAACAACAAAAGTGTAGTAAGATTTGTATAGGTATGAGTAGAGAAAGGTGTGAGAGTTTGAAGGGCATATCTGACCTTGTGGAATTGGTTTTGTATTATTGTTATTGTTGTCAGAGATAATTCCCTTTTGTGGGGTTAGTGAAGGTCAAATTTGGCCATCCATATACAGGGGACAACAGGGACTTTTACGAGGAGAAAGGGACAAAAGAATGGGAAGAAGGAAAACAATAATTAATTTTATAAAGCACAAGGTATGTGAATACATGTATAAAACACAATGTACATGAATTTTAAAAAGACATTGACCATTAGTAACTAATTCTATAAAACACAAAGTATCAAATGATTGTATAAAACACATTTACATGAATGAAGCAAAATGCATATGAATAACTTTATGAAAGCTAATTAAAAATAAATGAAGAAAGCTCACAAAAATTACGTCAATAAAGTGATTAAAATTAATATAAATAGTAATATATCA
>NW_006399789.1:20098720-20113495 GCF_000299155.1 Elephantulus edwardii
GAAAGTCTTCTGTCAGATGCCTCTTAAAAGTACTAAAGAGCAACAGTGTCATTCTGGAGACTAAGGTGCACCTGATCCAGGCCATAGTCTCCACAATTACTTGCTATGGGTCAGAAAGCTGCACAACAACTAGGGAAGATAGAAAAAGAATTGATGCACTTGGGCTGTGACGCTGAAGAATATTACTGTAAATACAATGGACTGTCAGGGAACAAAGAGTTTCATCCTAAAGAAGGTGAAACAAGGCAACTCCTTGGAGGCAAGAATCTTAAGGCTTCATGTAACATTCTTTGGGCATGTTACAAAGAGGGACCAGTCCTTGGAGAGGGACATCATGCTTGGGAGAATGGAGGGACAAGAGAGGAAGACCCTCAATGAGATGGATTGATTCACTGAGTAAGGTAAAGAGAGTAGATGTGTCAGAGACAGTAAGTCTGGCCTAGGAGAGAGCAGGTTTCAGGGCTATTGTACATAGAGTTGCTATGAGTCACAAGGGACTTGAAGGCACATAACAACAAAATATACTGAATTTATTGAGTACAGTTTACAGTAAAATATCTTTATCCTTCTGAGTTGTTTTTAAAAATTTTACCAAGTTTGACAACAGTAGAACCAATGACTTTGAGTTGTATAGATTGAGAAGAATATTGAACTAACCATTAACTGTTATGAAAATAAATAGGTTTGTCTTAGAGAAGGTTAAACCAAGTTTCTCCTTGGAGGCTAGGATTTTGAAGCTCCATCTCACATATTTTGGACATGTGGTCAGGTGAAACCGGTTCTTGGAGAAAGAACCTCTATTCATGCTTGGAAGTGTGAAGGCACAGCACAGGAGAGAAAGACCCCTGATGAGATAGATCAATACAGTCACTGAGTCAATGGTGGTTGGTCTATCCAAATTGGTGAGACTGGCTTAGGACAGGGCGGGTTCAGAGCTGCTGTACATAGAGTGCCTATGGGTCACAGACAATTCGACTGCACATAACGATAACAGATAAATTTATTTTCAAATTCCCAGTTTTCTGATCAGGCAAAAAGACATTAACATATGATCTATGTTTTTGCGAAAATGATACAATGTTATTTTTACTTTCTCAAGTCCTGGACAATAGCATTCACATAGAAAAGGTAAACTCACTCTCTGTCACAGAACCTTTGGGTTGGAATTGACGTGTAGTTGACCTTCCCGTGAGTCTCCTGGGCTGTAAATAGCACAGAAGGAAATTGCCCACTTTTCTGTCCCGGAACTGTTGGTGGATTCTAGCTGCCAGAGGTGTGTGTGACCTTTCAGTCAGCAGTGGAACTCCCTACCAGAGCTTCCTTGAAAAAAAGAGAAAAAAATGTATTATCACTTCTTAAAATATAGCCATGTTTATGTAAGTTTAACTTCCATCTAGAAAACAATTACATTTTTAAAGACAAGTCCCACATACATGGGAGTCCCTTTAAAAGATGATGGAGGGAGAAAGGAAGAGAGGAAGGCTCAAACTTCAGCAAAAACAACCAAAACCAAATCTTACTGCATTAATAGTAACTTCTGAAATCTCATATAGAGAAAATAGGAAATGTTTTCTTCTATCATCAAAGACAGGAAATATAAATACTCTGCGTTTATATGAGATATGGTGGTAAATGGGAGTTAAATGGACCGGGACAGTAAACAATTACATGATTCACAGAGCAGGGTGGCAGAGCACTGAGGGCCATCTATCAAAAACTTTGAAAACATCTGGATTATGGTAGTAAATCACAACTCTTAGCAGTGAGTGCACAGTGCCAGGCATCTGCTGTTTTAGATGATTTGAGAAAAATGAAATTCCTACATTTAAATCTATTTGCCCAAACTTTAGAGAGCTCTGTTGACTTGGTCCATAGGGAGTCATGCCTCGAACCAAAAGGTGGTATCTCTCCAGTGGTTCAAATCCACCAGTTGCTTCATGATAAAAGGATGGGCTGTCTACTCCCATGCTATTTTTAGCCTCAGAAAACTCACTAGACGGTCAGCTATGAATTGGTTTCTAATCAACAGTAATGAATTTGAGGGGTTTTGCACTATCTAAATCTTTACATTTGTTCCCTTCCATGATTGTTCTTGTTAGACGCTCTGAAATCTGCCTGACTCAGTGAGACCCGACATACAACAAATCAAAACTTTGCTCAGTCCAGCACCATCTTCATAATCTCCACTGTCCTGACACCCACTGTTAACCCTACTTTTTTTTTCTTTTATATGAATATTTACATTGGACAGCATCTAGCATTCCCGGCTCACAAGGGAAATACTCTTGCTTCTACTTTTAAAAGTTTAAGCTCTGAATTATTAATCCCTGATCAATCTCTAAACACCATTGAACTTTAATGTAACTTGTATTTATTAAATTTTAAAAATAGAAATAAAGAAAAAAAGTATTGAGGCAATAATTACAATATAGAAGGAAACTCAGATCTATTGGTGTCTTTCCTGAAATCCATGGAGCCAGACATGTACCAGAATTTTGACCCTCTGTTGGTCTGATGGATAAGGAGCTGCTGCTGTCAAATCAAAGACAGGTGGTTTGAATCCGCAAGTTGGTGGTTTGAATCCGCGAGTTGCTACATGGGAAAAAGAAGGACAGACTCTTCTCACGTCTCTGAAAACCTGTTAAAAGGCCAGCTATGAATCAGATCCAACTTGATGGCACACAAGAGTTTAGAAGAAATATGCAGTACACTTACTCCAGTGAAACCTGCAGAAATCTGAACCTGTGTAAGGAAAAATTTGCCATGAAAGAGGGATAGACAACTGGTAAAACTACATCCTGTCAAAGGCAGAAACCAAGCAACACGTGACAAAACAAGACAGTCACAAGAAAATTAGCTCTCACTATATATGTTACAAAACATTCCCAATGAAATGCATTCAGATAATATAATCAAAGACATGCCATGCTCCACTTCTTTTTTTAATTTTTTTTTTATTATTTTCTGTGTGTGTACTGTCAAATCAGATCGAACTGGTACAGGAAAAGACTGTCCCTCCTTCTCCAGCAGAGCATCTGGTGGATTCAAACTGCACACCTCTGGGATTGCAGTGGCTGTGCTCCACTTCTAATGGTAGAGTCTGGGGAGGAGACAGCAGGCAGCATGTCTGGCCAAGGAGAAACATCTGAAACAGTAAGGGGGGGAAGTAATGGGAAAAAGGGAGCAGGAGACCCTTGAGAAGCTAAAAATAATGAGATTGCAGGTAGAATAAAGAAATCTGGCAGCACCATGATAGATAGGGAAGAGATTTAGGTTGTTAACAATTAACAGCTTGCTCAGTTCCACAATCAATACTCTTGGCACTCTTGACTCAAGAAGTCAAAAGACAAATTGCACTGGGAAAATCTGTTGTCAGAGACGTCTCCAGAGTACTGAGAAGCAACGATGTCAGTCTGGAGACTAAGGTGCACCTAATCCAGGCAATTACTTGTTATGCATCAGAGAGCTGGACAATAACTAAGGATGACAGAAGAAGAGTTGATGCCTTCAAGTTGTGATGCTGGAGAAGAATCTTGAACATACCATGTACCACCAAGAAAACAAGTAAGTCCATTTTGGAGAGTGTGAAACCAAGTTTCTCCTTGGAGGCTAGGATTTTGAAGCTCCATCTCACATACTTTGTGTATGTGGCCAGGAGGGACCAATCCTTGGAGAAGAACATCATGATTGGAGCAGTGGATGGACAACACAGGAGAGGAAGACCCCAAGTGAGATGCATTGATACAGTGACTGGTGCAATGGGGCTTGGTGTGTTGAATCAATGAAACTGGCTCTTGACAGGAGTGGCTTCAGAGCTGCCATACATAGGGTCACTATGGGTCACAGGTGACTTGACAACACACTCTTTGTGACTAAGGTGATGATGACTCTTGATTCCATTCCATTCCTGATTATACAATATATTGTCATTTATAGCTAGGGAAAAGTGGTATCTCAGGATCTGTTATATACTTTCAATAAACTTTTGTTTAAAAAAAACCAGGAAATCAAATAATTGATCATTTTCTCCTTAGTTCTAACTCAGCATTTAATGTCTTTGCTTTGAGGTTAGAATATACTCCGTCCAGAATGCAGCTAGTGGCAGCTCTTCAGCTTTTGTTATGTCCTGAATTCTTCAAAATCTGGAATTTAATCAACTCATTTAAAAACAGAAACAACCAAAAAGACAAAACATTTTCATAGAGAAATATATAAGCATTTTAAAATTGAGAATATAACTAACCTCTTGTATGCCCAAGTTTCATTTACCATCATATCAGTTTTAAGGTACTTGTTGGTACTCAGAGCACTTTAGATTTCAAATTTACATTTGTAGTAGTTCTTGGATGCCACCAAGCCAATTTTGAGCTATCACAACCCAATGAACCTTGCCCTATCCTGAATCATCCTCACAATTTACTGTATGGTCTGACCCATTGTCACAGTCACTGTGTCAATCTATCATGTTGGCAGTCTTCTGTTTCTGATATTTCTCTTCCTCACCTGTCCTGACAAGGTCTCTTTCTCCAAGGACTAGTTCCTCCTGCCGCAAGCCCAGAGTTTCACCATCCTTGCCTCTATGGAGAGCCCTGTATGTAGTTCTTCCAAGACAGACTTGTTCATTCTTTGGCTGTCTGTGGAATATTTGCACTGGGGACTTGTTATTTCAATACATTTTAAAGAAGTGAAGAAAACTTGTGTGATGCTAAAGAATATTGGTTTAAAATATTAAATACCACACATATTTTAACAGATTGTTATTTACTATGGAAGTGCTAATAATAGAGAAATGTGGTTGATAGCCACATGTTAATTTGTTGCACTAGGGGGGCTTGTTTGTTGCTGAAATGCTGGAATCCATGCAATCGGGATTTCTTTTTTTTTTAATTCATTTTAATGAACCTTTATAGAGATTTTGGATTTCCATTCATTCATTGTTGCACTTTTCTCCCTGTCCACCCCTCCCCCCAGTTCACCCTTCTCTTTGAAAAGTAAAAGAAACATTCCTTCATTGGTGCAATCGGGATTTCAAACAGCAGTTTCATTACCAATACTGGACAATATTTAGTACCCCTTCTAAGCTAGGACAACCTGGAAAGAAGACTTAGTCATTCAACGCTGAAATAATAAACTCTCAAATACACTATGAATAACAGTGGAATTTTGTTATAACACCACAAAATGAGGCCCTCAGATTGGAAGGCACTCAAAAGGAAAGACTTTTGGACTGGAAAAGAACTATCTTCTCAAAGTTGTGTTGTTGTTATGTACTGTTGGGTCACCTGCAACCATATTGACCCTATATACAAGCTCTGAACCCTACCCAATTCTGAGCCTATCTCACTATTTCCATCAGACCTAATTCCATTTTTCCAGTCACTGAATCAGTCTATTTCATCCTATGGCTTCCCAGAAACTGTCCCTCCACCCTTCCAGTTTGATATCTCTCTCCAGTGGTCCCTTCTGGCCACTTGCCCAAAATCTGTGAGACAGGGCTTCAAAATCTTTGACACCAGGGAGAAGGTTGGTTTCACCCTTTCCTGGATGGACCTGTTTATTTTCTTGGCAGTCCACAGTATGTTAAAGACTACTCCAGTACATCTCAAAGGCATCAATCCTTCTATCATCCTTACTTATTGTCCAGATCTCAGATGCATAGCAAGTAATTGTGAGGACCATGGCATGTATCAGGCACACCTTGGCCTCCAGGCTGGCACTGTTGCTCTTCAATACTCTAGAGAAGTCCCTGTCAGCAGACTTTCCCAATACAATTCATCTTTTGATTTCCTGACTGAGGGTACCAAGAGTGTTGATTATGGAACCAAGCAATCTATTTTAATGTAGATGGAGTAAAGCTTTCAACTGATGAAGGGCATTCCTTTGTGGATGTGACATGAGTCAAGATGAGAGAAACAGCTGCAAACATGCATTTATGATAGGAACATGGACTATATGAATCTAGGAAAATCAGAAGCTGTCAAAGACAAAATGAATGCATAAAGATCAATCCCCTAGGTGTTAGTGATCTGAATATGAATTGACATAAATTCAGGAAAGGAATGTATCAGGATCATATCTTTTCATCATACCTCTTCAATATGTATGCTGAAAAAATTATCAGAGAAGCTGTAATATATAAAGAATTACGTAGCGTCAGAACTGAAGGAGGAATCACTGCAACTTGATACAAACTTCCTTGCAGAAAACGAAAACTTAAAATACTTACTGGTAAAACTAAAAGGCCACAACCTTCAAATAAAGAAGATGAAAATACTTAAGACTGTACCCATAAATAACAAAATAAATGGGGGAAAAAAGACTGAAGTTGTCAAGAATTTGGTTTTATTTGGATTCACAATTAATATCATGTAAGCAGCAGTCAAGAAACCAAACCTATTAAACTGGCAAATCAGCTGCCAAGATCTCTTTAAAGTGCTAAAGAGCAAGAAAGTCATTTCAAAGACCAAGATTTGCCTAACCCAGGCCAAGGTATTTTCAGTTGCTTCATAAGCATGTGAAAGTTGGGCAGTGAATAATGAAGACTAAAAATGGATTGATACTTTTAAATTGTGATGCTCACAAAGAATGTTGAATGTACCGTGAACTGCCAAAAGAACTAATGCATCTATCTTGGAAGTAGTTCAAACAGTGTCCCTTAGAAATGAGGAGTTGAGCACTATTTCCCATTCTTTGAGTATCTTCTCAGGAGGAGCCGTTCCTGAAGAAAGAAATTGTGCTTGGTGAAGAAAATGGGGAAGGGGTGGGTAGAAGAAAATACTCAAGGAAATGGTTTGACACAGTCTCTGTGACAATGGGCTTTAAGCAAAGCAGAAACTGTGAGGAAGCTGCAGAACCCAACAGAGGTTAGTTGTGTGCTATGCAAGGTAATTAGGAGTTGGAGTAGACACAACAGGATCTAACAACCACAGCATTGTTTGTAGATTTCAACTTGTCATTATTGTTAAGTCATTGACTCATTGGAGGCCCAGTCGTGTTCTCTCTCATCTTCATGATTCTGGGCATGTTCAAGTCAATTGTTTCAACCACCGCATATGTCTAATGACTTCCAACCTAGGCAACTCATCTTTCAGCACTTTATTAAACAATATCCTACTGTGAGCCATAGCACTTTCATTGGCTAAATTTTATAAATAGTTTATCATGCCTTCTACCTGATCTCAGTTGAAGAAATATACTGAAACCTTTCCGACACAGATAACTAACTCTTCTAGTTTCAACTAGTATATGTCAATTTTGGTTTTCTCAGTGTTTTGTCAGAATGTCCATGCTGTTCTTTAAAAGTATGCATATAGATTTATGACACCAATGACTGTACTTCATGCATTTTAGACTAACAATTATATTTAAATCACAACTGGAAATCTTAGTGACCTGAACCATTAAAAAATAAAAAAAAAGAAGAGGAGGGATGGATTTTTATCAATATTGCTATTTTTTGGGGGGGGAATCATATTTTTAAATTAGGAAGACTGATTTGATAAGCAGAATTGCAAAATGAATTAGTGACCCCTGCGCACTTTTGTATAATCAGCTGCATATGGTAGTGGCAAGAATTGTGGATATGATGAAATATCAGATCCTTTTCACATTTTATAGCAAAGGTGAGTTTTGCACTGCAATTGAAGCTTCTACTCAGCTGAGTTGATCAAATAGGTGACATTCATGTCAGGTCTTGACCTAGTCATGTGAGCTCCGAGATAGAGATCTAGAGGGCAGAGATGGAAGACAAGAGGTATGTTCTTACAGACCTTGGAGGAAGCAAGCTTTTCTTGGGCAGGAATAAGCAAAGGTATCAGCCGTGCGACTTAGTCCCACAACTGCGTGTAAGTGAAGTGGACACACCACCCATGATCGTGGAAGAGATCTTAACCATAAAATGAGAACTGATGCCTTAGTTAACTTCTTTACTTTGGTATAAACAACAGCAGAGGTTTCAGTCAGTGTAAATGGAATCCTGCCCCCCCAGAGAACTATAATAAATATACATTGTTTTAAACTCTATGACAATTTTTTAAACTATAAAAAAATACAAATTACTCATTAGTGTCATTTTTGTAAATTACAAATGGATTCTCACATCACATATGTTCCTATTATTGGATCTTCTTCACTGCTTTATTGGCTGGCTTCAGGGTCTATGTAGAGAAACCCTAGAAATAAGAAGACTCTTACAGTAAAATATTTTAGAACTAAAGCTTAGTACACTGAAACTGAAGTACAATAAAGGTTTGTTCAATCATAACCTTGTTCATGAAATAAAGATGTCCCAGTATATTCTGTCTTGGTGAATAATGTATTAGACATGGCTATATATATTGCACAAAGTGAAAAAAAGACTTGAAGCCCTTACTGAAGAAGATCAAAGACTACAGTCTTGAAAATGGGTTACGTCTCAATATCAAAAAGATAAAAATCCTCACCACCAGACCAGTAGGCAATATCATGACAGATGGAGAAATTATTGAGGTGAATGAAATGTAAATATTTCATTTTACTTGGATCTACAACAAACACCTATGGTAACAATAGTCAGGAGGTCAACAGACATGTTGCGCTTGAAAAATCTGCTCTCAGGAACCTCTCCAAAGTAAGAAAGAGCGAAGATGTCAATTGAAAGACTAAGGTGCACCTGATCCAAACCATGATCTTTTCAATTGCTTCCTGTGCTTCTGATCCATGAACAATGAATAAGGAAGACCAAAGAAGAACTGATGTGTTTGAACTGTGATTTTGGTAAAGAGTACTGAATATCTTATGGATCATCAAAAGAACAACCAAATCTGTTTTGGAGGCAAGGATATTGAAATATTGACTCACATAATTTGAGTATGTTGGCAGAAGGAGTATGACTTTGGGAAAAGGTATCATGCTGGGAAAGGAGAGAATCAGTGAAAGAAAGAAAGATCGTCAACAAGATGAATTGACACAGTGACTGAAACAATTGGCTTGAACATGATAGAAATCGTGGGGATGGTACAAAATAGTGCCAAGTTCTGATCTGTTGTTTGTAGTCATCCTGAGTTGTAGTCACTTCATTGATGCCTACTAACAACAACATATGCACTTGTTGTAAACCAAGCTTTCTACTTAAATTAAAATGTCTTCTTTTTCCAAGTGGGTTCCCCCGCAGCATGATTTTGATATATAATATTGCTTTAAAAATTTAAAGTTTCTCTAGATTAGGTTGGATTGATTTGATAAGTAGAAGAAAGTTTTGAGAGTGCAAGATAGTTTGGGTGCTTATATAAGTTAGATATTATTATAGGTCCTTGGGTAGTACAAACAGTCAGCACTTGACTACCAAGCTTTAGGTTGGTTTTTTAACCCACCCAGTGTGTTGTCAGCCTAAAGTTGGCTTTTTCTAGCCATTACGTTAAGCCTCCTCTAGTTTCCAGCTTTTAGAAGCAGGAGTGGCATCCACTTCCTAAACCACATGCCTCCAGAAACTCTAGTTGTAAAGGGGCTTCAAGACTTTTGTTCATAGGTTCGCTTTGAGTCGTGCTCCACTTGAAGGCAATCAACAACAACAAGAAGTCTCCAACTACCTTAAGTACAGACACATGGTCTTGCACATTATCAATAGCTGTAGAACTAGGATAAGAGAGAGAGAAATTCCTACAGTGGAGGCAAGACTTGAGGGAGACTGGTGCAAGACCCTGGTGAGAGTAAAGTCCTGGTGGCAAAACCCTGGTGATGGTGATGCAAAGACTATGATATTGCTGGGAAGAAACTGCGGCAAAGTGTAACCAGGGGAGCCCTGAGATAAAGACCACAGTTAGTGGTTTTGCTGGGCTTACCATATAATTAAGGAGAAGCTGACTTATAATTGCTCTGAGGCAAACCTTGCTGGATGAGAGAGGAAACCAGGGACTTCTTAAATTTATTTACTGAACTGAAACCGGAGCTTGGACTAATTACGGAAGTGTGCCTTGGGACTGCTTGACTAAAATTTTGGTTTACATTGGGTGATATTCTTTGCCTCTCCCAACTTATTTGCCAATAGACCACATTCTCTCAGTACCACAAATGTGAGTAAAATCTGTGAATCAACAACAAACAAACAAACCTCTTGCTTCTTGTCTCACCCTAGAGGTACCATGGGACTGGACTTTAGGCTCTTCATTTGCTTTCTGTTCAGAGGCAGTGAGGGGTTGTGCTATTCTCACTCCCTCTGGCCCTTTCAGAAGAGGCTCACAGCCCTGTGCCACCATGTCCCATTTTCTGTTCTCTAGACACCCAGAGACCGCATGAAAGAAAAGGCTGACAATATTCTTCCATGTAAATTATTGTCAGGAAAAACCAATGTAGCACATAGGGCTACCATGGGTCAGAATAAACTCAATATATTTCTTTAGTTTTCAGTTTATCACCATCCTCACTTCTCAGCAAATAAAAACTTAATTTTATTCCCTGATTACCTAATGTGTATGTCTTTCTCTTCATTTTGTTATCATGTTGTTGTTGTTGTTGTTATGTGGCGTCGAGTCATTTGCGACTCATAGTGACCCTATGTACAACAGCCCTAAACCCTGCTCTATCCTGTGCCAATCTCAGTGCCTCTGACACACCCATCCCTATTACCCCAGTCACTGAATCAATCCACCTCGTAGAGGGTCTTCCCCTCCTGTGCTGTCCCTCCACCCTACCAAGCATGATGTCCTTCTCCAAGGACCGGTCTCTCCTTACAACATGTCCAAAGTATGTCAGGTGAAGCCCCAGAATCCTTGCCTCCAAGGAGTAGCCTGGCTCAACCCTCTCCAGGATGAATCTGTTTGTTTTCTTGGCAGTCCAGGGTACATTCAATACTCTTCTCCAGCACCACAGCTCAAAGGCATCAATTCTCCTATCTTCCCTAGTCATTGTCCAACTCTCTGATGTATAACAAGTGATTTTAAACACCATGGCCTGTATCAGGCACACCTTCGTCTCCAGAGAGACACCGTTGCTCTTGAGTACTTTAGATAGGTCCCTAACAGCAGACTTTCCCATTGCAATATGGTTTTTTATTTCCTGGCTGCTAGTGCCAAGAGTGTTGACCGTGGAGCCAAGCAAACTGAACCTGTGAACAATCTCAAATTCTTTGCCATCCATCCTGATGCTACCTATTGGTCCAGTGGTGAGAATCTTTGTCTTCTTGACATTGAGCCTCAGTCCATACTGAAGGCTGCAGTCCTTGACCCTCTGCAGCAAGGGCATCAGGTCCTCCTCAGTTTCAGCAAGCAGGGTTGTGTCATCTGCATAACGCAGATTGTTAATAGATCTTCCACCAATCCTGATGCCACACTTCTCCTCATAGAGCTGGCCTCTCGAATAATCTGCTCTGCATACAGGTTGAAAAGGTATGGAGACAGGACACATCCCTGGCGAACACCCTTCCCAATTTTGAACCATGTAGTTTTACCCTGCTCTGTTCTGACAACTGCCTCTTGGTCCAAGTATAGGTTTCCCATTAGCACGGTTAAATGTTCTGGAATTTCCATTCTTCTCAGAGTCAACAATGTTTGCTATGATACACACAGTCAAACGCCTTTGCATAATCAATGAAACACAGATAGACATTCTTCTGGTATCCCCTGCTTTCAGCTAAGATCCATCTAACATCGACTACAATATCCTTAGTATCACAACCCCTTCTAAACCCAGCTTGGACTTCTGGCAATTCTCTGCTGATGTGCTGTTTTAGTCGTTTTTGGATTATCTTTAGTAAAATCTTGCTTGCATATGAAATCAATGATACCGTTCTATAGTTTCCACACTCTATTGACTCATCCTTCTTTGGAATGGGAACAAATATAGATCTCTTCCAGTCAGTTGGCCAAGTGGTTGTTCTCCAGATTTCTTGGCACAACTTGGTGAGCACATCCAGGGCAGCATCTGTTAGCTGAAATACATCAATTGGTATACCATCTATTCCTGGGACCTTATTTTTTGTTATTTCCTTCAAAGCAGCTTTAACTTCTTCCTTCATCACCATAGGCTCTTGCTGAAATATTATTTCTTTAAATTCTTCTGTATCTGCCAATTCCTTTCGATACAATGACTTAGTATATTCCTTCCATCTTCTTTTAATACTTCCTGGATCATTTAATATTCTGCCTAAAGCACCCTTGATTATAGCAACTCGAGGTCTGAATTTGTTCTTCAGTTCCTTGACCTTAAAAAATGCTGAATGAGTTCGGCCCTTTTGATTTTCCGACTCTAGCTCCTCGCACATTTCATTGTAATATTTTGCTTTGTCATACGCTGCCTTAAATCCAAAGCATTTACCACTATATGTGCTAATGTCTGGGTGATAGAAATAATTAACATTTTATTTGCTATTAGATTAACCGTTTTAGTCTGTCCAGAAACACCCCAAAGGACAAATCTGTTGCTCTATTTCTGAGAAACCAGCTCTTGAAAACCTTATGCAGCATAGTTCTAGACAGACACAAATAGGGCCTCTTTGGGTCAACAGTAACTGAATAAGCAAACTAAACAATTTTTATTAACTTTAAAAGAATAGTAGACATACAAATCAATTGTGGCCAGATTGATTCCAACTTATGATAACTGTTACTAGGAAGAACAAGTCATTGGAAAAAGACATCATGATGGGAGAAGTAGAGGAAGAAAGAAACAGAGGAAAATTCTCAACAAGATGACTGGACACAGTGATTGTTATATGGATTTGAGCATGTCACAGATCATGAGGATGGTACAGAACAGGGCAAGGTTCCTACCTATTATTCATCAGGTCACCGTGAGTCGTAATTGACTCAACGGCCAGTAGCCACAACACCACCACTAGAGGCAGAGTGGAGCTGCCCTACGTGTTTCCAAGACCAGCATTACAGAAGCACATCCTTTTCACACCAAGAACCTGGTGGATTTCGACCACTTGTGATGCCAGGGACTCTTTCACAGACGTGCAGCTTTCTTTTAACTTATTTTAAATTTTTAGAGTTAGATAAAGAAAGAGAGAACAGATAACTGGCCAAATCCCAACAGAACTACTCTATGTTCTAATCACTATGTGAATCATTTTACAGACATTAATTTGATTTAATCATCACAATACCCTCAGATATATACTATACATATTTTATAAACAACGTAAGCTCTCCAAGGAAAATGTCAAAGTACACCAGTTCTCCCTGAAAGTTTTTGGCAAAGAGCCTGTTCTGATTATTTCAATGCTACAGAGAATATAAGTTGATTCAGGAGCTCAAACACTTAAATTGTACTTCCCTGAACAACTAGACTATTAATTGTCTTTAGCCTCCCACATTTCCTGATTGGCAATGTATGGCTCTTGGTACCCATGATCTTTGTGCCTCTATGCTAGCCTGGGACATTTTAAAACCAAATGAAATTAGAAATGCTCTAAAAGCAGCATCTCTGCAATATTGGTGTGCACCATTGCAACTTACATTTCTGTCTCTTTGGCCAAATTGTGCAGGCATCTTCAAGGAGCGCCCAGATGTTTTCAGACATTTGATTAGCAGGAGTTATTCCTCGGAAAGTGTAAGGGATTTATTTTGAGATGTGTGCTCTTACACTGACTGCTGCTATAAAGCTGTGGGTTGTTCTTTCCTTTTTGCCACAGGAGTACTTTATAATTTCAGTGAGATTCTCTCTGCATGAAATAATGTACTTTAATGTAGATTTCCTGCAGCAATCCGCAAATACTTCTCTGTGGGATTTTACGTTTCAACCAATTCAGTGTACTCATATCACTTTTAAATTCACTTTTACTTACATTTTTATAATGTTCACCCTGACTTACTATAGATATTTTTTTGTCATACCCTCTCCAAAATCTTAAAGTCCTAGAATGCTGTACCATAAGGCAAAAAGTTTGATTTTTCCCTGGACCCCCAGATTCATATGAAATGGCAAGCTTTAGATCATAAAATATTAAGTAGAAATGAAAATTGCCCTCAGTGTTAGCATGATTAGCTTGGCTTAAAAAAGAAAATAGACTGCATTTTGCTAACTTGCTTTACAGTCTGGCTGGGGGTAAAGGGACATTCTTATTTTGGTAGAACCTACACATTTTTTTTCCCTGACCTCAGGACTAGTTCTTTTAGTTTAAGCTTTTTAATTCCAATTCCAATTTCAATAAACTTTATTGGTATGGCAAGGAACGCAAGCATGGCTAGAATCCATAAATTATATTTGTGACTTTAGGGCAGTAGGTTTCACGGACGTAATAGGATTTTTTTTTCTTCCTTGCTTCTTCATTTTCCATTAAGTAAGGGAACTGGAAGAGAATATTTCAGTGCTAGGAAGACAGAGCAGAAGCAGGGGAAGATGGACAGCTTGGTAGAGCTTCTTTCTGATATAAACCACAAGTAAGAAACAGCATTGTCTTTAAATAGAAATGTAAATGATATTTAAATTCTTAAACACAACCTTTAAATAAAAAATATTGACTTAATACTGTATTTCCAAATAAAACATATAGATAGGGAAAGACAAAGTTTGAGAATACAGGACTGAAGATTTTTGTGGTATTTTTTTCCAAATTTATATGTCCTCTTTAAGGAAAATAAATTAGTTATAAATTCAGAATTTGATTCAAAAGTGAATAATTGTTTAAAATGGTAAAAGAAATTAATGTATTCTACATTTTTAAATTTGGTGGACAATCTATCAACAATCTGCGTTATGCAGATGACACAACTCTGCTCACTGAAACTGAGGAGGACCTCATGCACTTACTGCAGAGCGTCAAGGACTGCAGCCTTCAATATGGACTGAGGCTCAATG
>NW_006399789.1:20113990-20174307 GCF_000299155.1 Elephantulus edwardii
AGACCCTCTACAAGGTGGATTGATTCAGTGACTGGGGTAATAGGGATGGGTGTGTCAGAGGCAATGAGATTGAGGATTGAGGCACAGGATAGAGCAGGTTTTAGGGCTGTTGTACATAGGGTCGCTATGAGTCGCAAACGACTTGACGGCACATAACAACAACAACATTTTTAAAAGCTAATGCCATCACACATATCAAAATAAATATAGTATGCTATTTCTATGAAACAACTACCTAAAACAACTCTGAAAATACCATTTTCATTTTGGGTTGTTTATCATCTTCTTGTTGTTGTTTTGTTGAACCTTGGTGCTACTGATGTTTTAGATTATATAATTCTTTATTGGGGTGAAGAGACACCCATGAATTTTAGGGTGTTGGATAATCTTCATTTTTTTCTCTACTCACTGACCATCAGTGGCAATAGCTAGGCTCCTCTGTTTTAGTTGTCATAACTCAAGATACCTCTAGCCATTAATAAATATCTCTACTGGGACAAAGTCAAACCAAGCTGAGTACCACTGTACTGGGTCACATGAAGCTCATTCTTAACTCATTAAATGAATAACCAAAAGCCCATTACTACTCCGATAACACTTAATGAGGACAATAACAACACAGAAAAATTTGAATAAAAATGATGCAAAGTTACAATCAATGAAAAGTACTATCTTTCACGCGCGCGCACGCACACACACACACACACACACACACGCTCATTTCTTTAAAGCATACAATTATATGAATACATTGATAGTACTTTGAAAGAAGTCTAATGTAGGGAACCGATAGATTAAACTTTGGTAATTTTATGATCAATCACTTCCTGTCTGTTTTAGGCTATTAAGAATCAATGGCTTTCTGAATTTTTATGCTTCCTGATCTTAGAGGAAATGATCCTAGTGAGTACAGGTTACTTAAACCAACTTGAATAAGAAATAACTCAGATCAGGGCATGGTTTCTGAGCATCTTCTCTCACATGTTTTCCCATTGTCTCTAGGGAAATATACCTAGAGAAATATAACCCTACTTGATGTAAAACCTTTTTTCCACTTCAGTTTTATTGTATTACTAAGCATTATTATGTGTGAAATTATTTACTTCAAATATCCAGATAACTTTGTCTTCATCTTTCTGAGACCACTGAAACTTGAAGTCATAACTTTTTAAATGTTTAACATTATTCCTTTAATTAAGCAAAACATGAAAACGCAAACTTTGAGAGAATAAATTAAACTCTTGCAACAGACTATTAATTCAGTGTCCTGTGGTCAGAAATAGTGGCCAAATACTATAATATACATTGGTATGGTGAGAGAGAACATGGTATAATGCTATACTTATCAAATTAAATATATGGAGAATAGCAGTCAATATATTGTTAGCATATATTTCTCCAAATAGATTCTTTTTAAAGAGTCATTTTCATTGTAAAATAAGATAAGGAATTATAGCCTCAATTGAGTTAAATATGTTTTCTTTTTCTTCTAGGTCGTGTAACCCTGGTATGTCCACTTGCTGTACAGAGGTAACTCGTGGTTGCTGTGAAACTGAATACTGTTACCCATGGTGGACAGTGTTTGGTGGAGCTCCCCAATTAAAACAAGCTTGGAAGCAGGAGTGGTGTCCACTTCCACAGTAGCTTGCCTCTGGAAACCCTATGAATCTGCACAAAGGACCAAAGTTATACAGTTGATGTCCAGGACTTTCTTTCATAGGGTCACTATGAGTCGTCTGCAGTTCAACAACACTTAACAACAACAAAATAACAATTTCCCAAACAGGTAACAATTAAGCTTTTATTTATTTGTTTTAATGGAACCCTCTTATCTCATTAAACTCTAGTATTGTTTGGAAAATGGTTTGATAATGGTTGGTGTGTGGTAAGATCATGGAATTGGCAGCAGCCAGTTTTGCTTTCAATTCTTAACTCTGCTATTTATTAGCAGTGTGGCTGCAAACAAGTCCATTAACCTTCTCAATCTTTAAAACCTTCTCTATAAAAGGGAGACAAAAAGATGCTCAAGAATATTGTTGTGAGCTTAAAAGAAAGTACACAGAGGCAGCAACTGGGAAGTTAAAAGTCTGCAAGTATGTATTTAAGAGACAACCATTGGCCCCTTCCTAGAGAAGAGTGAAGAAAATCAAAGATGTATAGAAACAGTCCATCACAGCATCTATGAGCTTTCCAGTCCTCAACTTTCATGCCCCTGAGAGGCTAGAAGGACTAGATGGTGCCCAGCTACCTCTACTGATTGTTCTGCAAGGAATCACAATAGAAGGTGCTGAGAGAATGGGAAATAATAGAGAATAAATCTGAACAATCATAATAATGGTCAGGCTTACTTGCCTGGCAGAGACTGGAAGGACCCCTGAGATGATGGGTGTTATCACCTTTTAAACCTGGACTGAATTCAATGTTGTATCACCTCTTTAAACCAAACAACATTTTATTGTTGTTGTTAGGTACCGGTGAACCAAGTGTAACACATAGCAATCCTATAAACAGAAGATCTGAACCCTGTCCTGTCCTGCACTATCTTTATAATTTCTGATACACTTGATCCCATTGCTTAAGCTTTATCAATTCATATCATTTAGAGTCATCCTCTCTTTTGCTGACTTTCCACCTTTCCAAGTTTGATGTACATCTTCAAGGAATAGCCTCTTCCAACAACATGCCCAAAGTATGTGACATGAAATTTCACCACCCTTGCTTCTAAGGCGCACTCCAGCTGCACCTTCTGGATCCAAGACATATCTATTTGGTCTTTTGGCAGTGCTCTTCTCCAACACCATTCAAAGGCATCAATTCTTCTTTTATTATCCTCATTCAGTATCCAGCTCTCAGATGCCTAACAAGTGATTTAAAAGACCATGGCTTGAATCACATATACCTTAGTCTTCAAACTGACATCATTAGTCCTCAGTACTTTGGAGAGGTTCTTCACAGCAGGATTTCATAGTGCAATGCATCTTTTGATTTCATGCTATTGCAAATGGTATTGATTGTGGATCCAAACAAAATTAAACCATTGACAACTTGAGTCTTTTCTCCCTCTATCCTGATATTGTGTATCAGCCCAATAGAGAAAATGTCTATCTCCCTGATGTTGAGATGTAATCCATATTGAAGTCTGTAGTATTGTTTGACCTTTTGCAGCAAGTGCTTTCTGCAAGCTAAGTTGTGACATCTACATAACATTGATTGTTGATGAAACTTCCTCCTGTACTGATGCCACATTTTCTTCAAGGAGCCCAGCTTCTCAAATTATCTGCTGAATGTACAGATTGAATAGGTACTGAGAAAGGCATATTGGCTTTGATTCACAATTTGCTTGTTTTTAAACTGTTCAGTGTCCCCTTGCTCTGTTCAGACAACAGCTTCTTGGTCCAGGGAGATAATCAGTTTAAATACCTAAAGTATTTAAAAATACAGAGCAGTAAGGGCAGCATTTCCCCAGAGATGGAACTCAGAAGATAGGAAGGGAGAGATGGAAGGATGGATGGGCACAAAACCTGAAAAGAGATAGTGACAAGAATGATCATATAACTTGGTAATTGTAATTCATTCCTTAAAACAACATGAACAATATGAATAGTTGGGTGGAAAGCCTATCTACTCTGTAAACTTTAACTTAAATAATGATCATCATAAATTTTTAAAGAAAAGAAAAAAGAGAGAACTTACAAAGAGCCTTGTGCCAGACACATAAAATGTTATTGTTGTGTACACTGAATCAGAATCAACTCCTAGTTGACCTTCCAGTGCGTTTTTAGGGGTAATAAATCATACAGGAGGAAAACGCTCATCTTTCTCCTATGCAGCAGCTGATGGATTAGAACCATGCACCTTTGCATTGCCAATGCAATTCTTACCAGTAAGCCACCAGAGATCCCCTGGCATACGATAAATAATCCCTAAATCACATCTTGTATTAACATGAGTATTTTCTTTGAAAGAGCTTTAAGAGGAACCAATCTGTAATCACAAGAAAACCCTATGTAATTGGTTCCAAGTCCATTGGCCTTTACTTATTTTATGTTGATTTACTTTTTGAAGCAGAATAAAAGCTGCCTATATGTGTTGAACCTCATGAAACACTCAATAGTCATTTGTGTTAAATTCTCTCTTCTTTAGGAAAAGCAAACAAAAAGCTTTTTTGTAAAGTAGAGAATAATTTACTATTAATTTAATGTAATCTTACATTACATAATAGTTTTAGTAAGGTTATATGCAAGTATTAAAAATCACAGTTGTACCTGGAGAGGTAGGAGTTGTGATGTTTGTTGTGATGTTTTACAATAGTCCCTTTTATATATATACACACATTATAATGGAGGTGTATGATATTTGTAATGAGATCAAAATTTATTTTAAACATTTAAGATAACTAATACTCCTTTAATGCTTTCTTGAATTCTTTTTAATGCCAATGTTCTGTTAATGTTTATGTTCTTAGTAGGAGGAGATTGTGTCTATTTAAATAGTATTGTACACAGCCCAATTCCCCCACAATATAAAAATAATCATAGCATTCAAAAGTAGAAGAGAGCTTCAGGCGCATGTTTTTTTCACCTGTATTTTCTTTCAAAATATTTTTTTTAAAAATGTTCTTAAGGATCTATGGAGTTTGTGTACAACTAGTTCAAGGAGTCCTGGTAATGCAGTGGTTAAACACTTAGCTGCTTCAGATCAGTGGTTCAAATCTACAGGTCAGATAAAATGTGGACATTTGCTTCCATAGATTAAAACCCTGGAAACACTATGAGACAGTTCAACTCTCTTCTATAGTAGTCATTTACTGAAAGACAATGAAGAAGAACAATAACTCTCGTGTTTTTCAGTATGCTTATATTACCAGACACAAAGATTCGAGTTATTGAAGAAAGGTTAATCAAAGCAAAGGTTGATTTTCACATAAAATTCCATTTCATTATTCATACTACAGTATCTTTCAAATTATACAACTAATCTGATCTTGACTGCCTTGTTTCTTTGCTCTCATAAAGACAAATGTAAATTTACAAGTCTCAGAATCTTTCCTAATCTCTCCACATTCTTTTTTTTTTTTTTTTACCTTCTATTTGTTCAAGCATAATGGCTTTTTTTCAGGGCTTAATCCCTTTTAATAATGAGCCGAAAGTATGTAAGATAAAGTTTCTCCATCCTTACCTCTGAGGAACACCCTGGTTATACTTCCTCTGAGAGAGACTTGTTTGCTTTTTTGAAATTGAATGGTATCTCCAACACTACAATTCAAAGACATCAATAATTCTGTGTTTCTTATTCATTGTCCAATTTTCATAGGTACGTGAAGCATTGACAGAAAAAGAATAGATGCCTTTGAATTGTGGTGCTGGAGGAAAATCTTGAATATAGAATAGACCACCAAGAAAACAAATAAGTCTGTCTTGGAGAGGGTGAGACCAAGTTTCCCCTTGGAGGCTCCATCTCACATATTTTGGATATGTGGCCAAGAGGGACCAGTCCTTGGAGAAGGATTTCATGCTTGGGAGAGTAAAGTGATAGCACAGGAGAGGAAGACCCGAGATGACATGGATTGATACAGTAACTGGGAATTGGGAGTGTGTCAGTGTCAGTGAGCCTGGCTCAGAATAGCTCAGGCTTCAGAACTGTTGTACATTGGGCTGCTATGAGTTACAAGTGACTTAACAGCACATAACAGCAACAACTATGAAGCATTGAAAACACTATGGCTTGGGTCATCATATTTCAGCATTTTAGAGAGAGATCTTTACTCTTTAATAATTTCATTACCTAGTGGTAAGAATTTGTGCTATAATCCCAAAGGCATGTGGTTCAAATCCGCCAGTGGTTCCAAGGGAAAAGGATAGACAGTCTCATCTGTGTGATTTGCTGTCTCCATAAACCTACTGGAGAGTCAGTTATAAGTCAGTTCCGATGCAATTGTGTACAATAACAACAACAAATCACCATGCAAAGACATTTGACTCGGTGGATCATAACAAATTATGGATAACATTGAGAACAAGGATGCTTATAACTATCCTTATGAGAAACCTACACATAGACCAAGTAGTAGTTGTCCAAACAAAGCAAGGAACACTGTATGGTTTAAAATAATGAAGATGATGCATCAAAGTTGTGTCCTTCCTCCCTACCTATTCAATCTCTCTGCTTGACAAATCATTCAAGAAGCTGGAGTATCTGAAGAAGAATGGACAACAGAATTGGTGGAAGACTCATCAATATTGTAAAGATTTTGGATTATATATAGACACCAAGAAAACAAAAATATTCACCACTGGACTGACAGATAACATCATGAGAGATGGGGAAAATGTAATTTGCCAACTTTTTTAAAAATAAAATTTCAGGAAGCTAGTGGCAATAATCTGCACTGCAATACCAGAGGTGCACAGTTTGAATCCACCATATGCTCTGCTGGAGAAGGAGGGTCAATCTCCTCCTGTACCAGTCTAATCTGATCTGACGGTACACACACACACACACATAAAATAAACAAAAAAATAAAATAAAATTACAAATTTTAATTTGTCAACATTTTATTCCTTTTTTATTTTTTAATCTATGTTCAACAATTATAATAGTAGTAATTAAGAAACTAAAAGATGTGTTACATTTAGAAATCTGATGTCTAGGATCTCTTTAGGATTCTAAACAGCAAGTCTGTCATTTTAATGCTTAAGGTGTCCTTAATTCAAACCACAGTATTTTCAATGGTTTGTGTGCATCTGAAAGTGGAACAATGAATAATGGAGACTGAAGAAGAAATTATGCCTTTGAATTGTAGTGTTGTTGAAGAGTATTTAATATAAACTGTCAAGAGAACTAAGAAATCTGTATTGGAGAAAGTACAACCAGAATGTTTCATCACGACAAAGATAGTGAAACTTCAACTCAAATATTTTGGATATGTTATCAGAAGGAACCAGTCCTTAAAAAAAAAAACCATCATGTTGGGGAGGGTAGAGGGTCAGTGAAATAAAGACCCACAGCAAGTTGAATTCTCAGAGAGACTGTGATAATTGACTGGAGTATGTTAGAGATTATGAGGTTGAAACAAGGTAAGATTAAGATCTGTTAATAATAGGATTGTTATGAGTCATGATTGACTCGATGGCACCTAACTATGACAACATCATGATAGCTGGTTTGCCCAATGTCTTCTGATTTCTTGACTCTTGATTCCATGAGTGTTGTTTGTGGAGTTGAGTAAAATGAAATCATTAATAACATTAATCTTCTCTTCACTTATTATCATGTTGTCTATTGATCCAGTCATATGGATTTATGCTTTCTTTATGCTGAGATGTACTCTGTACTCAAGCATACAATCTTTGATTTCCTTGAGTAAATGCTTCAAAGTTCAAAGCCATAGTCTTTGGTTTCTTCAGTGAGTGCTTCAAGTTCTCTTCATTTTTTGCAAGCAATGTTATGTCATACATTTATTGTAGGTTGTTAATGAGTCTTCCTCCAATATTGATGCCATATTCTCCTTTCAGTACAGTTTCTTTGATTATTTGCTCAGCATACATATCAGATAAGTACAATGACAGGATGTAACTCAGAGGCACATATTTTCTGATTTTTACCATGCAGCAGCCTCTTGTTATTTTGTATAATGTCTTGTTGTTTTTGGAGCTCATACTCGTTCTACCTGAACATAGTCACGTGTTCTGGAATCCTCACTCTTCTCAGTGCTACTAATAATTTATTATGATTCACACAGTCAAATTTCTTTGTGTAGTCAATGAAATATAAGGAGATATCTTTCTGACATTCTCAGCTTTTAGTCACGATCTGTCTGACAACAGCTCTGATTAAATATAATTTGTATTTAAAGATTTACCTCAAGTTTTTGGTCATCTTGAAGCTTTACCCAATCAACAAAGCACCACTGATGAGTCCTTCTTGCGATTATCACACACTCACTAAAATTATCATTTTGTTCCTTCTGCCAACTGATTTATGAGTCAGACAACTCTTAATCATTTCTGAAATAACTTAATATATAATAGAACATTAAATATGCAGAAATGGAATGAATGAATTTGCCTTCTTTGAGTCCTTCATCTTTCCTAAATGTTTACAGAAAAATTATTAGATTAAATAGTTCAAATAATCAGATGCAAATAACAAAGAGCACTTTACTATCCTCACTGAGGCATTTGGGTGTTAAGACTCAAAATAGTGACTTTAGGCAAAATCACTCTGAAGAGTTTTTCAGTGTAACCAGGTTGGGGAAGGTGTTACACAGATTGGTGTAAGGATAATAGAATATACTACCCTAAAGAATTAATTGTTGTTGTCGTGTATCATAGAGTTGGAACCAACCCATAGCTGACCATACAGCAAATTTTCAGAGGCAGTTAATTGCATGAGAGGAGATTGTCCATCCTTCTTTTGTGGAGAGAATCATGTGCCTTTGGGATTTCAGTGCAGCTTCTTGTCAATAGGCCATCAGAGCTCACTAGGAACTAGCTAGATAGTTAACAAAAGCAAAACACCAAGAAATTCTGGGAAACATATTGGGAAATTGGTATAAAGAAAGAAAACATGATAGAAAACCATATTATGGTCATAAAGTTGTAATTGTCTATAAGAGATAAGATAGTTGTTTAGAGACCTTTGGGCACCGAAACGCCTTTTTACTATATATCCCGTAAATTCTGTACCTTCTGCAACTGATGCAAGAATAGATCTCATTCTCCAGTTTGACATTTCAGCAGCAGTAACTGACAATCCAGATCCCAAATTATCCCCATTAGAAGTGAGACAAACAGCTAGATGAAGAATAATCAGAGTGAAAATATTTGTCACCCATCTTTCCTAAAAAATGACAAAAATTAATTGCATCCTTTGTGTTTACAGCAGGTTATTTGTCCCTTCATTGTGACTATCATTTTTGCCTTTGTTCCTAATTACTTTTTTTTTGCATGTCAATTTTCCTATTCCCACATTCATCCTTCAATTGTAATTGATAGACTTGGAGGTACAAAGTGTCGTGCTCGATTTACTCCATTAATAGCCAGTACAGATCATTTTCTATATTGGAAGGAAGCAGAAGGCAAAGAGGGAAAGAAATATTCAGAGAGGAGCTGTCATATTCGCAAGGGTTTGAACAATATGATAAGAACATGCCAAAGGATAAGGAATACATTGGATAGGTTGGAGTAGAAACAATAAGGATTGAGAGCTGAGACCGGAAGCTCGGCAAAAGCCAACATGGCGTCGGCCGTGCTAGCACTGAGGACGCGGAGAGCTGTTACAGCGCAGTTAAGCCCCCTTCAGGCGACAGCTCTTGCTGTCAGATATGCTTCCAAGAAGACAGGTGGCAGCTCCAAAAACCTGGGTGGAAAGTCACCCGGCAAACATTATGGCATCAAGAGAATGGAAGGTCACTATGTTCATGTCGGCAACATCCTGGGGACTCAGCGCCAGTTCCGTTGGCACCCGGGAGCCCACGTGGGGCTGGGGAAGAAGAAGTACCTGTATGCCTTGGAAGAAGGGATAGTCCGCTATACTAAGGATGTCTACGTGCCCAATCCTAAGGACGCAGAAGCTGTGGACCTGGTCAGCAGGCTGCCCAAGGGCGCTGTGCTCTACAAGACTTTTGTCCACGTGGTTCCCACCAAGCCCGAGGGCACTTTCCAGCTGGTTGACATGCTTTGAGCTCCTGGTTGAAGCCATTGGACAGAAATTGGATCCCAGATGCAGTTAAGGTTCGAGGATGATGGCAAGGTCTCTGAAGGAAGAAGTCTGCTTGATAGAGGTTGTAGGAGACTCTGTCAAGTCAGCAAGTTGGGAAACGTGGGGTATTTAAACTGGGCCAGAATAAAGTTAGTTGGACAATAAAAAAAAAAAAAAAAAAGATTGAGAGTAAAAGAGAAATCAAGAGAAGATGGTTACATGAATAATTTCTTTTAAAATGTTTAGTATAAAACTGGCTCCTATAAGGCAGAAGTTAAAAATGTTTCAATATCTGTCACTGTCCATTCACTGCCAACGAACTGTGACACCCTAATGTGGGTAAGCACGATGGAGACACATCACTCTGGGAGCCGTTCAGAGAGTTGATCCAGCTCAATTTTATTGCAGGTAAACAGGAAGACAGGCTAGGGTGGGCTTGCAGACACGGGACATGTGGACTGGATAGGAGAACCTCAGCCTCATGCATACTACTTCCAGCTAACAGACATGGCAGCTATCTTCCCAGGTGGCAAGCTATCTCAAGCTGCTACAGCCAAACACAGGAGTTTTCTCTATCCTGTATTAAAGACTGTTGGGAGGCTTGCACTTATCTGGAGTTAGGTGATCTGTCCTGGCCAGAGGCTCTTTCTTCCTCCCCAGCATTCCCCAACAAATATCCAACTCTTCCAAATTGCTATGCCACTCTATCATCTCTAACATCAACAGTTCTTTCTCTCTTCAGCCTTCTAACTTTCATTTATGTGTTTGAGTTCTGTAATTCACTGTAATGTTCCACAGAAACTCACAACGCATCAGGAAATGACTCAAGGTGTAGAAGCTTTGTATGTTCTTGTGAGATGTCTTTGAGTAGATTCCAAATCATAGCAACCTTTTGTACAATAGATGGGAACTTTCCCAACACTACACCATCCTCGTAATCTCCAGCTTCATAAATGTCAAGCTTGTTCTTCACTTTTAGTTTTCTACTCCAGGCTTTTGCATGTTTCTTTAGAATGTCTTGCTTTGTCTTCCTAATTAAGCTGCCCTTGGAAACCTTCTCTCCATTCCATGTCTCTTCTGGAATTCATTCTGGTCTTTTCTATCTTTTTTAATGCCCTTTTGCTTTCTGCACAGATAATGTTCTTACTGTTAGCCCACAAATGAGCTAATTTTTTATTGTTAGTTTTCAATGCATCAAGTCTGTTCTTCAGATGGTTTTCAATTCAGGTAGGATAAACTCAAGGCCATGTTTTAGCTCTCCTGAATTTTATAAATTGTCTTCATCTTCAGTTTGAACTTTTGTTGGTTTGTTGCATAGTCAGCCCCTGTTCTTGTTCTAATTGCTGATATTGATTGAGTTTCCCCACTATTTATTTCCATAGCTATAGTCCATTTCATTTCTGTGTGTTCCAGCAGGCAAGGCCTATGTGTATAGGCATTTACAATGATCATTGATTGTACAAAATTCCTTCTTATGATCTTCAGTCTCATTTCTATCACCAACACCATATTTTCCAACTACCAACCCTTCTTTGTTTCAGACATTTACTCAGAAACAATTTCAGGCAATTTATAGTCACTCATTATTAATGCAGTTTTATTCATGATTGATCAATTTCAGAGTGCAGCAGTTGCTGTTGTATTGTTAGGTGTCATCCAGTCAATTATAATTTACAATGATCGAATGAACAATAGATGGAAACCTTGCCCTATCCTGTACCATTCTCACAATCTGTGTCAATCCGTATAGTTGGGAACCTTCTTCTCTTTTGCAGACCCCTCGACCTTTCCCAGCCTTTTCCCAAGAGTTGACAGAAAAATCTCAATTTCCTCTTCTTTGACTTTAGTGGCTGGTGCCTGTATTAGAACAATAGCCATATAACAAATCACTCTTCTATGCATACTGATATTATCCTGTTACTGACAACATTGCATTTATTTTATGCCTATAAGTTTGCCATACTGTAGTGGTTTACCCCTAGTGATGTTGAAAACTATGTCTGTATTTCAAACACCAGCATGGTCATATGTGATGGAGAGTTTTCACAGCAGCTGGACAGACCTACCATTTATGAAATTATGGGCCCTCAAGAACTCTTTGAAAGCAAGAAAAAATATTGTAGAATTTGGCAAGTCCAAAATCTGTGGGTTTGATTTATTCATTAGGTGAGTTTGCTGTAGTGACTCACAGGACAGTTCCCACAGGACAACATACAGACCTTCAAAGGCTGTTGAAATACAGATGGAGAAACTGCTGGTTGTTGTTCTTGGAGCAGCTGAATCAGGTTAAATGCACTATCTAGAGGGGGGGGGAATATCAAACCTCTTAAGACATTCCTCTATACTGAATCTCAGAATTATATGGCATACAGCTAGCTGTAAGAGAAGTAAGCATAGCGACTTGGGTAATATTTTTTCAAGAAAGGTGATCTGACTGAGTGTGGAAATTATTGAACAATATCATTGATATCACATGCAAGGAAAATACTGCTGAAGATCATTCAAAAATGGCTGAAACAGTCCATACATAGGGAATTTCCAGAAGGTCAAGCAAGACTTAGAAGAGGCTGTGGCACCAGGGATATCATTGCTGATGTCAGATGGATCCTGGCTCAAAGTAAGGAATACCAGAAGAATGCTTTATTGACTATGAAAAGCACTTGACTATGTGGATCATAACAAGGTTTGGCTGACATTGAGAGGAATGGGAATCCCAGAACACTTGATCGTGTTCATGTGGAACCTACACTTAGACCTGGAAGCTGCTGTGAGAATAGAGCAGGGGAGCACGGACGGAATGGTTTGGAATTGAGAAGGCAGTGGGCCAGGGTTCTATTCTCTCTCCACACCTATTCAATCTGTATGCTCAGTGAATTATCCAAGAAGCTGGACTCTATGAGGAGGCATATGGCATCAGGATTGGTGCCTCATTAATAACCTGTGTTAAGCAGATGGAACAACCTTGCTGGCTAAAAGTGAGGAGGACTTGAAGCACTTGTTGCAGAAGATGAAGGTATGCACCCTTTGGAATGGATTGCATCTCAGTGCCAGGAAAATAAAGATTCTTACCACTGGACTGAAAGGCAGCATCATGATGGATAGAGAGGAGACTGAGACTGTCAACAGCTTTATCTTACTTAGATCCACAATTAACACCCTTGGTACCAGCAGTCAGGAAATAGACATATTTCAGTGGGAAAATCTACAGTTAGGGACCTTTCCAAATTATTGATGCCAGCTTGAAGACTAAGGTGACTCAGGTCATAGCCTTTCTGATTGCTTGCCATACTTCTGAGAGCTGGACAATGAATAAAGACCACAGGAAAAGATTTGACACCTTTGAGCTGTGGTGTTGGAGAAAAGCACTGAACATCCCATGGATATTCAAAAGAACAAACAGATATGTCTTGTAGAGGGTACAGACAGAATGCTCTTTGGAGGCAAGAATGATGAGGTTTTGCCTGACATACTTTGGGCTTGTTGTTAGGTGGAGAAGGATATGTTGCTAAGAAGGGTGGAGGGTCAGTGAAAGAAAGGAAGACACTCCACCAGGTGGATTGACGTGATGACTGCCTCAATGGGCTCTGTGTGTCAGGAAGGGTGAGGATGGTGCAGGATAGAACAGGGTTCAAATCTTTTGTTCATAGGGTTGCTATGAGAAGTGCTCAACTTGACAGCACCTAACAAAAACTACTAAGATAAAGTTAAAGATATAGCTTAATCTATATTTGTATCATTAATACAACAAACCACTTTCTCTCCAGAGTAGAGTTGTAAATACAAACAAAAAGACTAGAATTTACAATACATCATAAAATCGAAGGCTATGTTGGTTGCAAGGGCCAATTGTAAAACCTAGTTTTACATTCATTGGCATTTTGTATGATCATTGCTGAAGTTTTAGCAGAATCTGCTATTTTGATGTGCATTGATGTAGTTAGGGCCAACTTTTCAATGTATTCTATGTTAAATAATTAATCTGCCCCTCAGCTTTCATAGAAAACTGGTCAGCCATAGTATTAATGTTGAACAAAAGAACTCTTTGATGAAACCTGTCACTTATCAACAAGATGTCATTTTTCTTCTTTGAGAAGCCATACTTCTAGAGCTGAGTTACAGATTTTCTTTTCAATACTTGCATAAGTTGCAGTACTTTAAAGACATCTCTAATGTCTTAGTCTTCTTAAACACGATCATTTTCTATACTATAAAATCTATACATCTATGTAAAAGCTTTCTTTTTCTTTCTGAATTTTTTGCAAATCATGTTGAATTTTCACGCAATCAATATTTATCTTCTTGACAGTTTTGCTAAGATTTCTTAAGAGTTTTGAGTCATTCTAATATATCTTCTCTTGTCAAGACCCAAAGATAATTAGTAGATTGTCATGTAGAAGAGAAAGAAACTTAAAAGCAAATAATTCTAGACATTATCTTATATGAAGAAGAATGATGCACCATGAACAAAAGAGACTCTGAATTGTGGTGTTAGCTGAGAGGATTGAACATCCGTTGATTGCCAAAGCATGAACACATCTGTTTTTACAGGCAAAGATGGTGAAACTAGGACTAACACACTTAGGATACATCTACAAGAGGAGCCAGTCTTTGGAAAAAGACAAAGGCTGTCTCCTTTTGTATGTGTTTTCTGGTTAAGTTATATCCTACTGTGATCCTCATCAATATTTTGCTTACATGGGATACTAATAATATTGTTTGATAATTTCCACATTCTGTTGAGTATTCTTTCTTGGAAATGGAAGCAAACAAACATGGGACTCCTCCAATCAGTTGGACAGGCAGCTGTCCTTCAAATTTCCTGAGATAGACTGGTGAGAATATCTAGGGTTGCATCTGTGATTTGAAATATTTCAATTGGTATCCAGTCAATTATTGAGGCCTTATTTTTTTGCCAGTGCCTTCAGTGCAGCTTGAATTTCTTCCTTCATTACCATGGCTCCTGATCAAATGGTAATTCCTGAAATATTTCAGTGTTGACCAATTCTTTTTGGTACAGTGACTGTATATTTCCTCTATCTTCTTTTAATATTTCCTGGGTCATTCAAGATTTTGCTCACAGCATCCCTAAATTGATGCCTAGTGGCAAGAAGCTGTGCTGCAAACCCGAAGGCACACTGTTCAATGCCACAAGCTGTTCTGTGGGAAAAGTATGGGCAATCTCCTCCCTTCCCATTAACTCCTCTGAAAACCCACCAGGGGGTCAGCTATGGGTTGGTTCTGACTCTAAGGTTAACAACAACAACATCCCTAAGTTGGAGAAGAGTGCTGAGTATCCCATGAACTACCAAAAGAACGAACAGATATGTCTTAGAGAAGATGCAGGCAGAGTGCTCCTTGGAGACAAAAATGATAAAACATCATCTCACACACTTTGGGCATGTTGCTAGGAATAGTTACTCCTTGGAGAGGGACATCATGATTGGGAAGCAGAAGGATGGCGAAGGAGAGGAAAATCCTCAACCAGGTGGATTGACACCATGACTGCAACAATGGCCTTGAGGATGTCAGAGGTTCTGAGGCTAGTACAGGATAGGACAGATCTGTTGTTAATAAGGTGCTATGAGTTATACTTGACTCAACAACACCTAACAACAGCCACATCTGGTTAAGTAATATGATTATATCATCCTTTAAGAACTTAATTTCTAGAATTTAAACTGTCGTAGTTCAGCACAGCACACAAATTCATTTCTTATGGTTCTGGAAATCAGAAATTAGGAAATCATTTTACTGGGCTAATATCAGTATACTGCCAGGATTACATTCCTTTTACAGGGTTTAGGTGAGAGTTGATTCCCATGACTTTTCCAGCTTCTAGAACAAGCCTGCGTTCCTTGACAGGTGAACTTTTCCTCTATCATCAAAGCCTGTAGTATAGCATTTCCTCTCTTCTGGTGGAAGCTTCTTTGTATCTTCTCTAACACCAATTTTGCTGCCTTTCCTCTTATAAGGATCCTTAGGATTGGATTTGGTTCAACCACAAAATCCAGGATAACCTCCCCTACCTCTTTTGGAATGTAAATTAACGTATTCACAAATTCAGTCCATTTGGACAGGAGAGAAGTCATTATTCTGCCTATTACACCAAAGAAAGTACTGTCACTTTAGTAATTTTGTTTGTTTGTTTGTTTTTTAAAGACCTAATATTACTATAGAGAGCTCTGGTGGCCTAGTGTTATGGAGTTGCTCTGTCAGTCCAAAGGAATGTGGTTTGAAGCCCCTAGCTGCTCCAAGGGAAAAAGATGGACAATCTCTGCCTATGTGATTAAGTGACTCTGAAAACCCACTGGAAGGTTAGTTATGGTAAGTTCTGATTCGATGGTAAACAACAACATTATGACACTTTGACCATGTTATCAGGAGGTGCTAGTTCTTGGAAAAAGCAGACTAGGAAAGGTGGAGGGTCATCGGAACAGAAAAGGATGTAAACAGAGAAAGAAGGAGATGGGCTGACAGAGTGACTGCAGCAGTAGGCTTAAGCAGAAAGAGACTGTGGAAATGGCAGAGGCAAGGCAAAGTTCTTATCTGTTGTTCATAGGGTCACGACGGAGCATAGTCAACTCAACAGTGACCAACAGCAGCAGCAGTAGTAGTATTTCTTATTTACACTTGCACTATCAAGCAAGCTTTTCAAATGCTCACATAACATAGTCAAGGTTGCTATGTCACAATCATGCATAAACTGAAATACAACTAGATTTTGGCCAACTTGGCCTCTGTTTCTCTTTCCAGACTGTTCCATTTCACTGTCCTTTGAGTTTCTGATAAGCTCAGTGAACTTTTATTTTATATCAAGTATAACAGTCAACAAGGAAAAGAGCTAATTACCAATTTCATTTCAGGCCTCAAAAATGATGACATTTTAATATTTTACTTTGCCAAGAAAACAAACAGATATGTCTTGGAGAAGGTGCAGCCAGAGTGCTCCTGGGAGACAAAGATGATGAAGCTTCATCTCACATACTTTGGGCATATTGCTAAGAGAGGGGCAACGTGCTTGGGAAGGTGGAGAGGCAGTGAAGAAGAGGCTAAATGGATTGACAAAGTGACCGTGGTATGAGCTTGAGGATCTTTGAGAGGATGGCACAGGATAGGGCAGGATTCAGATCTGTTGTTCATAAGATCGCTATGGCACCTAATAACAACAACTATGGCTCCACAGTCAACAGTCTTGGCACCAGCAGCCAGGAAATTAAAAGGCGCATTGCCATGGGAGTGTCTGCTGTTAGGGACCTCTCCAAAGTACTGAAGAGCCATGGTGTCTCTCTGGAGACTAAGGTGCGTCTGATACAGGCCATGGTCTTCGCAATCACTTGTTATGCATCAGAGAGTTGGACAATGACCAAGGAGGATAGAAGAATTGATGCCTTTGAGCTGTGGTGCTGGAGAAGAGTATTGAGAATACCATGGACTGCTAGGAAAACAAACAGATTTGTCCTGGAAAGGGTTAAACCGGGTGGCTCCTTGGAGGCAAGGATTCTGAGGCTCCATCTAACATACTTTGGACATGTTGTGAGGAGAGACCAGTCCTTGGAGGAGGACATCATGCTTGGGAGGGTGGAGGGACAGCGCAGGAGGGGAAGGCCCTCTATGAGGTGGATTGATTCAGTGACTGGGATAATCAGGATGGGAGTGTCAGAGACAGTGCGATTGGCACAGGACAGAGCAGAGTTTAGGGCTATTGTACATAGGGTCGCTATGAGTTGCAAGCGACTCGACGGCACATAACAACAACAACAACATGCTTACATGGCTGTTTTGTATTTAACTCTTTTCTTAATTTACCTTAGGAGGCTGTGAAACTTGAGAAGGCAATACTAATTGATGTTATAAGAAAATTTGTGTTTTATGGATTGTCCAGTGAGGCTTCTCATATCATTACCACTGGTTCCAATTGAATGCAAAGCATCCTTGTTCTCCCTCCCCCCCCCCAATAAAAATACTCAAAGGTGGTATGTGGGTGAGCAAACTTTCTTTTCATTTGGAGTAAGTAAAAAGAAAAAAGACAGTAGTGTCTTTGGTGGGAGTTGGGAGTAGGAGGGGGATGAGGGGGAGAAGGTGGGAGGGGAGGGTTGGGGGGATAATTAGGGAACCAACTATCTCAGAAAGGAAGGTTTGTGGGAACATTTAAGGTTAAGCACTTGGAAAAGGCTCATGTTTGTTTAGTATTTGTCAGAGAAAAGGGATTTCTTGGGGGGGGGGAAGAAAATGTTATGTAAATCAGGAGACAGGCACAGGAAACTAATTTGCATGATGAAATCTGTATGATTAAGTGTCCATCACAGCATTGTCATTACGAGGCATGTGTTGGAGGTTTTTTGGGGTTTTTTCCCCTCATGAATCTGAGCTTAGCCCCCTATTCTTGTTGAGAAATTTGCTCGTGCCTCTTTGAGAAGGTCTTCCAGTGGTCACTCCTGTTGCTTCCGTGCATACATAGCACCTAAAGGTCCTGTAGATAAAACAGGAATCTTTAGAAAAGGAATGTTATCAGGAAGGACGACGACTATGGGAATATTAGGTGAACGCTGCAGTTGCTTACCTAGGGCATGCTTGGGTCTTATTATAAACAACCTGTGGCTGGCCTCCTTGACCGGAACCTGGCTTGTCTCAAAGTGATTTCAAAACATTCAGCAATAGAAATATAATGATCCCCAAGATGAAAGGTTATTGGCAGCTTAGGAGAAAAAGAGTTTAATTTGGTATCAAGAACAAATGCTACATTAAACAAACAAACAAAACCATCTTCAGATAAGAAGTTCAAGATCACAACAGAAGTTTACATCTCTGCCTTTGGTTAGCCTTTTCCTCCCAGTCACAAACATCACACACTTTCTTCAAGGTCCACCTCAAAGCTGTTACTATATACCCTGGAATTGGCTGAAACTAATAGCTATCACGAGTAGAACTACCCCATAGGGTTTTTCAGGCTATCAATTGGTGTTCTGATAGCAAAGTAGTTAAATTTTGATCTAACTGAAAGGTTAGCAGTTCAATCCCATCACCCACTCTGTGAGAGAAAGATGTGACAGATTGAGAAACATCATGGTGTATATCTACTGTGTCTTTCCAGTTGTTGGGGGATTGTGTTTAATCTTTACAGATACAAAAGGCCAAGTCTTTTCTCAGCTAAACCATTGCACCACCAATGCTCAAACCTGGCTTTCTCCCAAAGGTTTTCCCTCAATCTTAACTCCACCATAATTAACATTCAGTTTTCTATTCCTCCAAATTAAGGACTTATATGTATTTATCTTCCTTTTTCTTATGTTCTTAAGCAGTTTGTTGGCTCTTATATTTTTTTTTGTCTCTTAAACTCAAATGTAAACTGCTAATTCTCCCGTATCCCCCATAGAGTAACAAGCACTCTGCTATACACTTAATAAATGCTTGCAAATGACAAAATGAATTCTTTGCTTTGGTTAAAGAGGACTTCAGCGCTGAAATGAGCCCCTGTGTTTGTGTGTAGGTTTTAATGGTTCATTTTGTTGTCAGACTTCCTCTGGTTATGAATGCTGTGGCAGCACCAACAGTGCAAACGGAAGGTTTTATTGGAAAACATTTGGAGGATTAGAAAAATCTTCAGAGCTTTGGAAGTACTGTGTTTTGTGTTCAGACTTCTATTTCATTCTGTCTCAAGACCAGAATAAGCAGAGGAGAAAGATGGGAAGATCCGCAGGGTTCCATAAGTAAAGCCAGCCTCCTCCCAAATACCCTCAAGAAGTAAGTGGGAGGAAGGAAGGAGCTTAAACATTAGAGAATTTCTCATTCGGTTGTTATTGCTCCTCAGGCTGTAACTTTGCATATGAGTTCTTAACCCTGCAACATATATTATTGAATGCATAATATATTAATTTCAAATTGTTCTCTTTCCTCTTTTATTCTAAAATTAATAATAATAACAACAACAACAACACATGGTTCAAAATTGGGAAGGATATATGCCAGGGCTGTATTTTGTCTCCAATATCTTTTCAATCTTTATACAGAACAATTTATCCGGGAGGCTGGGCTCTATGAGGAGAAATGTGGCAGCAGGATTGGAGGAAGAATCATCACCAATCTGCATTATGCAGATGACACAACCCTGCTTGCTGAAACTGAGGAAGATCTGAAACATTTGCTGTGGAAGGTCCAGGACTGCAGTCTTCAGTATGGATGGAGGCTCAATAGCAAGAAAACCAAGATTCTCACCACTGGGCAGCATCATAATGGATGAAGAGATTGAGATTGTTCATGGTTTTGGTTTGCTTGGCTCCACTGTCAACACTCTTGGCACTAGCAGCCAGGAAATAAAACGTATTGTGATGGGAAAATCTGTGGTTAGAGACCGCTCTAAAGTGCTAAAGTGCGAGGATGTCAGTCTGGAGCCTAAGATGCGCCTGATACATCCCATGGCCTTTGCAATCACTTGCCATGCATCTGGAGAGCTGGACAATGACTAGGGACGATAAAGGGAGAACTGATGCCTTTGAGCTGTAGTGTTGGAGAAGAGTATTGAATATACCATGGACCGCTAAGAAAATAAACAAGTTTGTCTTGCATAGGGTGAAGCCGGCCTGCTCCTTAGAGGCAAGGATTCTGAAGCTTCGTCTGACATACGTTGGACATGTTACAAGGAGGGACCACTCCGGAGGGGAACAGCAGGCTTGGGAGGGACAGTGCAGGAGAGGAAGACCCTCAATGAGGTGGATTGATTTAGTGCCTGAACGGAAGTAGGTGTGTCGGAGATGGCGAGGTTGGCACAGGATAGAGCAGGGTTTAGGGCTGTTGTACATAGATAGGGTCACTATGAGTCAGAGGCGACTCGACGCCACATAACAACTACAACAACAAAATACTTGCGGTCAATGTGCCCATGTAGATCAAAAGAATTTAAAAAGTATTCAACAGGAGGGAGCTCTGGTGGCCTAGTGGTAAGAATCTGCACTGCGATCCAGAGGGCACTCAGTTTGAACCCACCAGCTTCTCCACGGGAGAAGCATTAGCAATCTCCTCCCCTGCCATTAACTGTACTTGATGGTACACAACACCAGTGCGCTTTACGGCCCAAAGTTAAGAAGCCGCACTGCAATCCTGAAGGCACTTGCTTCGAAGCCACCAGCTACTCGGCTGGAGAAAGATGGGCAGTTAATCGATTAACTGCCTCTGAAAACCTATAGCATGGTCAGCTAAGGGCCAGAGCTGACTTGACGGTATATAACAAGTGCAATTTACACTTTCTTGTCCTATAGGGGCCATGAAAACCAAAATACACTTATAATTTTAATTTTTTGGCATTGAAATTATTCTACTATAATGGGTGAATATGCTTCCTTTTAGTGTCCAGGGAAGGTAATTTATCAAATAAATATTAGTAGGGTATGAAGGCCAACAATTTGTCCCTCAGAGTTCTATTAACATCATTGGAATAGGTTTTTTTTGAAAATGGGTAGAGGATTCTTACATCAGACTATACCAGCTCTGGAACTGATTGTCACAGTCCCATCTCTCTACCTCAATCCAATTCACACTTTTATGATTGGCTTCCTTTTTGACCCATGCTTGTTAATTATATCCAGCTGTAGGCAAATTGCTGTTCCAAATTGGCAACTCTGAGCTTCAAGCTGCTCACATTTTTCTCCTCTTCCCTTGACAAAAAAAGGAATATTTTGGAATATTGCATTTTCTTGAATACTATATTTTTAAATGAATCTCCACTTACAGACATTTTCAAGGGTCCAGGGGATTCACAAAATAGCTTCATTTTTCATTTAGTGAATGCCCTTCTTTTTGATCCCAAATTACCTTAAACATGCAGAGAAGGAAATTTCTCAAGTTATTTGGACATACAGCCATTATTCCCATACTACTTGATCTTGGATGTGCTTGTGTCTGGTTCTACGTCTTCACTGGCCAGACCACAGAGCTTTCCTAGCTTGCAATAGACATTTGCTCTACAAAGTCTTAAACACCTATCCAATCAGAATCTAGATGTCAGGCTTTTGTTTTGTTTTGGTTTTTTCCCCAGCAAATGCCTGTTGCCTTTATTTGAATGTTTACTTTTTTTAACTTTGCCCTTGGGTTGATTTTAAACTTGAACCAAGCTGGTGGCACTGCTGAGGCTTGACTTGAAGCATGGCTTGACTGTCTTGGGTGTGTGCTCACCTTCCCATCTCCCCATCTGCCCCTCTGTGCCCAGGTGAGCGTGTGGGCAGCTGCAGGGGCTGTGCTCCCTCAGGGCGGAAGGACACTGGGGTGGGGGGTATCTAGCTAATTCCCTGTCCTATCTTACAGATTTGTCCATTGTAGCAACTCCCCAGGAGAATGTGGGAGTCCTTGGGCTTGTACTCCACAGTGACGAATGGGGAAGACTGCTTCAGGGCCATTTCAGGCTTTTTGGGGTTTTCCATGTCCCAGATGTATGACTCAAAGCTCATGCCCATAGGTGCCCTCTGAAAATTCAAGCAGGAGTATGCCATGGCCAACTTGCAATTGCCGTCAGGGTGCCAGAAAAGGTGTGTGGTTGTCCGTTTAATATCCTGGGGATCCCGAGCCCAGTTGCACGATGGCGTTGATGTAGTTCTCATCTTTCTCCATCCACTTCCTTCTGGAAGTGGATCGTCTTCATAGATGACAGGTTTTAAGAGTTCAACAGGCACTTTCTTTCCCTTGGAACTCCTGGTCTATTCAAAGGTTTATTGTCAGAAATTCCTTGTTCCTTCCTTCCCTAGAGATTCTCATTCATATACAACTTGTCATGCCACCCATCAGTCTCCAAAGTAAGTCCCCAGCAACTTGATTTCTCCTGTTTCTGCAACATGTTTAAAGCAGATAGGATCTAAAGCCAGCAGTCTGAGATCCTGCCTGCTGGCAGGTGATGTAGAGCCACTGAACTCCCCATTTATCTCCCTTTGGAGATTTGACCTACAGATTTGGAGCTTGCCAGCCTCCACAAGCATGTGACTTAATTCACTTAATTTAATTCACTTCCTTGAATTAGATCTCTGGGAGAGGGATCGAGGTGTGTGAGTGTATGTGTGGTATGTCAGCTCCATTGATTTTTCTTCTCTAGAGAAGTCAGATCACAGGCTTGTTGTCTAGTAATATGATCTGCTTTTGCCTAGTAACTGCTCAAGTTAGATACAAAGAGTGAATGTAGGAAGTTAGACTCTATAGCCCACCTTCACTTTCTGTTGATTAGAAGGAAGTCACGTGTTCCCTATACTCCCAAAATGAAAGAGTTTCAATTCTGTATGAGGGGACAGTAGGAAACAGATGCCAATGAAGATGTTGAAGTGGGGTATGCATGAGTGTCTCATAGCTGAAACAACTTTGAGCATGTTCTCATAGCTCTTTCTGAAATTTATCTCCAGTTAACACATTCTTCAATGCCCTACTAAAAACCTGTTGCCATCAAGTTGATTTCAACTCATAATGATCCTGCAAGACAGAGTAGAAAATCCTGCATCATTTCTAAGGTTGTAAATCTTTTATGGAAGCTGACTACCTCATCTTTGTCCTGCAGCATGGTGGGTTCAAATCCAGGCCATTTCAGTTAGCAATAAAACAGTTAACACCTGCACCTCATTCTCCACCCACTTTACTCAGCAACCTGCCAATTCCTTTCTGTTTATTGCACCTTGTGCTTTTACTTGTGCCCTGTGTGGTTGGCATGTTTGGGCCTTTGCTTTGGACAACCGCAGCTCCTGTTTTGTTGATGTTCTAATCACAGGTTAACCTTGCTTGTTGGATAATCCTTCCCTGGTTCTTGTGGAAGTAGATTGGAATTATGTGGATGAGGCTGCCTTAGAAAATGGAAATGTCTTATATAAGCAATTACTTTTTTGTTCGAACTGAGAATATTAACTGATCGCTTAGAAATGCCTGTCGGGTGAATAGTCATGATCTGAATTGGGTAAATCAAATCTTGCTTCTTCTAAAACAAGGGAAGGAAAAGAAACAACATTTACTCAGCAACTCTTAGCATGTAGACCATTTCATATCCACATTGTTCTTAGGTGCCTCTGAGTTGGGTCTGTTGGCCTTATGTACAATAGAGCAAAACCCTGCTCAGTTTTGTGACATTTTCATAATCAATACTATGTTTGAGCCAATCATTGCACATTGTATCCACCCACCCATAGTGTGTTGTCCAGATTTCTTGCATAGAATGAGTCTTTCCTGCATGCATTTGATGGAACATCTGAATTGGTATTCCATCAATTCCTGGATCTTTATTTTTTTGCAAATGGCTTTTATTGCAACTTGGGCTTCTTCCTTCAATATTGTCAGTTCGTGATGATATGCCACATCCTAAAATGGATGAACATCATTTATTTTTTTGGTGCATTGACTGTGTGCTTCTTCCTTTGATGCTTCATGTGTCACTTAATATTTTGAGCATAGAATTTTTCAATACTATGTGAATTGTTTTCTTTAGTTCTGTCAGTTTGAGAAACACAAGAATATCCTTCCCTTTTAGTTTTCTAACTTCAGGTCTTCAGATATGTCCTAATAACATTTCATTTTGTCTTTTCAAAACACCCTTGACATCTTCAGTTCCTCTCTTCATTGTTTCTTCGGGTCACTTTAGCTACTGTATACTCTATACTAAGTTTCAGATTCTCTTCTGACATCTACTTCTGTCTGTTCTTTCTTTGGCTTTTATGGACTTGTTTTCATTTTCTTCAGCTTCCACTTGAACTTGCAGAGGAGCAAGTGAAGAATTGTTCAGCTGTCGGTACTTGGCCTTGTGAAACATCCACGTTCACTATTTCCACAGATGTAGACAATTTGATTACTGTGCATTTTATCTGGTAAGAAGTGCATGTATTTCAACAGCATCACATTAATTCTTACTCAGAGTGACTTTATATATAGGACAGAGCAGAACTGCCCTATGGGCTTTCCAAGCTGTAAATCCTTACAGAAGCAAACTGCCCTATCTTTTAGACAGAGAAAGAGGCAGATGAGTTCAAACCACCTATCTTTTGTCTGGTGGCCACGTTCTTTAACCACTGCACCACCAGGCCACCTTTGTGTGTGTACCAGCCTATTTTCATTGTGTCAGTTCTGACTCCCAGAACTGTCTTGTCTGTTGGATTCCCAAGGTGGTAAATTATAAGGGCAGGGATTTCCTCCTTCTTTTCCAAAGGAGCAGCTGGTGGTTTCCAACTGCCACCCTTTTGTTGTGAAGCCCAATCCTTAACCTCTTAAGTTGAGTAAGTTTAGACTCATTTGATTCTTCCTTGAGTTTTATGAGGCTTCATAAAGGGAAAAGCCTACCAGTCTTTCTTCCTCAGAGACACAGGTTAACAGGGTAACTCGGCACAGACTCTATCAGCAGAGCTCGCTTTGCCTGTATATTTCTCATTGTCTTCAAGTCAGAACTGACTTACAGATGACTCTCCGGTGGTTTTCGTGCCATATCTGCAGGAGAGGAGATTTCTCCTTACTGCCTTTCAGAGCTGCTGGTGGATTTGAATTGACAGGGATGGACTTCCTTTGACATTAACAGCACACCTGCACCACCAGAGCTTTGGTTACGTGTATGGACCCTGTTTAGTCTACTAGTGTTGTTGAAAAAGATGTTTACAATGAATAAGTTGTTGCTCTTGTAAAAATTAAGCAGTATTTGTCCTGGAAAGGGTTAAACCCTTCCTTGGAGGCAAGGATTCTGAGGCTCCGTCTAACATTCTTTGGACATGTTGTGAGGAGAGACCGGTCCTTAGAGAGGGACATCATGCTTGGGAGGGTGGAGGGACAGCGCAGGAGAGGAAGGCCCTCTATGAGGTGGATTGATTCAGTGACTGGGGTAATTGGGATGGGAGTGTCAGAGACAGTGCGATTGGCACAGGACAGAACAGAATTTAGGGCTGTTGTACATAGGGTCGCTATGAGTCGCAGGCGACTCGACGGCACATAACAACAACAACAACATCCATTTTCTATTACAAAGATTATATTTCCCAACCATCAACCTTAGTTTTGTTTCCAACTTTCACATTCTAATTATGAGGAGTTATCAATGCATGTTGAATGCATTTTGATAAATTTTAGACTACAGAACTTGGCTAAAAAGTTTGATTTCTTCATCTTTGGCTTCAATGGTTGGTGCATCAATTTGAATAATGTAATAGTCATATCAACTAGTTTTCCTTATATGTGTATGGATATTATCCTATCATTGACAGCACTGCTCTTCAGGATAGATATTATGTTTGCTTTTATCATGTATACAATTCTATTCCTCCTCAATTTGTCATTTCCAGCATAGTAGACCATGTAATTGTCCAATTTAAAATGGCCAATACCAGTTCACTTCAGCTCACTAATGCCTGGATATCGGTCTTTATGTGTTCCATTTCACTTTAGACGACTTTCAGTTTTTCTTTTTTTTTTTTCAAATGGCCAGAGTAGTTAATCAGCATTTTTAATGTTTTAAATTGTTGAACATGACTTTCAGTTTTTCTTGATTCTAACTTCATACATCCTCCATTCTGATTAATGGATGTTTGTAGCTCTTTCAATTTCATTTTGAGTTGTGAAATAGCATTAAATGAAGCACCTAAATGGTTTATTCTATCTACCAGGTCATCTATTAAGTCATCAGGTTTAATTCTACACAGAGGAGGCAGCTGTTTATCAGTCCCATTTTTAGTGTCTTGCAATGCGAGGAGCTCTTTCTCGCACTGTGTGAGACAATGTTACACTGTTTTCATAAGATTTGTTCTATCCAATTTTTTTCAGAAGTAGATGACTGAGTCCTTTCCTATCTTAGGCTGTCTTAGACTGGTAGCTCTGCTGAAACCTGTTCACTCCAGATGGTCCTGCTTACATTTGAAGTACTCATGGCATTTCCAACATTGAAACACATGACATAGTACAACTTCCAACCTTTAAACAGCACGCAAACCATCACCGTATGACAAATTGACAGACCAGCACTGGTTCATATTAAAATGACTTGTCACGGCACAGGGAGCTCTGGTAGCATAGCCTATAGGGAGCTGTGCTGTCAACCCGAAGGTAGCACCTCTCTGGGGGTTCAAATCCACTGGTAGCTCAAAGGAGAAAGAGGAACAATCTCCTCTCACAACAAGCCTGTTATTTACAGACTTGGAAACAAGTTGGAGAGTCAGCAGTGAGCCGATTCCCACTCGAAGGAAATGAGATTGAGTTTTATCCCTGCACACATTAACGCTGTGAGAGGAGGTGACATGAAAATGACCCAAGGGTCTGCCTGGTCACTAGTGCTGCAGGGCAAGGACTCCCAGGCAGGGAGTGACAAGGCTTTGTATCATGACCTAGTCCCTAGGGCTGCAGGAGGAAGGACTACCAAGCATGCAGTGACAAGGCTTTGTGTCACATGACACTGTAATCTCTGCTCACTTCCTCTCACTCACCAGGTGGAAGGAAGGGCCTTTGCCTGCCTTGACTAACTGCGGGGGTGAGAGGGTGGCGGGGGAAGGCCTCTAGGGAAAGGGATGTAGTCAAGGATCATGGAGTAACTTCAGAGTCTGGGCTTGCAAGAGAGGGTCAGGCCATTTAGTCCACTAGTTAACACCAACTCTAGTGATTCCACTGTGTATCTATAACTACAACTAAATTTATATTAGATTTAACTCAGAGTGAACTCTAAAGAAGGAGATATTAACTTCATTTTTACATAAAGAAAATTCAGAAAAATATATATTAAATGATTTTACAGGTTGTACTTCCAAATCTATCTCTTGAAACCTATCCTTTTTTTGAGGGATGCTTTATTAAAGAGTTTTATGATCCAAAACTTTTAAAAACCTTTGCATTTTCTTATCTTTTCCAATACAGCACCATATTGGTAAGCATGGCCTAAAGGGAAGAAACCTGTTTAACTGCGCTTACTCTAGAGTTCTCCAGAGTTATTAAATCTTGAGATTCTATTTTACAATTCCATTTTTAAAAAAATTTTAAAAAACCACCAAAATCTGTTATGACAGGGTTCTACAGAAAACATTTTCCAAATGATGATCCAAGTTCATAATTGGTATAAGTGGTAAATTTGCAACCAGGATACAAACCTGTTCTCTTTTAAAAGATATAGGGGGGGGAAGATATGAAATCATACATCGCAATCAACAGGAAAATATAAAAAAAACTCATAAAATTTTATTATCCTACTTTCACTGAAATTGCATTTTAATAATTTTTTGCCATTTTTTTCTTGACTGCATTTATAGGTTGTTGTTGTTATGTGCCATCGAGTCGTTTGCGACTCATAGCGACCCTATGCACAACAGCCCTAAACCCTGCTCTATCCTGCGCCAACCGCACCGCCTCTGACACACCCATCCCGATTACCCCAGTCACCGAATCAATCCATCTCATAGAGGGTCTTCCCCTCCTGCGCTGTCCCTCCACCCTCCCAAGCATGATGTCCCTCTCCAAGGACCCGTCCCTCCTGGCAACATGTCCAAAGTATGTCAGACGAAGCCCCAGAATCCTTGCCTCCAAGGAGCAGCTTGGTTTAATCCTCTCCAAGATGAATCTGTTTGTTTTCCTGGCAGTCCATGGTACATTCAGTACCCTTCTCCAGCACCACAGCTCAAAAGCATCAACTCTCCTTCTGTCCTGCCTAGTCATTGTCCAACTCTCTGAATTCTAGTTGAAAAGTTGGCTGTTCAGACTTACAGTTGCCTCAGAAGAAAGGCCTGGCAACTTGCTTCTGAAAGGGCACAGCTTTGAAAACTCTAGAGGAGCAAGCAGTTCTACTCTGCACACAAGTGATCACCAAGAAATGGAAAACCCACCCAACAGTTATTAAAAATAAGACCAGCAGTAACTGTAGTCCATGCACCTTTGCTTCTAAAGTACTTTTTTTTTTTTAAAGTTTAGATTTTATCTCAATATTTTCACATTAACACTAACTCTTGTTTTATAATCCTCATATCTATTGTTGTTGTTAGGTGCCCACCAGTACAACCAATAGCAAGACTATGAAGACCAGGTCTGAAATTCTGTCCTAGCTTTGCCCTCCTCACACTTCCTGACACATCTGAACCAATTGCATCAGTCCCTGTGTCAATCCATCTGTTTGAGGCTCTTCTCTTTCACTCCCTCTCCCCCTTTCCAAGCATAATGTCCTCCTAGGAATAGCCTCTCCTAGTAACATGCCTCATTTCTATTAGTCGGGAAGTAGTCTATCCAGATGATATCCTTTGTTCAACATTTCTATTACTTCCAAGTTTACATTTTGTAGTTACTTATGTACATAAAACTTTTTTTTCCTCTTCAATTTTATTAAGCTACATTATGCTGTTGTTAGCAATCAAGTCAGAGCTGACCCATAGCTGACCTTCCAGAGGGTTATCAGAGGCAGTACATTATTGCACATGAAGTTGCTCATCTTTCTCCCCTAGAGTACCTGGTGGACTCGAACCATAAACCTTTGGGTTAGCAGTGCAATTCCTTATCACTAGTACTCCATTGCATAAATAATACTAGATCAAAAGCATAGTCATTTTAGTGCCTTATAGTATATGGTATGCAACTTTTCTGGCAGCTATTCACAATTCTCTTTTATTAATTGACAGATTGGTTTGTGGATTTATTTTTCGTTCTTTCAAATCAACAAAGCTACAATTCCTTCGATTAGCCAAGTATTTAGCTAGGGACTTCACAATTCACCCTGGCCATCATTAGTTATTGTTCCAGTGACGAAAGGACTGATTTATACGTTTTATTGCATTATTTTGTTTGGTTTGGTTTTTAATGAAAGAGAACCTTTGCTGTTCTGGGCAATCCACTTTTGAGAATTTTGTTCTTTACTCTGTTGTCCCTCCCCTCCATCCATTCCCTGGATTTCCACTGTGCCTCTGCCACTTCTCATCAGGCTATGTGTCCTCATGTTGTTTGCTCATTTTTCAGATTGCAAAATGTGACATCAGTGTGACCTGGTTGTTGTCCACACTCAATGAGACATTGTTTTTCTTGACAGCATCTAGTGTGTTTTAAACCCTCTTTAAAGGCCCCCTGGTGGTGTAGGGGTTGGGTTCTTAAATAAAGGTTGGTGATTTGAACTCTTCAGCTCTTGGGGTTACCATGAGTCAAAACCGACTTGATGGCCATCGTAATAACATTCCCTGCTGTGATTACTACTTCCGTGATAGAAAAATGAGTGGGATTTTCTATCAGTTGGCCTCCTGACTGAGCATGTTCTGGTCTGTGTGCACTTTTGCCCTTGTTATGTGCCACTGAGTCGCCTGTGACTCATAGTGACCCTATGAATAGCAGGTCTGAACCTTGTCCTATCCTGGGTCAGCCTTACTAGCTCCAAAGCACAAGAGCCCATGGCAGGCCTATTGTTTAAAAGGCTTTTTTCTTGGTGTTTAAACAAACACATGGAAGTCATGTTTTTCCTTTATCTTCCTTACATAAATAGAAGAATTATTCAACTAGTAGATGGCTAGCAGGCTTTGTTTTTCTGAGGCAAATTACTCCTGAATTTTAAAAGTCCTTCAAAAGGAAAATAGGTGTCCTTCAGGGTATTTTTGTGATTTATTTCTCCACCCCACACCCCCATCTGAGATCTAGTCATGATATTCACAGAAATAGGAATGGTGGTGATAATGTACTAAGAGCTATAGGCAAAAAAAAATTTAAAATTCTATATTCCATCTCAAGAAAAGATGAACTTAAGTCTGCTGAACTGAATTGGTAAGTGTTGGACTTAAGTCAGCGTGCTAATGAGGCAGCTATAAGAATCCAAATGCTATTTAATCAAGCTGTTATTAAATTTTTTAAAAGAAGTCTTCTTTTAATTTCAAACACAAGCAAACATGAATATATATTTATTTCCAGGCTGTGTCATAAATTTGGCCCTTAGTCTCAGTCTCTATCTCTCTCTCTCTCACACCCCCACGCCCCCACACACCACACACACACACACACACACACACACACACACACACACACGACTTGAATAAAGGAGCAGCATGTGGTTTGAGAAACCGGATCAGTTACATTAGATGGAGTTGCACATTGGCTTGATTCACAAAAGCCAAAGCTGAGTGACAGATGCCAATCACAAGAATCTATTGTTCTGGGAATTGTACACAGGAGATGAGCATTCTGAATAAAAATTATAATATTTACTCAGCTGTGACCACACTTTTCAAACTTGATATTTTATAAAATGAACATCGTATGTACTGTAAAGTCTTAACCAGAGATGCAAGTGAGAGTGGCATATGTTGAAGAAATAATATACTTGAAATAGCAAACTGTCAGAAGCAAACCCAATTCATCGTGACCTCACAGGCAGGGCACAACTCTTCCGTAAGGTTTCCAAGGTTGCACATCTTTTCTGAAGCTGACTGCCACGTTTTCCTGTCCTGGAGTGGCTGATGGGTTCCAACTGTTGACCTTTTAGCAGCTAAACACTTAACTACTGCGCCACTAGTACTTTATTACAATCAGGCATTACCCCCCCCCCCTTTCTGAACAAATCATTCGTCACTATTTTCACAGTCGCTCTAAACTTCTGTTATATTTCCTAAATAGCTATTAGATATTTAATGAACAATCTTTTCTTCACCAGGCTCATACGAAAGGGAACATTGTAACCCTGATACAGAATTTAGGTAAGATTAAGTAGAAAAAGGCCCGGAGGTTTCAAAACCAGAAAAAACAGAGATTCAGAGAGTAAATGAAAATATTTGGCAAATGGCAAAATAAACCAGGAGACACGCCAGCTGTTCACACTGGAAAGTTACTGAACGTTTATTTTCTATTCAAGTTCTATTTATTATACGCCAAGGAACAGTAAGTTTTCAATGGGGATGAGGCGTCGTATGCGTAATTACATAAACAGGGAATGGCAAGTTTTCAATGAGGGTGGTGTGTTTTAGGGCGCTTCTCCGTTCCCCCTGCTTCCTACCGGCCACTGCTCCGGCGGGATCCCCACTGCGGGGAAGCAGCCCCAGCACGCCACTCCACGGTCTGCGGGGCTTCGGCGCTCGTCCTCGCGGTCCAGCAAACTCTCCAGCCCGGGCGAGCGGAGCACAGCGCGCGGCTGCGGCTCCGGCTCCGGAGCAGCTTTTTCCCGCTCGGGTCCCCGGGTGGCAGCCGAGCGCGGGCCGAGCTGCGAACAAAGGCGACGCGGAGCGCGGGGCGCGCGGCCGGGCTGGCGCGAGTCTCTCCGGCAGGAGGCGGCGGCGGCGCTGCGCCCGAGCCCGCATTCCAGAGAAGAGACCGGAGCCCGCGGGGCTACGTCACCCCCGACTCCGCCCCCGTCCCTCCCCAAGCAAAGTAACTCTTGACTAACAGGAGCAGCCTCCTCCGAGCATGGAGACCTGCCGCCGCGGCCGGCCGCCGACGCGGGCGACGCTTGCGCCCCAGAGGTAGTTTGGCGCCCACCAAGAGGGAAAAAAGTATCGGCGGGTGGCCGTCGACCACCCCACGTTCAGCCCGCCAGCTCCGGCCGCACCCCCGTCGTGGATTTCGCCGCGATCCCCTTGCCAGCTCTTTGCAAAGCTGCTTGAAACTTCTCCCAAACTCGACATGGATACGGCGGCGGCGCTGCCTGCTTTTGTGGCGCTCCTGCTGGTCTCCCCGTGGCCTCTCCTGGGGTCTGCCCAAGGCCAGTTCTCCGCAGGTGAGTGGCCCCAGGGCCTCTGCCGCCCGGGACTCGGGGTTTGCCAGGGGCGGACCGGGCTCCCCGCCAGGCCGGGGCTGGTTATTTGGAGAGAGCTTTCCTGGTGTTGGGGTGTTCTCGATAGGGAGGTCCCAGAGTTTGCGTCAGGTGGGATCGGGACCCAGCGTCCGCCACTTGGCGCAGGTAACTTTCATCTTTGAGACCTATTGTTCCCGCGCGCGGCCGGCTCGGGGCGCGGGCTGGCAAGGCTGGGCGACAGCGTGTGGCGACCTGGCTTTGCTCGGGCATTTGGCAGGCTCGGCGTCCGGCGCAGCGTGCACGGGTTAGTCGCCGGGAAAAGAAGGAAAAGTAGTTACCACTCTGGAGACGGCTACTTTGTTGCTAGTGGTGCAGGCTTGCTACTATTTGCTACTAAGTGTTTGCAAAAGCAAAAAAGAAAAGAAATATTCCCGGGAAGCCATTGTAGAAACGTGGAGACCAGAGCTCGGCGCTGTCTGCCAGGTGTTTTTTGTCCCGGGAATCACCTCCCCCGACTATTGTCCCAACACTTCCCTGCCCTACCCTCCCTCCCTCTTCTCTCATTGTTGGGTCGCTCCCGGACATGCCCTGCCCGGGAGTTAGGGCTTTGCATGGAACGTGTTGTGAGTATGTGCTGGTGGAGTCTGTTGTGAAACAGGATTGGGGGGAAGCACGCCAAGTAGTCCTGGGCTGCGAGGTCCGGGAGCCCCACGGGGTGATCCCGACCCGGAGTGAACGTCAAGGTGGCGCAGAGACTTCCCGAGCCAGCCTGGGTGATCAGAGTTGCAAAGGACCGCTGTCTTCCCTAAAGAAGGGATTCGGTGCCGTCTCTGACTTTAGCCCCAAGCCGTTCAAGTCGGGGAGCACTGGCGCTCTCTGCTTCCTTCCAGTCTTGTTCTCCTTCCTCTGCGCTGTTGCTTCTCTCTCTCTCACCCTCCTCTGGGGGTTCTGAAGTTTCACCAGGTGGACGCTGGGGAGCAGACTCCCGGGCACTTGTGTGTCTCGCGCCGGCCCTGACAACTTTTCTGGCCAACTCAGCCAGCTCAGATAGGCTGCCCAGCGCATCTGCTGCCTGGGGTCGTGGTGCAGATGGAGACGCAGAGGTGGGCCAAGGGGTGATGTAGAAGATGGGGAAGCGGCAGCCACGCTCCTGGCTGGGGACGCGGGGGAAAAACCAACTCACTCTGTCCTTGTCCGTTGCTCTTGTTGTGATGGCTGTTCTGTTTCCTGCAAATAAACTCCCTTTGTTGTTTTCCGGAGTGATCGTTTCTTTCCCTTCCGTCCGTCCGTCCTGTCTAGCCCCGGTAGAACTCTATAAAAGGAGTTGGCCAACAGATTCAGGTGACGGCATGTGCAGTGCACTCAGGCAGAGATTATGAAATAACAGCGTGTGTGGGAGAAGCCTGGTACGTAGGCGATGTATGCAGAAGGCAACGGCTGTATGCGATGAATGATCCGAAGGCTTGATTTCCTTCTCTCCGGAGAAAGCGTTACTACATGCGTCTCTGGCATGTAATAATGCCCGTTAGTATTGGAGCCGTGCTTGATGTAAGTCATTACATGCAGGCAAGTTGGACTGAGTATTGATTTCTACACAGGATTTGTCACTGCACGGAAAGCCCGCGCTTGAAAAGGCATGCAGTTTGTTAATTGAAAGTTTGAAGCCTGCTGCTAGTTGCACGATTAAACTCACATGGATCCAAGAGTTGCAACTATTAATGTTTCAACAGTTGATACATTTTCAGCAGTGGAGAAACTTTGCTTTTAAAATGTTACTCTTTACTGAAGGAGGGGAGTACTCCATTTCCTCCAGCAGATTGTGCAGATGAGCTGCTGTGATCCTTGGAGCTCACATATCTCAAATGAGCAATTGTCTGCTTAGACATCTAGTGCTGAGGGACTTAACTAAAAAGGCCTGACTTCACTGACAAAAGCATACATAACATTTGACTTTGTGTCATATTTAATATATATTTTAAGTAGATACAACCCTAATAAATTCCACTCTCACTGGACTGTATCCCAAATTTTGCCAGTCAGAATGTACAATGGATACCCTTATCTTCAGAGCTGAAAGTCATATTGGGGGTCAGTTTTTCTCCATAAATTGTTTTGTAATCCCCCCCCCTTGGCTGTAATAAATAATTCAATGCTCTACTGTATCAAATCTGATGGCAAGCAGATCTGTTGCAGTGACATTGATTCAAAGATTCAAAGTGTATTCTTTCTCTCTGTTTATCTTTTATGCCACTTCAAACATACTTTTATTTCTGTTGAGCAATTCATGTACAGACATTTTCAAAGTCCAAAATAAGCACATGTACAGAATTTTTAAAATATTTTAAGTTTGTCTTCTCAAGTTCACCCAGTAAGGCCGCTTAAGCCACTTTCACATATTATCTTATGGTTCCTAAACAATGTATTTCACAAAAAAAAATTTGAAAAGCCTGAGAATTATTGGGCATTTGATACATCAGATATGTATCTGCTCTATGTTGTTTAAACAGAACACTTAAGGGTGTTTGTGTATCTCATTATGACTTCCCCCCCTTAGCTTTTGGTGTTAAAGTGAAGTGTCTGGATTTGGATGAGTGATGAAAGTTGCCACATATACTGTGACTTAGACTCTCAGTTTTCTCATCTGTAAAATGGGAGTAATAATAGCTTACCTGACCTCTTTGCACATGGTTGTTAGATCAAATGAAGTAACAGGCCTTGTAAATTGTGAAGAGCTGTGTTAAATGGTGATCCTGAGGTATAATCATGTAAGGAGGTAGCAGCTGAAAAGCCCTGGCTTCAGCCCTTTCCTTTCCTAGTAATTTCCACTCTCTCATTGGTAAATACAGCCCTTTGGGGATTTTTGTCCTATGTCACCATTCCGTTTTTATCCGGTCATTTATTTTAGTTAATTTTAAAACATGAGCCGTCTAGATTGTCCAGACCATAATTTTATTAGCCCAGTGACACAGATATCCTTTTTTAAAAAAGTGACGTACCTTGGTACACATTGCTACTGTACACAAGTACATTGGAACTGTTACCTCACTGAGGGGCTCTATTAACATTTCTGGTGTTCTGTCTAATGGTAGATTTCTTTAGCGCTTTGTGCAACTCTTGTCTGTTCAGCTTCTTTATCTCAGTGTAGAGAATAATACACAGCTTTTTAGATGCAGTCTTATCACTGACCTAGAGAGGGACTATTGTCTCTTTAGTAGAATGTGAATCTTGAAATGAAGCTCAAGAAGATTTGTCTTGAATGTAGTTATGTCTTTGATATAGGTCCCCACTTGCCACACTATAAATGTGCACTCACTGGATTCCCTTAAACTCTTGGGACTTGTCTAAGCAGTGCCACTCCATGTGTCTTGCTGTGTCTGCATGTTAAATCAATGTATCTTATGTTAATTAAATGCTTGGACGATAGTAGTACATAGGGAACTCTGGTAGAACAGTGCATAGAATGCATCGAATGCTGAACTGCTAAATGGAAGGTCAGCAGTTTGAAGCCACCAGCGGCTCCAGATGTGGCAGCTTCCTTCTGGAAAGATTTCAGCCTTGCAAACCCAGCAGGGCAGTTAGGTCTAATTTTGTGGTTCTGAATCAGAATGGCAATGCTTGTTTAGGAAGGTACATGAGTGGCAGCTTGCTTTAGAGTGTGTCTTTTTCTGGTTTTGATTGGGCAGTATTCCTCAATTCATTAAAATGCAAAAGTTCTGATCAACAGTTAGGACATGTGAGAAGACATTTACCAGGACCAGGTTGTTTGTCGGCGTCCCCCCCCCCCCCCCCCCCCCCGCCCCTTGTTCTCTTCTGTCTGAATCTGTTGATTTTCCTGGATTGCGAGATGTCATTTCATGTCTGTCCTAACCAGACTGAGAGAGGCAGATTTGGGCATTGACATGTGTGCTGCTGACAGCTCTTTTCTTTGTGTTCATAAATGTGAATCTGAAAAATGAATCAGCCACTCTGCCCCTCTCCCACACTGCTTCCTACTCCTCTCCAACAACAGCACATCCCTGCCTGGGGAGCCACACAAATCACAGCCTTTTTGTTTTCTCCAAATATCTTTTGTTGCTGGACATGTTCTTCAAAACTGGAAATGTGACTCATCCACTATCCAGTGCCAATGCCAGTCCTCCTACCAAATGGAGTATTTTTAAAAATGAGAGATTATTACATGTTTTTGTTTTGTGGATTTTTCTGATGTTTAATTCATGTAAAATGATCCTCTACAGAACAATTGGTTGCTTGCTGCCTGTTAATACTTTTGAGGTCGACTGTACTTACATCTGTTTAAGATAGTGTTGAAGACTCAGTGTAAATCATAGTAAATATGGGCATGCTGTCTGGAGTCCAGAAAATACACTCTACGCTGTTCCCATTTCCCCTACAAGCTCTTTAAAAGAGGACAGGAAGAGAAAGAAATGCAAGAAGATGGAGACTAGGAAACCTCAAAAGTCTTTACAGATTGTTCTTAGAGACAAAACAAAAAACACTGCATTCTGAAGGCTCTCTCTCTTTCTCTCTCTGTATTTGTGTGTGTTTGTGTGTGTGTGAGAGAGAGAGCGCGTGCACGACAGAGAGACAGAGGGAGGGAGAGAGGGACAGAGAGATCTTTTAAATTTCTGAAGAGGGGAAAATTCTGTTTTTGTCTTGTTTATTGGATCAGAGTTTGCTTTTGTCCCAATGCATTCATTTCTTATTCTGTAGATGTAAAATTTCCCTCTGTGCATTCCTCTCAGACTTCACCCTTTGATTCTTTGTATCTGGTCTGTATTCCTTTATCAAATAGTGTTTTGCTTTGCCTCAAAAGGTTGTAATTGCTTTTGAACATGACTTGTTTTTTTCATCAAAACTCCTGCTGCTTGTCACTGTTACTGAATAATGGTGCTCCATCAAGTCATGATAACATCTTTAAAAAAGCATTTGATAATAAATAATTGGGGAATACATCAATCATCCTAATTTTTGTTTCCATCAAAGCCAAAAAGCGAATGTTTATAATGATGAAATGATTTCTTAATGTTATAGGATGTGCTTGGGTTTATATACTCCTGACTAGAGAATCTTTACATTCCATCTTCTGAATGAAGCAGAAGTGGCATCCATATCCTGAAAATCATGCCTCTGGAAACTCTGTGAACTTTGATAAATGTTAATAGTTGTAGAGAGGCTTCAGGATTTTTGTTCATGGGGTCACTAAGAGTCTTGCTCGACTTGAATGCAATCAGCAATAACAGTAACAACAACAACAACAACAACAAATAAAAATAGAAATTTTGACTATCACATTATCTGAGATAATGGAGATAACATTTATAATTATACTTTGAAAAAAGTTTAAAAATCATTTTTTTATTGGATGAATGGCATTAACATGAACTCTAGAAGTAGACATTTTATCTTTTTTTAAAGATTGATATTTTAAAAACTTCAAATCCATCTTAGAGGAGATGTGGTTTATGAAATATTTTCTTAATGAAACATGCTGTTTCTGTTCTTATGTATGGGCAAGTTGAAACTGAGTCATAACTGACTCTCCCACTGGGTTTTACAAGGCAATAAATCACATAAGAAGAGATGGCCCATCTTTTGCCTGAGGAGTAGCTGATAGGTTTGAACTACAGGCCCTTGGGTTATCAAAGCAACTTCTTACCACTAAGCTGCCAGAGCTTCCTTAATGAAACATAATACTACATGAAATATTTTACAAGTTCCATGAAGATTCTGTTGTGAGAAAGGCATTTATTTTCAGATTCTTGACAAAAATTGAGGGAATTGTTTTGCTTTGCAGTTAATATTTTAAGAATGAATACCCCGTTTCTGTAATTAATACAACACAAAACTTGAACTGCGAGGTTTTTCAGATTATTGACGTTCTGGGAAACTGTAGGGTCTGGGATGTAAAGATCACAGTAATCCTATTATGGAACTTTGCCATTTCTCCACTTAGCTCCAAGTTGAATTTTTCTGGCATTCTCCCCTGTGTGTTGATAATCCATAAAAATTACAAGTGACTTATTTTGTCACTTACAATTGTTTTAGTAGCCAATTAAGTAGTCTTAAATGCAGTAATTCCACATAATGTTTCCATATGCGTGATTGTGGACCTTTGTTGCTACCACTGATGATGAGTATCAATGATGAGTAGAAGGGTGCAGGCTAAATTCTCCAACAGGTGTCATTTTAGATTTTTTCTTTTCTTTTCTTTTTTTTTTAGTAGCAGGAACTCAGATATAAAGTAAAACAAAATATTATTTCTCAGAATTGTTTGCATTTTGTTGGGAAAGCTGAGGAGATGTATATGTGGCGTGTGCAGGGGTGCACACGTGTGTGTATAAGATTGGATCTTCTTAGACTGGTGAGCCAGGTTAGAAAGAAACTAATGGCTTTTACAAATGGGATCATGTCTATACAGTAGAAAGTGTGGCCAGAATGCTTCTTGAAGGCTATGATGGTGAAGCTTCATATCCTATACTCTGGGCATGTTGTTAGGAGGGACTCTTCCTTGGAAAGGAACATCATGCTTGAAAAGGTGGAGGGCTAGCAAAAGAGAGGAAAGTGCTTAACTCAGTGATGTCAGCCAGCAGTGGGCTCTAGTATGTTAGAGATGATGACGGCACAGGATAGGACAGTCTTCAGATCTGTTGTTCTTAGGGTTGCTTTGAATCACACTTAACTCAATGAAAGAATCTGTTCTTGAAAACAGTGTACTCAAACTTTGTAAACAAACTAATATAAAATTAATAAAAGCACATCAAGACAACATCAACAACAACATTTCATAGGATGAGAAACTGAAATGGAAACAAAATGAACTATAGTCGATAGCATATTATATAAACAAGTTTATTAATGCATACCTTGTAGAGTATACTTTATTATATATTAACATCCTTAAGCATGAATATAAATCTTCCGTTAAGTTGGTGTCTATTTTTATAGACCCTTCCCTGCACAGTCTGGTGCTTGACAGCTGCTCTTAGACCAAACCCTGACCAAGGCAGCAGCTGACTAGCTACAGAATTTCCCTTAGCCTTTGCTGAATGGTGAAATGACTTAGCAGCTGCTTAAGTGGCAAGCTGACCACAACTCCTTGATATGATTTGTCTTAGGTAATTCATCAAATTCTGGAGTAGAGAAAAAGCCTTTCAGGGATTTGCACTGCCCAATCGAGAGCTGAGAACTGATTTGCTTCATTGCCATTGGGTGTTGTACTTGAAAAGGTCCTAGGATTTTGGTACTGTAATTGGGATCCAAAGATCAGCAGCCTCAGCTTCGTGTGAACCTGGTTGCAGAGGCAGCATGTTGTTGTTGTTGTTGTTATGTGCCATCGAGTCGTTTCCGACTCATAGCGACCCTATGCATAACAGCCCTAAACCCTGCTCTATCCTGCGCCAAACGCACTGCCTCTGACACACCCATCCCGATTACCCCAGTCACTGAATCAATCCATCTCATAGAGGGTCTTCCCCTCCTGCGCTGTCCCTCCACCCTCCCAAGCATGATGTCCCTCTCCAAGGACCCGTCCCTCCTGGCAACATGTCCAAAGTATGTCAGACGAAGCCCCAGAATCCTTGCCTCCAAGGAGCAGCTTGGTTTAATCCTCTCCAAGATGAATCTGTTTTCCTGGCAGTCCATGGTACATTCAGTACCCTTCTCCAGCACCACAGCTCAAAAGCATCCACTCTCCTTCTGTCCTCCCTAGTCATTGTCCAACTCACTGATGCATAACAAGCGATTGCAAATACCATGACCTGTATCAGGTGCACCTTAGTCTCCAGAGAGACACTGTTGCTCCTGAGTACCTTTGAGAGGTCCCTAACGGCAGACTTTCCCATCGCGATACGCTTTTTGATTTCCTGACTGCTGGTACCAAGAGTGTTGACTGTGGAGCCGAGCAAAGTGAAGCTGTGAACACTCTCAATCTCTTCGTCATCCATCCTGACGCTGCCAGTTGGTCCAGTGGCGAGAATCTTTGTCTTCTTGATGTTGAGCCTTAGTCCATACTGAAGGCTGCAGTCCTTGACCCTTCGCAGCAAGTGCATGAGGTCCTCCTCAGTTTCAGAAAACCCTATGCACAACAGAACACATGCAGAGGCAGCATAGACTTATGAAATCAGAGTCTGCATTTGCATAAAATTCCCTGGTGATATGCTTGAGTGTTTAATCTTAAGAAACATTTCTCTAAGACAGAGGAAGTTCAGTCTGAGAAGACTTGTTTATTTCATATAGTTTACTGCAGAACTTCAAGAATATTGTAAAATGATTCGTTAAATCATGATGTAAATTTACCTGGAAGTGTGTTCTGGTCAATGTTTACTTGATTGTAATTTCTAACGCAGACATAAAAATACTGTGTGATTATTTTTTTAAAAAAACCACTTAGATAATTTTGAGAAAATATTTTCAAAAGCAGATAAACACAAGGGTAAGTAGACTAGTTTTTAATATTTTTGAAAGAGCGCTTTAAAGGCAGATATGCTATTTGAAAGCAAGTGTGATGTTTGAAAATAATTTTCATTTAGCATAATGCTACATTGACACAGGGATCTGACATTACTAGTAGCAGTCTCTCTTTATAATTCTCTTTCTTCTAAGTGTAATTTGAGGCTCTTTGTAATAAGAAGCTCATTTATAGGACAGTCAGTTTAATGAATGGGAATTAGTAGGTAGACTGCATTAAATATCACTGGTGTTCTTTTTACTATCTTTTGTGCTCATATTTAAGAATAGAGATTCTTGTCAGTTTTCTCAAGAGAAAAATTATGATGTAATAGACAGTGTACACTATTCATGTCAAAACACAATTTTACTTGCATTTTATAGCTTGCTTTAGCATTCTTTTAGGAAATGAATTTTCCCAGAAGACCTAATTGCCTTCTTATTAATGAGCCTGTAAGTGTGTTTTGTTATCCATTTTCTATTCTAAATGTGCCTACTTATGCTGGCTTTTGCAACAGTGAAGTCTCTGATTAAATCACAAGTGCTGTATTTGTTTTTACCTCTCACTAGCAATTCAGAAAATACAGGGATAATGACATGGTTATGTCAGAGGCTAATGGAAAACAAGAGGTATAAAATAATGGTAACACCCAAGAGTTGGTCATAGTGTATGTAATATTGGGAACTGATAAGTACATATTTTTGACATTGTGCAGGAAAATCTGCTCAGCTAATGTCTTTTACTCAACTCATTGCTGTTGGGTCAAAACAGATGCCCACCTCACCCTCCACTGAGTTTATGAGGGAGCTCTGGTGGTTCAGTGGTAAGGAGTTGGTCTGCCAGCCCAAAGGTATGTGGTTTGAATCTCCCACCTGCTCCAGAAGGAAAGATGACTGGTCTTCTCCTGTGCAATTCATTGCCCCTGAAAACCTGCTCAAGAGTCAGCTATGACTTGGTTAAAACTTGACAGTACCCAACAACAACACATCACAGAGGAAAAAAAGCTTGCCTATCTTTTTCCAACCACCAGATAAATATAATCCTTGGGTTAACAGCACAACTCCTGGACTGTCAGCTACCAGAGGTCCATCCTCATGATATGTACCATGTTCAAGGTCATTGTTACAGACACTGAGTTAATCCATCTGGTTGAAGTTCTTTTGTTCACTGACTCGCCACTTTTCCCAGATGATCCCTTTTCCAATGACTGGTCCCTCCTGATAATATGCTCAAAGTTTGTGAAATGAAGTTTCACAACTCTTTCCTTTAAGGAACACTCTGGTGGTCTGTCCTTTAAGATATATTTATTTGTTTGTTCTTTTGGGAGTCCATGGGATATTCGGTACTCTTCGCCAACACCATAGTTCAAAGGCATCAATTTTCAGTCTTGAGTCTCATCTAGCAGTGTTATAACATAGATATTAAAAAATGGTTGGGTTTAACAAACAAAAATTATTCCATTACAGTTTAGGAGGCTAGAAGTTAAAATTCAGGTTGTTGGCTCAAGGGAAAGGCTGCCGCGCTCATTCTCTCCCTCTCTGGTGTAGAGAAGAAGGCCTGTTTTGTTCAGCATTTCCTGGGTATCCCCTGGTGTTTTGGCCTTCTCCTGTGCCCTGAGACTTCCTGCACAGAGGCCAGGTCCCAAAACAGTGCACTACATTCCCAGAGCTTATTTCTTGGTGGTGCTGAGGTTCCTCTCTTTGACTTACTTTCCTCCTTTCTGCTTGGAGGATCACCTAGATGTTGGTTCTAACTTTACAGCAAAGAGTAGAAGAGATGAGTGGACCGGTTTCCTGGGAAAACCCCTCATGTCCAATTATGGCTCTGATGGTGTTCAGGAGTGTTGCATTCCACCCACTCTTAGTCTTTTCATAGTTCTCTGATTTATCAGATTAAGGTTGGTCATTCCTAGCCTCCACATTATCTCATTACCTACATATATTTTTAAGGGACACAGTTCCACCTATGACAATTAGGAGTATAGTCTGAAATACAAAAATATGTAGTCATATTAATACACTGCAAGTCAGTGCATTTCCACATTTATTTAGTGTAGACACTGGTGCTTATAGTTCAGGGCTCCATTGGATTAGTGTTACAGAACTCAGTGAAGAGAAGTTCCGAATGCTTCTTGTATACATGTTATATATGTGCTCCTTACCCATGTTAGGAAGAGCTGGAGTCTCAAGGCTGTGATTCCTTTCTTTTTCTAAATTTTGATCCATATCTTAAGACTTGCCTTATATACCAATTCTCTTTTTATAATGAAATATCTGTCTTTTTTAAATGTAATATCTGTTTTTTCCTTTATAGATTGGATGTAGAGGAGAGATTTGTTTTTCCTCCCACAACAATGTTGTCAGCTAACCCCAAGTGGGTTCCCACTCACAGTGACTTTCTGAACACAAAACACTGCCTGGCCCTGCACTCCCCTCGCAATCATTGCTATGATCGGAGTCCAGTCTATCTCATTGAGTGTGTTCCTATTTTCTGCTGACCCTCTATGTTCCCAAGCTTAATGCCTTTCTCCGACAACTAATCTCTTCTCACAATATGTCCAGAATAGATGAGTTGAAATCCTAACCATCCTTGCTTCTAATGGACACTTGGGTTATACTTTCTAGACACATTTGTGCGTTCTTCTGTCAGTTCATGTTATGTCTAGCTGCCATTTATTGAATTCTGTGACATGCTGGGCCATATGACTAAGTGTTTTGTATGATTTTAAATGCTTGCAAGAACCTTTAAGATTGGAATAATCTCCGATTTTACAAACTGAGGTCTAGAGAGATGAAGCAATCCAGATTGCCTCTGTATGTGATTGTTTCAGGTAATTCAACTAATTCTTGCTCACGTCACATCACTAGCGTGAGAGTTGAGGAGAACCCAAATTCACGGTGGCCTGTGTAAACATATGGAGCATTCAGGCTTTTTTGGTGGTGGTTTTTTGCACATTGGCAGAAATGCAACTGCAGCAAAAGAAGAGTTCTTGTCTCCGCTAACAGTTTTCATGGAACTAGACTTAGCAACCCATCTAATGCCAACAGGACACAATTTCTCTTTACTCCATCATCTTGGCTCTGGGGCCTTCTAGGAGCTTCATCTTCAGGGTCCAAATAAAGGCAAGTTGACTGTGGCATCTTGCCCTACAAGCTCCCAGTTTCCCAGCAGGAAAATGTAAATGTTTTGCTGGTTGTCCTTTAAAAGATCCTGAGGTTCACTCTGATTTACCTTGAGCTCACCTCTCTATTTTGTGACTCAAGGGCTGTGAATGAGGGTAAACATATATATTGATTGATCTGATTTAGGCTGTTGTGCTCAGCCATACATCACACCTTAGGTCACAGAGACTGATGGAGGAGGGGAGACTGGATCCCAATGTTTGTTGGTGTTAGGTGCTGCCAAGTTCTCTACCTCTTGTAGTGACCCATGAACAACAGATCTGAACACTGCCCCACCTTGTGCCATCCTCACAGTCTCTGATACGCATGAGTCTATGTTACAGTCACTGTCACTGGATCAATCCGGCTTGTTTGGGGAAAGGGTGTCTTCCTTTCTTTTTCTGACCGTCTATGTTTCTGGCTTGATGTCCTTTTTCAAGGACTTGCACCTTCTGATGACATGCCCAAAGTATGTAAGACAAAAAAAGTGTCACCATCTCTGCCTCCAAGGAGCATTCTGGTCGCACTTCCTCCACGACAGACTTGTTTATTCTTTTGGCAGTCTGTGGGATATTCAGAAACTACCTCTTGTGAAAACAGAGGTCTTTGCAAAGGAAACAGAAGGAACAGGCTACAGAGTGGAGTCTGGAAAGCGTAAGCCGCAAAAGCAGAGGAAGAGTGAGGAACTCCTTATGGGAGATGTCTATCTCTGTGAGGGGAGAAGGAGGAAGGTGGTGGGGGAAAGGCAGTTGGACAAGTTCATCTCTCCTCTGAACCAGCTCATGTCTACTCTGAACTAGGTAACATCAGGAAAATGTGCTTACTTCATCCTCCCTCAGTAAGGAGAATGGGTGGAGGAGGAAAAGGCAGTATACAACTGGCAAGTTTGTATGCATTTCAATCACCTGACTTAGGGAGTGAGTGCTTTATTGATTTTTTTCTTTTAAGATGTTTAAATTACAAATGTCACAGTTCTGATTATGTTATTATCTCCCTGGCCCAGTACTGAAGAGTCTAAGCCAAAAATATAACAGAACTAGAAATGCTAAAATCAACCTTAGTCATTAATGACCCCTTCATTTACAGAAGAAGAAACAGAAGGGTCAGAACATGGGCATAACTTAACCCCAGGTCTTAGAGGTTGGAAAAGCTTAAGCCCATGCCCAGGTTGTTTTTTAGGGAGTGTCAAATTGCCTCCAATACATCATAACCCTGTGATTGGTGGTTGGTTTGAGTTTTTAAAATTCGTAGGCCAGCTTTATTTAAAGAAAAACCAAACCAAAACAAAACAAAAACCCCAAAGCTGAGAAACTTTATATACAATTTTTAAAAAAAATTTTTAGTTATTATTTTTTTATGTGTGTACTGTCAAATCAGATCTGACTGGTACAGGAGGTGATTAGTCCTCCTTCAGCAGAGCAGCTGGTGGATATGAACCACGCACCTCCAGGATTGCAGTGCAGCTTCTTGCCACTAGGCCACCAGAGCTTGCCAACTTTATATACATTTTATATATACTTTATATATGAATAAATATGAATACATATGATTAATAATGTGATGATGCATATGTAATAATGTTGTGTACCGTTGAGTCAGAACCACCTTGCAGCGCTCCCTGCAGCAGGTTTCCAGAGAAAGTAAATGACACTGGAGAGCTGCTGGGAGAGGTGAACTGCATTTCTTTGGATTGATTGCACTGCTTTTTACCACTAAGCTACCAGAGCTCCCTAATATATGTAATGTTGTTGTTGTTATGTGCCATGAAGTCACCTGCTGCACATAATGATCTCTGTACAACAGCCCTAAACCCTGCTCTATCCTGTGCATACGTCATAGACCACTAGAAGACCCGTGCTGGACCACCAAAAATCTATCTTGGAAGAAGTTCAGCGAGAGTGCTCCTTAGAAGCAAGAATGGGAGACTTTGTGTGGTATACTGTGGGCTTGTTGTCAGAGAAGGACATTATGTTGGATAAAGTGGAGGAGCATCCAAAAAGCAGACCCTCAAGAAGATCGATTGACACAGTGGCTCTAACAGTGGGTTTAAGCACAGTAGACAACCGAGGTTAACACAGGCTGATACAGGAACAGGCACCATTGTGTTCTGTTGTTGGGTTGCTTTGAGCTAGAGCCAACTTGATGGCACCTAACAACAATATAGAAAATGTATTAGTTAAAGTTATTAAAAATTATTTGCATTTTATCTCTATAATGATACTTGCGAATACAAGACTGAATTTAATGACTGATGCAGACTAGAGTCCTAATCTAAATGCAAGACAATGATACTTACACATCTGCGAATAAAAGAGACCACTTTAGTTGCTTGATTTTCAGCTGACCTAACCGGAGTTATGTATATGAACAGGTATTTTATGTATAGGTGTTTGTGTGTATACATTTGCTTATTTTTAGTAGGAGGCGAGAAGTAAATTAAGCTGTGGTACATTATGCTGGTTGACAGAAAGATAAGATCTGCCAACTCTTTGGAAGCTAATTTTAAAAACCCAATAGTGAAAGTGAATCTGTTTGTAATTTTGCTCCATCTAGCTCTGCTGCCTAACTGTATAAAACATACCTGAGCTACATAGGTGGGCTGTCTGGAGGAATGGCTCTAAAATTATCATGGAATACTAGATAATGAATAAGATGTAGAAAAGCAGCAGCTGTTTTCTAGCCACCATCTCCCACAATGAGAAAATGACACGACCTATGTTACACGTGGAGCTCTGGTGGCCTAAAAGGATAAAGAGATGGACTGCCAACCCAAAGGCAGGCGGTTTGAATCTACCAACTGCTCCAAAGAAGAAAGATGGGAATTCTCCTCCAATGTGAATTACAGTCTCTCAAAACTTGCTGGAGAGTCAGCTATGAGTCACTTCTGGCCCTACAGCAATGAATGAGTGATGTGAACCTGAGTTAGTGGCCTAAAGCTGTCTGTAAGAACCAGCATTTCAAATGTGGTTATGCCATCTTAAAATCCTAATATAGCCCTCGGTATTTGTGTGACCAGTTTTAGGACTCCTGTGGGGCCCTTTCCATGGCACCTGGGGCCAACAAGTAGGGAAAAAGAAAGTGGTTGTGGAAGAAGTGTTATCAGCTTCATCTTTGTAACTGAATTTTCATACACCTTTATTATCACAGAGATCTATTGTTTCTTTGTATCATCTGCTTTTCTCAAACAATGCCTTGCTCCCCTCCCAGACTTCCTTTTCCAAAGTTTTCTCAGTTGTTCTAACTGTGACTACTGAATAATGAAGGTTGTAATAATTTGCAAACAACCTGGTAGAACTGGAATGCTCTCTAGTTTTTACTTCTTTTTATTGCTCCTTTGTAAAAACTTGCAGTTAAATACTTGGTGAATATATAAAGTGAAGAGGTTGTCATTGACTTCCTGAGGAGAGAGGAGAAACGTCCTTGGAAATCTCTGTGTGACCAAGAGGTTATTTCCTTAGAAAACATTGGCTTGCCCTTGAATGAAACTGCATTTCAGTCTTGACACTGTCACTTGACTTGGGAGATTTGGTAATAGTTCTTTTCTGCTTGATTCTTTATTACTTTGAATGGGGGTATTATGTAGAATGATTATAATGACTGCTCTAGTCACCTCTCAAAAACTAGGACAGAATAATATGTAAGTGTTTGATAACTTGTTATTTTTAATGGAAGTTGATTTTGTTAGGATTAGAAATTTTGATAGTAAATTGTTGTCATTGAAGGCACAGAACATATATATGCTCAAAAGAAAAGTGCAAATGTATTTTCATTTCTAAGTTAGACCTTTTAGGGACAGTGATGTGATAAAGTCCATGTGTTGTGATAAAGTTATTGTGATCAATGCAGAATTGTTACTATCATAAAGAATGCCAACATCTGCCGTCAAGTCAGCTTCTGAATCATAGTAGCTGTTTGCACAACAGAACACAGTACTGCCCACTCCTGCACCATCTAAATATGTTGTAAATCAGACCGTTGAATCTGTAGGGTTTTCTATAACTGATTTTCCAAAGTAGATCACCAGGCCTTTCTACCTAGTCTGAGTTTCAAAAATCTGATAAAACCTACTTCGCCACACAGCAACATGAACCCTTCCATGACTGACTGGGAAGTGGCTGCACATGAGGTTCATTGCCAGGAACTGAGCCTGTGCTTCCTGCACAGAAGGCAAGAATCCAACCATTAAACCACCCCCACCTCCGATCTTGGGGAAGGAGATAGCTTGATACAGTGACTTTAGCATGGACTTGAGCATGGCAGAGATCATGATGATGGCACAAGGACGGCTAAGGACTCATTCTTGCTGCTCATAGTCTTGCTTTGAGTTGTGGTGGCTTCTGCAGCACCTCACTGTTACCCTCCATTAAAAAGAATAGTGCTTCTGAAAAAGTAATCCCCAAAACTTGTGATGTGTGTATTCCATTATATTTTAACTTTAGAACACTTCTTCTTTCTCACCTTCTCCATCAACAGAATCCATTAGCACATGTTTGCTAATGCTATCAAATAATATTTGTTTTCCCCCAGATATGTCAGTAAAGCTTCATATAATTATCAAAAATGTTGTACAAGTTTAAACATCCTTTTTAAGGAGTACAATAATTTATGTAGCAAGTTATATGTGTACTTACTTGCCTTTCATTTTGCATATTTTTTTCTTTCTTTTTTTCATTTAAGACAGGGAATACTTTATTCAAAACCCACCAGAGACATGGACAGCTTGGGTCTGTCACACAACATTCATGTTTTAAAGCACAGGTCAGTACCTGTATATGAAAGTATATACTGCTGCATACAAATTAACTGATCAGACCACAACTTTTCAGTGTTTAAAACAGGATAAGCTTTGTGACATTTTAACTTTAGAACACTTCTTCTTTCTCACCTTCTCCATCAACAGAATCCGCACCCACCTCCTCATAATCCTTCTCAAGGGCATTCATGCCCTCACGGGCCTCAGATAACTCTCCTTCCTCTAACCCCTCACCCATGTACTGGTGAACAAAGGTGTGCTTGGCATACTTCAGATCAAACCTGTGGTCCAGGTGAGGCCAGGCCTCAGCAATGGCTGTGGTGTTGCTCAGCATGCACACAGCTCGCTGTACTATGGCTAGGTCTCCACCAGGCATGTTGATCTCCACCTGGGAGGTTGGTAATTAATAGCAACCTTGAAGCAAATGGAGTACCAATCCACAAAGTGGATGGTGGCAAGAGCAGCATTGACATCTTTGGGAACCACATCACCACAGGACAACAGGCAGCAAGCCATGTATTTATCATGGCAAGGGTCACATTTCACCATCTGGTTGGCTGGTTCAAAGCAAGCGTCGGTAATCTCTGCTACAGAAAGTTGTTCATGGTAAACTTTCTCAGCAGAGATAACAGGGGCATGTGTTGTCAGAGGGAGGTGGATGCGGGGATAGGGCAGCAGGTTGGTCTGGAATTCTGTCTGGTCGACATTCAGAGCACCATCAAATCTGAGGGATTCCTTTTGCATGATTTCATGAAGAGATAGAAAGTGCTCTTTCCCTCAGAGCTGGTTTACTTACCTAGCCACCAAGTGCATGATTCAAATTAGATTCTACTAAGTGTTGACGGCTCTATCAGGTTCTTGGTAGGTTGGTGTATAAGACAGACATCTTGGTTTTTTTTTTAATTCCCCCCCCCCCTCAGTGTTCATGTCTTAATGAATTTTTAGTGTCAAGCAGTGTATTGTGTTGCTAACTGAAAGGCAGTGAGGATCTACCAGCAGCTTTGCAGGAGAAAGGTGGACAGTCTTTTGCTGGTAAGGGTTGCAGCCTTGGGAACACAGTGGAAGGTCGCTATGAGTCTGAACTGACCAGATGTCAGAGAATGGGAGTTTGAATCATTGTGTGGCTTCATGTACCACGTGATTCACAGGGGAGGCCTTGGGGTCAGTCTCGTGTGATTGACCAAGTCTCAAAGCTCAGTCAGTCTCAGAATTGTTTATTTTGTTCCTCACCTGGGATCATTTCAGTGAGTCAGCAGTCATCTACATGTACAAAAGTTGAAGATAAAAAAAAAAATTACATAAGAGTTACCACAATCGTAGTAAAATTCCAGCCTGTGGAATTTCCCCGAAGTTGGGCAATCTGAAGTATAAACAGAAACAGGGGAACGAGCGAGCTCGTTTGTCTTGTGAATGCTCTTATTCTCCCTCTGGAAGCTGGTCAGGAAGGTTGATGAGTGACCTCGTGGACTACCTCAAATGTCAAAATGTGCAGCCCCAACCACACCTTTTATCCTAGCACAGATGTCCTGGCTGTTGCACTGCAGATTAATATTGACGGTAAAGAACACAATGCCAGCTGCGCCCCTAACCCAAAGGCTCATCGTTTTGAATCCATTTCTGGCTCAGCTGGAGAAAGATGGACAGTCTTTTCCTTTTGCGATTCACATCCTCAGTTACAAGGTGGAGGGTCAGTTGTGAGTCAGTTCGTTCTCTCTTGATGACTTACGTTTTGAGCTGCTTCAGTAAAATCCCCAAGTTGCCTTCAAGCAAGGCTTGTCATATGTAGGCTACTACTGAGTCTTCCTTCTATCTTGATACCACATTCTGGTTCCTATTCTTCAGTTTCTCAGATTATCGGTTCAAGATATTGTTGTTGTTAGGTTCCATTGACTTGACTGCAACTCGTAGCAACCTATGAACAACAGATCTGAATCTTGCCCTGTCCTGTAGAATCCTCAAGACCTCTGTCATCTCAAGTCCCTTGTGGCAGTCACTTGTGTGGCAGGCCATCTCACTGAGGGTCTTCCTCTTTTTTGCTAACTCTCTACTTTTTCCATCACTGATGTCTTTCTCCAAGAATTGGTTCCTCCTGAAAAATATGCCCAAATAAATGAAGCTGGAGATAGAAGTGACATGGTGTTTCAACATTTTTAGCTCTAAATAACACTCTGGTTGCACTTCCATCAAGATGAATTTGCTTGTTCTTTTGGCAGTCCATAGGGTGTTCAGTACGCGTCACCAGCATCACAGTGCAGAGGCAGCCTTCTTTGGACTTCTTCATTCATACACCAACTTTCAGATACTTAGGAAGTAAATGAGAGATATTCAGTTGTTCAGGAGACACATTTAATATAACAGAGAAGAGATTTTAGCCCTATTCCACACCTTTTCTAATTTTGACCACGGATTACTCTTCTACTCTATTTCTACTTTAAACAGTTACTTCTTTTTTTCCTTGTTTGTGTGTGTGTTTTTTTTTTACTAGTTTATTTACAAAATTCTAAACAGTTACCTTTTGATACATGCACAAATCCCACCCAAGCACAGTAAAGTGTTCTAGAATGTCTTCCTTCTCAGTTTTATACATTATTTATTATCCACACATTTGAATGCCATTTGAATAGTTGAGAAGAGGCAGGGTAATGTCTTTCTGGTTTTCTCTGCTTTTGCTCAAGGTCCATTTGACATCAGCAGAACAAATAGCCCTTGTTCCACATAGTGGGTTTACACAGAGACCACAGAAGTGGGCTCAAACGTGCAAGAGATTTACAGATGATGTGACACCAAGCATCGTTTTGTTCTGTTACATAGAAAGATTCCAAAAGTCAGAGCTGACTGTTGGTGGTAGCCCAGCAATTGCTGAGTTATGGATTATTTTTACTTGCTTAGACTGTATATTTCATCCTCTTATTTTTGCATTGTGAAAAAAGTTAAAGACCCCCCCACCCAAAAAAAAAAGACCAAAGTGTATCTGATTCAAGCCATGGTCTTTTCAGTCACCTACTGAGAACTAGACATTGACTAAGGATAACAGAGGAATTGGTGCCTGTGAGTTGTGTTGGAGGAAGGTATTGACTGTCCCATGGACAGCTGAAAGAACAGATAAATCTTGAAGAGAGTGTAACCAGAGTGCACCTTAGAGGGAAGGATGCTGGAGCCTTGGGTATGTTGTTGAGGGGATGAGATAATTCCTTTCTATTATTCTTAGAAAGGTCGAGGGACAGCAAAAGATAGGAAGACCCTCAACAAAATGGATTGATTCAGTAAATGTGGGCTAGAGTATGAATCTCAGAGATGTTAAGGATGGCATAGGATAGGAGAGGGTTCACATCTGTTGCTTGTGGGGTGGCTGGAAGTCTTATTTGACTATACAGTACCTAGCAACAACAGCACTAGAGCACTTCGGTGGCTTAGTGGATAGGGAATATTGCTACCAGCCCAGAGGAAGGTGGTTTGACTCTGTCAGCTGCATCATGGGATAAAGATAGACCATCTCCTCCGATGTGGTTTACAGCTTCTGAAAACCCACTGGTTTTCAGCCATGAGTTGATTCTGACTCTTTGGCAATGAGTTGAGTTGAATAAGCCGTGAGCAGCCTTTTCTTCGCTGCTGTTGGTACTTCTACTGCTGTTGTGGAGCCTGTTGTACTGAGTAGTAGGACCTCTGGAAGGAGGGAAGTCAGAGGCAGGCATAGAGACATGGCAGCCAGGAATGAAGGTGGACCTTGACCATCTCAAAGTGCTCCTGCAACTTCAGTACCTGAGCTCTAGTCATGCCTTTTTAGAGGCACTGCTCTTCATACTTATGCTATATCATTTACCTATGAGGAAATGGAGGTTCTGAATGTCTGCGTTAAAGAAGGCCCACAGGAGCCCTGGAACCATAGGGGCATATGTGTGAGCTGCTATCTAGAAGGCTGATGGTTTGAATCCGCCACCCATTCCTTGGGAGAAAGATGAGGCAGTCTGCTCCTGTTACAGAGTCACAGCCTCAGAAACTCAGTGAAGGGTTGTTGGGAGTTGGAATGAACTCAGTGACAGTGGATGTGGGTTTGGTTTACATGACCAGTGTGTGAATTCAGGAGACAAGTAATTATGAATGTTCTGTAAGTTAATTGAGCTCTCCCTAAACACAGTTAAAAGTGACAGATTACATAAGGTCAAACTTCAAAAACAGAGATTTAGAAAACTTTTTGTTTTAGTCGAGTAACTTAGCTTTTGTGCCTGTTTTACATTTAAGCAAGAGATACCCAATTGCTGTTTAGATTCTTTAGTGTGATGTGTAAGAACAGACCTTGCAGTCTGACTCTTTGAGGGTGCATAGTTCTTGCCATGTGACATAATATTTCCCTTTAGTCTCCATATCTATAAAATATGACCATAAAAGACCTATCTAGGATGTTTGCTTTAAGGAATATTGAGTTTAAGTGTTTCAAAGAGTGCCTGGCCCATGAATAAATTTGTTAGTTTTAGCTCATTATTATTATTGAACTAAACAGATGTTTGCAGAATATCTAATCCTTTAAAACCTCTAATTGCATTATCTTTCACTTTAATATAAAACCACCAGAGAGTAGATAATTCTGTTGCTGTTTAAGGCTTCCCAGTTGGTTCTGACTCACAGTGAACTTCTTTACATTCTGTGTGACCTGAACCATCTTCACAATTGCTTGCTGAAGGTCAAAAGAATTTTAAGTGCTTGTGTCCATTCCTACCACCACTGTGTCAGTTCATCTCAGTGAGTATCTTCCTCTTTGCCATTGACATTGCACTTTACCAAGCATGATGTCCTTCTCTAGGGACAGATCCCTTCTGATAACATCTTGAAAGTACGTAAGATGAAGTGTATACGATTCTTCCCTGTCAGGATGATTCTGGCTGTAGACCCAACACATCTAGATATCATTTTTTTTTTGTATTCTTCATCATCCACACAATTTTCAGGCATCAGTTCTTCCTTGTTATTTATTATGCAGCTTTCAAATGCATCTGAGGTGATTGTATATAGGCTAAGTTCGGTCAGGTGCACTTTAGTTCTCAAAGTGACATCTTTGTTTGCTTCCTTAGCAATTTAGAGCAGTATTTTGTAGCATATTTGCCTAATGCAATATACTGTGTGAGTTCTTGATAGCTGTTTCCATGGTTGTGAACCCAAGTATACAGAAATTCTATCTCTTCTGTTTATCTTGATGCTGCTTATTGGTCATATTGCGGGCTGTAGCCTTTTATCTGCATCACTAAGTGCTTAAAATTCTTTTCACCTTCAGCAAGCATGGTTTTGTTTTCTGCATATTGCAAGTTGTTAATAAGTCTTCCCCAGATCTGATGCTGTCTTCTCTGAAGAGTATGTCTTGGAAGATTGTTTGTTCATTGCCCTATTGATTAAATAAGTATATAAAATAATACATCCCTAATGCTCACCTTTCTTGATTTTACACTTTGCATTACCATTTCTGTTCACATGTTTGCCTCTTTCTCTGTGTAAGTTCTTCATGAGCACAATGTAGTTTTCTAAATTCCCATTCTTTATAGAACCAACATAGTTGAATGGCTTTGCATAGCCAGTAACCACAGGTAAGCATCTTTTTGGTATTCTCTGCATTCATCCTAGATCCATCTTGCATTAGTAATGATGGCCTTTGTTCCACACCCTCTTCTGAATCTGGCTTACATGTCTGACAATTCCCAGTGGATATATTGCTGCAACTGTTACTGAATGGTCTTCAGCAAAATATCACTTGTGTGTGATATTGATAATATTCTTGGTTATCTCTGCATTCTTTGGGATCCTCTTTCCTTGGAATGGGCATAGAATCTTGGTTTTTTTCCCTGTCAGTTGACAAGTCTTCCAGATTTCTTGGCATAGAAGAGGAAGAACTTCCAGTTTGTTACATCCCAGTTACGTTTCCTCATTTGTGGAGTAGATTATGGGCTGTGTGAGATAAAGAAACTCGATATTCAGAACAGGATACAAACAAACGATAAACAAAGTAATCCATTATTTAGAAACACAAGAGGTGAATTATTAGAGATCAAAGTCTTTGACTGATGAAAAGAAGCCCTTTACAGGTGATGGGGTGGAGAGGATTCAAGTGCATATAAATGCAGGCAGTGTTCATCTTTAGGTAGGAAATTTTCGAGAAAAGTATTTATTTATTGTTTAGATGGACGAGGGAAGATGAAAACATCTTGGCATACATGAAACTGCTTACCTTCTCGAGAAGTTTCATATTGTTTTTTTAGGTGCCATTGAGTTAAGTACGCCTCTTAGTGATCCTATGAACAAAAGATAGGAACCCTGTTCTATTCTGCACCATCCTCCTACTTCCTGGACACAAAAGTCCATGGACAGCCGGCAGAACAAACAGATAGATCTTGGAGAGGGTGCAGCCAGAGTGCTCTTTGGAGTCAAGAATGATGAGGCTTCACATACTTTGGACATGTTGCTAGGAGCTGCTGTTCCTTAGATAACAACATGATGTTGGGAAGGGTAGAGGGTCAGTGAAGGAGGAGCAGACCCTCAACCGTGTGAATTGACACAGTGACTGCTGCAATGGGCTCTTGTGGTCAGGAAGTTTAGTATTAGGTACAATAAAATAAAAAGATAAAAACAACCCAATAACACATTAATTTGGGAATAAAGTTAAAATTGGAATTTATCAGGAAGTTGAGTGAGATTTCTCCTACTCTACTTTGAAATATCCTTTATGTTGAGATTAATTGAATTTCTGGGAATGGCATGCAGATTTAGAAATGAGATAATTGTAAACAATTTAAAGGTGAGTGACCTTTTGAATTCCAAAAGAATACAGGTTCTTGAAAGATTATAGAGTGAGAAAGGGTTATTGGTATTACTTATACTTGTATGTGGCACATATGCTGAGCAAATACATAATAAGCCTTTAGAACATCTATTTACCAATGAATTCTAGGTCATGATTTGGTTTTTCTACTTCCTCTGAAGGTTACTGTTATATTTTTATTCCTCGTTAGCTCTGAAAGTAATGAAGTTAATTTCAAATCCATTTGAACTCTCAAGTCTTTATCATCAAGCTGTCATCGCATCCTGGCCTGTGGTGTGAGGCTTGGATGACCTTTTGACAGTTGTGAACTCTTTCACAGAGTTGCCCTTCAACTGGTCAGCATAGAGGAAAACCTCTTCAAATTTCAGTGGGTTTTATGTTTGACTCACACTTGAGATTTTTCTGTACCTTTTTAACTTGTCAATGTGTTTCTATTTTTAATTGAAACAAAGCCTTAATTTTCTTTGCGTTATACTTGTAAAAACATTTCCATTCAACCCCTTGCCATCGTAGATTTCTGTGAACTAAGTGTTCTTGTCATATGCACCACAAAAATGCTATTTTTATGTAATATGTAGACAGTTCCACTAACATAGGTCTTTGTGGCAAATGTCTTCTTAACCTCCTCTCTGATTAAAAAAAAAGAAGTTTCTTAAGAAGTCATTTTGGTGCTGGTGTTCCCCACCCCCTAGTCCACAGCCTTCATAAATAGAACATTAAGCCAGGCCAAACAAACCTAATTATGCAACTCCAAAAGTTAAAAATGCTGCTGAAACTATGACCCTTAGACACTCTTCAAACCTCCAGCTGACTCCAGTTCTGGGGATCACTGTTCAGTAAAACCGCACACAGGAATCCGTGGTGGATTGGTCCGTAGGGAGGGAGTTACACTGCTTGCTAACCCACAGCCTGCTTTTCTCTAGCCGGTCCGCTCCATCAGCTGCTCTGCTTGAGAAAAATGGGCCATCTCTTTCCCTGTGATTTGTTGTTGTTGTTGTTATACGCCATCAAGTTGTCTGCAACTCATAGTGACCTTGTGTACAACAGCTCTAAACCCTGCTCTCTCTTGAGCTAACCTTATTGCCTCTGACAGACGTAGCCTCATTATTCCGTCACTAGGTCAATCCAGGGTCTTCCTCTCATGCTGTTCCTCCATCTTTCTAAACATGATGTGCTTATCCAAGGACTGGTACCTCCTAGACATATTCCATATTCCAACTCAACAGCAATAAGGGTGGGTTGGGTTTTTTTGTTTGTTTGTTTGTTTGGGGTTTTGTGTGTGTGTGTGTGTATTTAAGTGTAAAGAGAATACTTTTAAGAAGGATCAGCTGTGTGAGATTAAAAGGGCACCTTTCACTCCAAAACCAAGTCCAGAAGTTGGCAAAGTGCAGAAAAGAAGGACAGGTGGAAATGAGGAACAGAGGGAGAAAATGTGATTTGATTTGATTTTAGAGTTGGATACCCTGAGGGGATTACAACTAATGTCAATAAGTGAAATGTCTATCAGTTCTTGAATAGAAACCAGATATCCCCTGAATACATACACAAACTGCAAAACCTACTAACATACAGAAAGAAATGTGAACTAGAAAGCTGAGGGATCAATGAGTTTCTGTTACTGGAAGAGGAACAGTTCATAAAACAAAGATGAATATGGTGGCACAGCCTGAAGAATACAAGAAATGCCACTGAGGTGTAAATTCGGAATTGTTGCATTGGTGTGTGTGTTCAAGATATTAGGGGGGAAGATTACTTAAACAATTAAAAAATCATATGGGGTACATTCTAATCTTAAGCAATGGACAATTTTCAAAGAGGGAATGCATGCCTGGATTGCTTGTCTGTGAGTCAGTGTTTGGAAAGCACACTTACCCATTTATTTGTCATAAAAATTAATCATAAGGGTACAGAATCATCAAAGGATTACCTAAGAATGACAGACCTATTTCCTTAAAATGACATACCTATGCCCAGAGTGCCAAAAGAACAAACATGTCTATCTTGGAGAAAATATGATGAAGATGCTTCTAAGAGGTAAAGGATGGTGAAATTTTGTCTCACATATTTGGATATGTTGTTAGGACCAGTCCTTGGAGCAGGACATCATGCTGAGACTGTTGAAAGATCAGCATAAGAGAGGAAGATTCTTTTTAAAAAAATTAATTTTAATAAATGTTTACAGAGTTTTTGGATTTCCATTCATTCATTCATTCATTCATTCATTGTTACATTTTTCTTCCCTGCCTACCCTTCCCCCCTAGTTTGCCTTTTTCTTTGAAAAGTAAAAGAAAAATTCTTTTATTGGTATACAGTCCCCCCTCCTCAGTATATTCCATGCAATCTTCATTCTGGACTCTTGTCATAACCATAATACCCAATCATATATCGCTTTTAAACATTTCTTTCCTTCATCTGTTTCAATGCAGTATACATAATTTATCCAATCTTTCTCAGTCTCCCCCCAACCCTGATATCATCGCATTCTACAACAATGGCTCTATGCAGTATTTGTCCTTTTGTGGCAGATATTTCACTCAGCATAATGTCCTCCAGGGTCACCCATTTTGAATAATATTGCATGAGTTCCTTGTTTTCCAATGTAGTGTAGTATTCCACTGTGTGAATATACCAGAGCTTCTCTATTTGTTTGTTGATCGGCACTTAGGTTGTTTCCAACTCTTTACTATTGTGAACAAAGCTGCAATAAACATGGGTCTGCATATATCTGCCTGGTTGGCAGTTATGGTTTCAATATGGTATATTCCCAGTGATAAAATTTCTGGGTCAAATGGTTTTTTTATTTGCAAATTTTTGAGAAAGCGCCACACAGCCTTCCATAGTGGTTGCACCATTTTACACTCCCACCAACAGTGAATAAGGGTTCCAGTTTCTCTGCAGCCTTGCCAGCATTTGTTGTTTGCTGCTCTGTTAAATTCTGCTATTCTTACTGGATTGAGATGATATCTCATGGTTGTTTTGATTTGCATTTCTCTTAGAGATACGGATTTTGAACATTTCTTCATGTATTTGTTGGCCATCTGAATGTCTTATTTGGTGAAGTATCTGTTCATTCCTGCAACCATTTTTCAATTGGATTACTTAAGTTTATCTTATTGTGGTGCTCGAGTATTTTATAAATTCTAGATATAAGTAAGTTTCTTATCTGATATGTCATTACCAAATATTTTTTCCTAATCTGTGGCTTCCCCTTTTACTCTGTTGGAGAAGTTTTTAGATGTGCATAGGAATTTGATTCTTAGAAGATTTCATTCATCTATTTTATCCTCTCCTGGTTGTAGATTTTTCAGGATGCTTGGAAGACTTTATGTTGTGGATTAGGACTTTTAGAGTTCTTCCAAGCTTTTCTTTAATGAAATTTATAGTCTTTTGTTTTAGTCCTAGGTCCATAATCCATTTAGAGTTGGTTTTTGTGTATAGAGTGAGGTGTGGATCTTGCTTGAGTTTTCTACAAAAAAGGCCATCATTGGTAGTTCATTTTATCCATAATGTAATATTTTTCCCTTGGGAGGGGGACCCATCATTGTTTTGCTGTACTGACAATATTGTATATTATATTTATTGCTTTAATGTGCACATATTTGCATATGTAGAAAACTATTTTATAAATTTCTTATATTTAACTATCTCAATGAAACAAAGGTCATCATTTCCCCACTTACTGATTTCATCTCTTTGTAAAAAATCAATTGACCATAGGTAGATGGGCTGATTTCTGGATTCTTTTTTCTATTCCATTGATCTATGTGTCCATCATTGTACCAATACCATGCTGACTTGACCACCACGGCAGTGTAGTGGGATTTGAAAGCAGGGAGTGAGATGCCTCCTACTTTGCTGCTCTTTTTAAGGAGTGCTTTGCTTATTTGGGGTCTCTTTCCATTCCAAATGAAATTGGAAATTGCCTTTTCCATCTCATTGAAGAATGGAATTGGTATTTGTATTGGGATTGCATTGAACATGTAAATTGCCTTTTGTAGTGTTGTTATTTTCACAATATTGAGTCTTTCTATCCATGAGCAAGGGATATTCTTCCACTTCTCCAGTTCACTTTTTGTTTCTTGTAGAATGTTTTGTAATTTTTTTTAAATAGATCTTTTGTTTCTGGTTAGGTTTACTGCCAAGTATTTAATCTTGAGATTAGCTATTGTGAAGGGTATTGTTTTTCTTAGCTCCAGTTCTGTATTTTCTTTGTCACTGTAAAGAAATCCAGTTGATTTTTGTATGTTGATCTTGTATCCTGCCACTTTGCTGAACTGGTCAACTATGACCAGTAATTTTCTTGCTGAGTCTTTAGGATTTTCTAAGTTTACTATCATATCATTTGCATAGAGAGATAATTTTAACTACTCTTTGCCAATTTGGATAGAGAAGAAGATTCTTATCAGCATGGATTGACATGGTGACTGAAACAATGCACTGAAATATGTCAGAGATAATGAGAATGGCTCAAGATAGGTCAAGGTTCAGCTCTGTTGTTCATAGAGTAACCAGATTACAGTCTATTTGACAGCATTTAACAACAACAGCAACATGCATTAAATGAAAATACTGCATAGTTTGAGAAGCTGAGACAGACCTACAGTGGTTGATTTGGACTCATGGTTGAGACAAATCCATTGGGTTTCCAAGGCTGTAAATCTTAATGGAAGGAGATTGTCATAACTTTCTCTCAAGATTCAAATTGCAGACCTTTCAATTAACACCTCTATATGAAACCTTTTAGGTCACCAGAACTCTTATAAGATAAATTATCTATCTATCTATCTATCTATCTATCTATC